>NC_080163.1:56639198-56939198 GCF_950295315.1 Erinaceus europaeus | reverse complement strand
GGAAATCACAGAGTCAGAGACAGAGGAGGAGATGAGAAATGAAGCAACTGAGGTGCTAGGCAGTGGCACACCTGGTTGAGTGCATACATTATAGTGTGCTAGGACCCGTTTCCAAGACTCAGTTCCCACCTGCAGTGCAGAAGCTTCACAAAAGGTGAAACAGTGCTGTTGGTCTCTCTCTCTCTCTCTCTCTTCCTACCTCCCCTCTGTCCCCGTTAAGTTTCTCTCTGTCTCTATTCTAAATAAATAAATGAAAATTTAAAACAAGAAGAAATGCAGCAACAAGCAGCCTCAGGCAGAAGATTCACTAAGTGGAGGTCACCTGTCTCCTCCCTGAGCCCTCTTAAGACCTCAGAGTTAGGCAGCTGGATAGCACAGGCTGTAGCACCTGCCAGGCCAGCCAGGGGGGAGGGGGAGCCCACCATAGATCCAAGTAGGTGAGACCCCACTGTTCGAATTCCTTCCTGTAATAACTCCACACCAAGCCCTGCAGCTGCAGTACCTGAGTCATGTCCACTCTGCTGAGCTTCGCCACTGGCTGCCTAAGACACTGCTTGGCCTCCCCCTGAGGGTCACATGGCTCCAGGATGAGACACCCCCAGGTGTTGGCCATGGCATACTCACATATTCACCCAACCCCTTACTTGAGTCACAAGTTCAAGATCAGAGGCTGATGGGTACTAAACCAAATGCAAACTAAACCATCCAGAACCCACTTGATAAAGATCTTTCCAGATTATTATTGTTGTTGTGATGATGGTGATGTCATTTCTGGGGCCTCACTGCTCTGGGCAGATTGATTGATTTTTGCCAGAGCACTGCATGTGGTGCAGGGTACTGAACATGGGAAATTAAAGTCTCTTTGCCTAACTGTTGTGCTATCTCCTCCACCTCAAGCTGACTTTTTTAAAAGGAAAAAGCCCATAAGAGACACTGGGTGTGGGGGTGAAGGAGAGAAACCACAGAACTGAAGTTTCCACCAGTGAGGCTGCGACTGGGCTTGGACCTTGGTTTATACATGGCAGCACAGGCACACTGGCCAGATGAGCTTTCTTGCCAACAGCAAAGATTACTCTAGTCTTGGGGGTCTGTGGCAGTGCGTTTGTGCAAGCATATACATATATAATTTTAAAATATTATTTATTTATTTCTTATTTGATCAACAGAAGTTGAGAAGGAAGGAGGAGTTAGGGGGGAAAGAGAGAGAGAGAGAGAGAGAGAGAGAACTGTTTCAGGTCTCATGAAGCTCCACTGCAGGTAAGGAGTGAGGGCTTGAACTTGGATCCTTGTACACGGTAACATGTGTGTCACACCTGGCCTTCTTTAAATTTTTATTTATACAAAGGAAACATTGCTAAAACCATAGGATAAGAGGAGTACAACTCCACACAATTCCTACCACCAGAACTCTGTATCCCATCCCCTCCCTTGATAGCTTTCCTATTCTTTAACCCTCTGGGAGTATGGGTCATTATGGGGTGCAGAAGGTTTAATGTCTGGCTTCTGTAATTGCTTCCCCACTGAACATGAGCATTGGCAGGATGGTCCATACTCCCAGCCTGTCTCTCTCTTTCCCTACTGGAGCAGGGCTCTGGGGGAGCGAGGCTCTAGGACATATTGGTAGGGTTGTCTGTCCAGGGAAGTCTGGTTAACATCATGGTAGCATCTGGAACCTGGTGGCTGAAAAAGAGTTAACATATAAAACCAAAAAAATTGTTGACTAATCATGAACCTAAAGGCTGGATTAGTGCAGATGAAGATTTGGGGTCCCCATTTTGAAGATAGCTAGTAGGCTTATTTTAGTTATATTCCAAAGGGCCCTGCTCAACTCTGGCTTATGGTGCTGCTTGGGACTGAACCTGGGATGAAGAGCTTCAGGCATAAAACCTATCTCCCTAGCCCTCCAAGACCCAATTTAAGGAGTTTTTTCTCAGGACAGTAATGAAGGTACAAATTCATCTGATGCCATGGAGAACAGAAAGCCTGTGTCTCCACTAATGGGAATACAAGTGGCCAGGGTGACAGCTGGGATCACCAGGAATCCAGGAATTTTATGCCACCCTTACTTTCTGCCTCTCTGGGGGGTCTTTCTCCCTGGGCGAGGGGGCAGCTGCCTGGAGGGTCAGGAAGCAGAAGTGAGAGTGGCCCAGGGAGAAGCGCCACGGGCTGAGCAGAAGCCAGCAGCCAGGCTGGACGCCAACAATGTGTTTCCGCCCACACTGGCCAGAGCAGGGGTTTGGGGTCCTAGCAGACCCTCAGAGCCCTGAATCAGCTCTCACTTCCCTTCTCTGCCCCTATTTTCGGCCTTGGAAAAAATGCTGACACTGCAGAGGCAACAGGTCCACTTCCCGGAGGCCCAGCCATGGGTTTCTAGTTCTCTTTTCTCCTTCCAGAAATTTTTTCCTTAAAAGAGATTTGCTCCCCAGTAAACAATGTCATACTACGGTTTGTCTAGACAAAGGAATAAAGAAAAAAAAACACCACAGGCCACCCTTCTTGAGCACCCTTCTAGTGTTCTTTTGGTTTAAGTTTCATTTATTATGACAGAGAATATTTATTTAGAATTTATAATGAGAGAGGAAAGAGGAGAGAAAGAAAAAGAAAAAATCCATTTCCCATAGTCAAACTTGGCATGAAGTACCAGGAAATTGAACTCATGGTCTTAGGGGCCTCGAATAAGCAAGTTGGTCCTCTACCAGGCTGAGCTGTTTCTCCAGGAGCCTTGCAGGTGATGTCCTAAAGACTTTCCATGAATTGAAGTCTCCTAACAGCCCAATCAATGGCTATAATCATTGTCCCCATTGTCTAGTAGGAAAACAGAGGCACAGAGCCCTCAGGGCCCACCCCCAACTGTGCTACAGACCAGTGGCAGGAGTGGTTACAGCAGAAGACCCCTAAAACCTTCTCCAGCAGTTGGGCCCAGATGCAATACCCCATTATTCTACTCCACATGAACTCAGTCTGGGGACTCTGTCATAAACAATCCTTAGATTTCTCCTTCCTGTGTTCCTTTTATTTTTTTAATTTTTAAAAATTTATTTTATTTGATAGAGAAATTTAGAGAAAAGGTGGATAGAGTAGGACAGAGAGATATATATTGAGAGAGGACCTGCAGCACTGTTTCACCACTTATGAAGCTATCCCCCTGCAGGTGGGGGCCTGGGGCTTGAACCCAAGTCCTTAGTCACTGTAATGTGTACACTTAACCAGGTGCACCACCACCTGGCCTCTCCTATGCTTGTTTTAACCCCAGTTTTGAGTCATGTTCTGGAACTAGCACTAGGGAGGCAGCCAACCACTTTGTACTGGGGCTGGTGGAGAATCATGATCTACTCCCAGCTGGGGAGACAGAAGCAGGAGCCTGGGGCAACCCTCAAGAGACCATGTGTAGGTGGCAGATTGTGAAGCTCCCATACTGTGAGCAGGGAAACCTGTAGGTGTCAGAGGCTTCAGTCCAACTCAGCAGGTTTGGGGATGGGGTGTGAAGCCAAAGGGTAACAGGGGCATATTCAATATGGCCCAGGGACTGGGCAGTAGTACACCAGGTAGAGTGCTCATATCATCATGCGCAAGGACCTGGGTTCAAAACCCCGGTCCCCATTTGTAGGTGAGAAGCTTCACAAGAGTTGAAGTACTGCTGCATGTATCTATCCTTCTCCCTCCATATCTTCTCCTCCCTCTCTCAATTTCGTTGTTTCTAACCAAAATATGTGATTTTTTTAAGTGGCCCAGTCAGTCACAGCTGAGTCTAGCACCCCATGGGGGAGGCAGAGGTGGCTGTGATGGCATCTTGCTCAGGTTTCATGTCTCTGTGCCACCTTCTCCCTCCAGCTGGAGCCACCCCAGTGATAGAGCCCAGCGGCCCCGAGCTGATGGTGGAGCCGGGTGTGACGGTGAGCCTGCGCTGCTCGGGCACCAGAAGTGTGCAATGGGACGGCCGCATCTCCCACCTCTGGACCCTGTACTCAGATGGTCCCAGCAGTACCCTGATCACCACCAACGCCACCTTCAAACACACAGGCACCTATCACTGCATGGAGCCGGGAGACCCCCCGGGGGGCAGAGCCACCATCCACCTCTACGTCAAAGGTGAGGCCAATGCATCCTAGCCTGGCTGGTGACCATCAGGAATGGATGGGAGGGCTGGGTTTAATGTTGCCAACCATGAAACACCTGCTCACCATTTATGAGAGCCCTGGAATGAAGAAGGACTTATGTCAGTTCTTCTCATCTAAATAGTCCTTAATATAACTCAGCAAGGTTGTCTCTAAGATTGGCTCCATTTTCCAGAGGCTTGGAGGGGTTGGTTAACTTGTCCAAGGTCAAAGACCCAAATTAGAGGCCTCATTCTGCAGCATCCTCATTCTGGACCTAAGTAATGGAGGGCCATTTGCCTTTCTTTCTTCATTTTATTTTCTTTCCTTTTAAAAATATTTTATTTACTTCATTTTATTACTTGTTTTTAATGAAAAAGAGGAAAAGAGAAATATCAGAGCACAGCTTAGTCCTGGATTGTGGTGATGCTCGGGATTGAACCTGAGACCTTGGAGCCTCAGGCATGAAAGTCTTTTGCATAAACATTATGCTATTTCCCCAGCCCTACTCTTTTATTTCAGTGAGAGAGATGTTGAGAAAAATACAGAAAGAAAGAGAGAGAGACCAGAATACTTTTCAGCTCTGGTTTATGGTGGTGCTGGAGATTGAACCTGGGACCTTGCAACCTTAGTCATGAGTCTTTAAAAAAAATTTTTAATCAGTGATTTAATAGTGATTAACAAGATTGCAAGATAAGAGGGGTACAATTCCATATAGTTCTCACCACCAGAGTTCTGTGTCCCATCCCCTCCATTGGAAGCTTCCCTATTCTTTACCTCTCTCTGGGAGTATGGACTAAGATTCATTATGGGGAGCAGAAGATGGAAGGTTTGGCTTCTGTAACTGCTTCTCCACTGACATGGGCATCGGCAAATCAATCCATACCCCCAGCCTGTTTCTATCTTTCCTTAGTGGGGTAGAGCTCTGGAGAGCTGAGATTCTGGGACACACTGGTGAGTCATGAATATTTTACAGAACAGCTATGCTGTCTCTGCAGCCCCAGTTTGCCTTTCTAAGCCTCCTTGTCAGCACCAGTATTCAAAGTCCACTGGACCTGGAACAGGGAGAACCATTTGTAAATCTGTGCCTCTGTTCCCCCACTCCTAGACCCTCGCCGGCCCTGGAGCCTGCTGGCAGAGGAGGTGACTGTGCTGGAGGGTCAGGATGCATTGCTGCCCTGCCTGCTCACCGACCCAGCCCTGGCAGGGAGCACCCAGCTGGTGCGGGAAAGAGGCCGGTCTGTCAGGCATGGCACCAACTACACCTTCTCACCCTGGCACGGCTTCACCATCCACAAGACCAAGTACTTGGACACCAGTACCTACCAGTGTGGCGTCTGGGTAGGCAACTACATGAAGACATCACTGGGCATCAGCCTCAAAGTGAAGAAAGGTGTGGAGAAGGGGAGGGCCAGAAGGGGGTGGGGTGGGGCAGCCAGGACTAAGCTAAAGAAGCATCACATGGTCCCCACTTCTTTCTTTCACTTCATCCCCCCAACAACCCAGCTGTAAGATCATCTGGGAGCACCTACCACTGCAAGGCTTCCATGTTGGCACAAGGAGACAGGTCATGGAGGGTCAACAACTCAGCTGAGCATGGATGATGCACCTGGTAGAGCACACATGTTGAAGACCTGGGTTCAAGCCCGAGGTCAACAAAAGGGAGCTCATGCAGGGGGATATCTTACTAGTGGTGGACCTTGCTTTGGTCTTGCTCCTCCCTCTCTTTCTATCTCTCTCTGTGTGTCTCTCGCCCTCTATCTAGAGGAAAGAAAAGAAATATGGCTAGGAAAAGAGCAGAGTCATGTAGGCACTGAAGCCCTAAAGATTACCCTGGCGGAGGGCTGAGAAGATAGCATAATATTTACGCAAAAAGACTTTAGTGCCTGAGGGGCTGACATCCTAGGTTCAGTTCCCAGCACCACCATAAACCAGGGCTGAGCAGTGCTCTCGTGAAAAAAAGAAAGAAAAAATAAAGGAGCCAGGGAGTAGTGCACCCAGTTGAATGCACACATTACTGTGTGCAAGGACCTGGGTTCTAGCCCTATTTCCTCACCTGCAGGGGGGAAACTTCATAAACTGTGAAGCAGGTCTTCAGGAGTTTATCTTTCTGGCTCCCATCTCCCTTTCCCCCACTCAATTACTCTCTGTCCTATCAAATAAAATAGGAAGGGAAAAAGGCGGGGGGGAAATCACTCTAGTGGCATAAACAAATGCAAGGGGCCAGGTGGTGGCACACCTGTTTGAGCGCACATGGTACAGCATGCTTGGACAGGGTTCTAGCCTGTCTGCAGGGGAGAGAGCTTCATAAACAGTGAAGCAGGGCTGAAGGTTTCTCTCTGTCTTCCTCTCTATCTTCCTTCCCCCTCAATTTATCTGTCTTTAATAAATAATATATATTTAAAAATAGACATTTCAAAATAAATACATGCAAGGTCATCTTAGCTCAGGAAGCATACTATGAAAACATCACAGGAGACAATAGGGGACAGATAGCTCACTGGGTAGGGCACCTGCACTGCCGCACATGTGGCCTAGGTTCAAGCCCCAGTACTGCATGGGAGGTGCTTTGACAACAGAGGTAATCATCGATACTATGGATGTTGTCTCTCTCCTTCTCTGTGTCTCTATTCAAATGAAAAGGTAGCCCTGAGTGTTGAAATCCTGAAGACCAGAGTGACTGTGTAGCCAGGAACAGAGGGTGGTGGCGCTCAGGTTGCTGGACCCCAAGTTCTGAAGCTGCGGGAGAGGTCTTGGCTTTAATTCCAAGAGTGATGGGAAGTAGTACAGAGAGAGAGGGAGAGGAAGAGGCTCCAACTCACGCACTTGTGTGGAGTCCACTCCAGCTGCTGCCCGGAGTCCTGCTCACAGCGGGGTGGGGCCCCAGGGTGGGTGGGCGACATTCTAGGAAGCAGTGGGAGCCCACAACACAGGGGCCATGAGCCCAGGGACAGGTGGCAGCCATGGAGGGAAGCAAACTTTCCTAGGTCTGATTTGGAGTCAAAACCTGAGCTGCAAGAAAAATTGAGGTGTGAAGGCTGCCTCCCAGAGGCCAGGAGATAGCTCACCTGGTATAATGCTCATTTTTTATTTTTTTATATTTATTTTTCCCTTTTTTTGCCCTTGTTGTTGTAGTTATTGTTGTTGTTACTGATGTTGTTATTGGATAGGACAGAGAGAAATGGAGAGAGGAGGGGAAGACAGAGTGGGGAAGAGAAGCTGTGAAGCAACTCCCCTGCAGGTGGGGAACCAGGGGCTCGAACCAGGATCCTTACACAGTTCCTTGCGCTTTGTGCCACGTGCACTTAACCTGCTGCTCTACTGCCTGTCTCCCAGAATGCTCATTTTACCATACTCAAGGACCAGGGTTCAAGTCTCCTGCTACCACCACAGGACCATCATGTACAGGGAAACAGTGCTGTGATGTCTGTCCTTCTTTCTCTCTCTCTCTCTCTTTTCCCTCTGGGTTCCTGTCAATGACTGAAATAAAAAAAAAAAAAAAAGGTCAATCTGAAATAGTGGAATTGAGCTGGTCTGATCAAATGCCAAAGTCTCAGTGGAGAAAACAACGAGACAGATGAGGTTGCCTCCCAGGCTTGGGGATGGGGGAGTTGTGGGGGCCAGGCCCATGGCAGGAGGTGGGAGATATCATGCCTGGGGTATTCATGTGCTCCTTCCTCTGACCATAGCCATCAGACAGTTACCAAATGTGACATTGGAGCCAGCAGAGCTGGTGCGCATCCAAGGAGAAGCTGCCCAGATCGTGTGTTCAGTCACAGATATCACCATCGATTTTAAAGTCTCCTTCTTCCAAGGAGACACCAAGGTAGGTCCCCGAGGGTAGGGTAGAGGGGAGGCAGTCATCTTTGTGTCCGAGCACAGCAAGCTCCACAGGATGGGGTCCCAGCCCACCTTGAGCTGGGTCTCTGGGCAGAGAGCATAGTCCAGGCCTGGAGACAGGGCTGGACTCACTGAGGCCTCACTACCTATAAACAGCTCATATAAAACCAGGACTCAGCCTTGTGTGACTGAATCTTGGGCTGCTGGAGGTGGTGGTAGTATTTAATAAATAAATAAGTGTTTATTGATTGATCTATTTTTAATTTGATAAGACAGAAAAAATGAGAGGGGTGGGGGAGATAGAGATAGAAAGAGAGATGTGGCAACACTGCTTCACCACTTGTGAAGTGTTCCCCCCTGCAGTTGGGGACCAGGGGTTTGAACCTAGGTCTTGGAGTATGATAATGTGTGAACTCAACCAGGTGCACCACTGCCTGCCTTTCCAGGCTGTATATATATTTTAAATGCTTTTTAATTCCGAAAGAGAGAGAGAGAGAGAGAGAGAGAGAAACTAGAGCATCACTCTGACCTGTGTGGTACTAGGGATCCTCCTCATGCTTGCAAGCCCTGAGCTCTACCTGCTGCACCAACTTTGGGCCGCAGATGAGATGGCATTTACCACCTTGACCCCTTTTTACTCTACCCATAGGCACAAGCCAGATCTCTGACTTAGCTAATGGTTGGTTCCCAAGGGACACAGGTTCTTTCTGAGAGAATTATGGAAAGAGGGAGAAGGTGGGAGGGTCTCCAAGTAGAAATGGGATTAGTGATTAGTCTGCTCATAAGAGGGGGAGGGAGGGGGAGAGAGGGAGAGAGAGAGAGAGAGAGAGAGAGAGATGAAAAGAATCCGTAGCACTGAAGCATCCTTTTTTTTTTTTCTTTTCTACTTTTTACCAGAGTACTGTTCGTTTCTGTCTTATGGTGGTGCAGGAGCTTGAACATAGGACTTCAGAGCCTCAGGCATGAGAATCTCTTTGCATAACCATTATGCTACCTACCCCTGCCCTCTGAAGCATCCTTCAATTCAGGGGCTGGGCTTGAACCCAGGGCAAAGCAGCACCATATGTTGTGACTGTTTTCCTTTCCCTGCTACAGTATAGAGAAAATGCTGATGTTGTGGTGTGTCTTACCCTAGCTCAGTTTGTTTTTGAAATAAAATTAATGAAAAAAAGTCAGCCTGGGAGCCATAGAATCATGCATGTGCAAGGCCCTAACTCCTACCCACTAACTAATCATGCAAGGACTTAACTCCTACCCACTAACACACACACACACACACACACACACACACACACACACACACAGCCTGCACACCCCACTGGCATTATCTCCTCTAGTCTTCCCAGCAATCCTGGGAGGGGAGCACTGGGCAAGAATTTCCCCACCTTGTAGATGAAAAAACACACAGTCTCAGAGTTCAGTCCTTCACCCAAGGAAAAACAGATACTAATCTTAAAGGCTCAGGGTTTGCAGTTAAGAAGGTTGTAGTGTATATACACAGTGAAGTACCACTCAGCTGTGAGAAATGACATCATCTTCTCATTTGACAACTCTTGGATGGAACTTGAAGGATTTGTGTTAAGCCATATAAGGCAGAAGGAGAAGGATAAAAAGAAAGAAAGAAAGAAAGAAAGAAAGAAAGAAAGAAAGAAAGAAAGAAAGAAAGAGAGGGAGGGAGGAAGAAAGGAAGAAAAACAGAGGGTGAAACTTGGTCTATTGCTTTGAGTCAAGTGCTCTAGGGAGGAGGGTGGCAGGAGGGGGGACCAGTGCATGAAGTGGAGGAAAATTTCATTTGACAGTGGGAAGGGTGTGCATACTTCTATCAAGGGTAGATAAGAATCTATACTTATATGAAAACAACTGTCTTGTCAATCATTGTTTTCCTCAGTAAAGTGATATGAGAACAAAGAAAAAAAAAGGTCAAAATTTGCACCCAGACCTTTCTATTCACTAGATCCATTTTCACTTCTTTCTGATTGTAGCTCCTAATCAGTCAGCAAAATGACTACGTTGGTCAGAATTACCAAAAAGTTCTAACCCTGGACCTCAAACACGTGGACTTCCAGCATGCTGGCGACTACTCCTGCGTGGCCTCCAATGTCCTGGGCGTCCGTACCACTTCCATGACCCTCCGGGTCGTAGGTGAGCATCAAGGTGGGGGAGGTAGGGGTGAGGAGGGTGTCTGAGGGGAGTGATAGGTGGGCTGAGGGCAGAGAAGAAGGTCAAGGTCATCTTCACTATATCTCCAGGTCCTGGGTCTGGTGAGAAGCCATGGCCCTGGGTGAATTCAGCTCCTCACAAGTGGTGAAGCAGGACTTCAGATGTTTCTCTATCTCTCTCCCTCCCCTTTCCCCTCTCAATTTCTCTCTATCAAACTTAATATTTTAAAAAGGAAAGAGTGGCTTCAGGGAGCCATGGATTTGTATGCTGGTATTGAGCCCCATAAATAACCCTTGTGGCAATAAAAAATAATAATAACAAAAATAAAAATAATTGTCACCCAGTGATGGTCCTGAGTCCACCAGTTTTCTAGTATAGCACACAGCAGTCTCTCTGTCAATACCTGTGCTGCTCTACCCTTCTGGACATTGTCCCAGGTGCTGAAGACAAATACAATAGGAATAAATATAATTGCACCCATACCATACTCTTGAAGTTTATGCTCAAGGTGGGAGAAGAAAGCCAACAAGAAAGTTAAATTACACACACACACACACACACACACACACACACGGGGGGTAGATAGCATAATGGTTATACAAAGAGACTCTCATACCTGAGGCTCCAAAGTCCCAGGCAAAAATAAAATAAAATAAAAATAAACACACACACACACACACACACACACACGGGGGGGGGGGGTAGATAGCATAATGGTTATACAAAGAGACTCTCATACCTGAGGCTCCAAAGTCCCAGGCAAAAATAAAATAAAATAAAAATAAACACACACACACACACACACACACACACACCAGGTCCAGCAAAATAGCTCACATGCATAGTGTACTATTTTGCCATGAGCCAGACCTGGGTTTGAGTCTGGCCCTTACTGCATTGAAGGAAGCTTAAGTGATGTTTTTATTTTTGTTTTTTTCCTTTCCTCTCTCTGTCCCCAATTTTCATATTTCTAACTGAAAAGGGCATCTTAAAGCAGTGGGGGTTCAGAGATGACAAAAAAAAAAAAGGAATCAAATCAATTCTCACAGTTTGATGGGCAAAATGGAGTGTTCATGGAGAAAGGACTGATGAGGGAGCTGACAGTTGCACAAAGTCAGGGCACTGGTGAAGGAGTGCAAGTGCAGGCGTCTGGGGCCAGAAGCAGGCATGTTCTGGGGCAGGGCCAGGCTCCCTCACACAAAGAAGCATGACATCAGTGTGGCTGGGGTGGGGCGCAAGAGGAAGGATGGCAAAGGATGAGGTCAGAGAGGCAAAGAGGAAGGTGGCCTTGGAATTTTCCTCTCTTTTAAAAAGCATTTATTTATAAAATAGAAATACTGACAAGACCATAGGATAAAAGTACAATTCCACACAATTCCCACCACCAGAAATCCGTGTCCCATCCCCTCCCCTGATAGCTTTCCTATTCTACTCCCTCTGGGAGTATGGACTCAGGGTCATTATGGGGGGTGTGCAGGTGGAAGGTCTGGCTTCTGTAGTTGCTTCCCCACTGAACATGGGCATTGACAGGTGGATCCATACTCCCAGCCTGTCTCTGTCTTTCCCTAGTGGGGCAGGGCTCTGGAGAGTTGGGGCTCCAGGACACATTGGTGGGGTTGTCTGTCCAGTAAAGTCAGGTTGCCATCATGGTAGTATTTGGAACCTGGTGGCTGAAAAAGAGTTAAGATATAAAGCAGAACAAATTATTGACTAATCATAAACTTAAAGACAAGAATATTGCAGATGAAGATTTGGGGTCTCCGTTTTGGAAAAAGTTAGTAGATCTATTTTAGGTATATTCCAAGGGGCCCATGACCCTATTAGTTTTTGCTTGAGCTTGACATCTAACATGCAGGTGACCTAAGGAGAGATGTTGTCAGAGTTGGAAATAGGACTAGAAAGCTGGATCAGGAAAGAGAGTAGCCCCAAATATGGGGAAAGTATGTAAATATTTACTGTAAACCCCATCGATTTGATCTGGGGCCCATAGTCAGCACAGGATCCTATGTAACTTCTACATCCCTATAGGTCTGAGCTGGCATTCTGTGATCATGGCTATGAACATGCCAGGCTGTACTAATTTCAGGACCCATCTTCCTCGGGTAGTAGGTAGAGTATGTTATCCAACCTTCCTTTGGAGAATGGAACATTCCCTACCCTTGTTGATTCTCACTGAGGGCAAGGTCCTATAGGGGCCCACAAAGGGGTCCATTATGTTATTCCTGATGGAGATGACCAGTGACAGTGGTGAGCATGATCTGCTAGAGGTCTAGGCCCACCATGTCTGTGTGGGAATCCCAGGATTCCCTGACCAGGGCCCCAGATGAAGGGGTGGCTTGGTAGTGATAAAAGAGTCATCATTGAAGTATGCCAGTCTCTTGCCCTTACTCAGCTTTTATAATCCTTACTTTGTCTGACAAGTTTAGCTTTGGAGTGATTGAGTGACATGCGTTAGGAGGTAGGTGAGGAGGTTATCTAGGTCTAAGTAGAAACTATTTCACTAGTTATTTTTGGTGTCTTTTTAGGTCTCTCTGCTTGCTTGCTACATTTATTGACTCACTGCAAACTATTGTGTATTTTTGCTTTAAGGTATATGTTTTCCTCTAACTTATGGATACATGTACATATCCCATGGGCCCTGGTCTATATCTAGGTTTTGAGGTTTGTTAAGAAGTGTACCACTCTAAATGGAATTAAGGAATCCTACGAGCTAGGAAAGGTCTCACCAGATTAATGAAACTGGTGGGTTCATATTCCATGCCTGATGTCTCTGGATGCATTCTGAAGTGAAACATGCCAAGGTGTTACTGGGTGGGTTGGGGTCAGCAGATGCAATACCAGTTGGTATGCATTGGGAGAAGCATATAGGAAAGTGAGCCCCACCCTAGAGGTTTCAAGACTGGGAGAAAAAGAGAAAGGTTCCTGATGTCTTAGGGTTTAGGAAGGCAATAGAAAGTTATAGCTATAACAAAATTATTTGGCAAATGGTTTGATTTTGAAAATCTCATTGTTAGGATTTGCTGTGGCATATAAGACCTCACCATAATTTATATCTATATTTAGATCTTATAAAGAAGTTGCTTCTGTTCTCCCTGGTCTAAGCTTTTAGAAGGTGTAATGTGGATTTTTCCTCTTAAGAGATGTGTTAAAAGAGAGAGAGAGAGTTTCCTGAGGTGGAGCAACGAGCAGCAGATTGCTTTCTCTCCTCTCCTCTCCTCTCCCGGATCAACTAGGAATACCAAAGGAGACCACCCGGACCGAAACAAGACAGGACTAGAATGACCACAGGAACCCAGTAAATCACTCGTGAGTACAAACACGCGTGGCTGGTGACAGAGAGGAGAGAGGGACCTAAGGAGAGATTAAGTGACTGCTAACAGTTCAGCAGTTTATCAGTGGAGACACCACCTCCAGTCTGCTCCACAACAAGGGGACAGCTGAAGGGAGGAAAGAACTCCCCAGAGACTCACTAAGTGCAACTCTGAGTCTCCATTGCTACTACCCTCAGAATCTGGAGCAGCAACAGGGAGGGACACCAGGGGACAGAGATCTAACCGGGAAACTCAGGAGAAGACCTATACCTCGGTGGCATAGCTGAGGGGCTGTGAAAGTCTCTTTGCATAACCACTAGATTATCTCTGCCACACCCTGCTTTATCTCTTGGTCAGGAGTCAGTGATTAAGATAAGAAGCCTATTGATAGTTTAAAAGCCCTCAGGCACCCATAGCCTACAGGGAAGAAAAAAAAAGAGGCTTTTACACCACTGAGCTCCAACTCAGGGATTGAAAAAACTGTTAACATATATAAAATGGTTAAAACAACAAGAAAAAATATTGGAGACTCGAACCAGGACAAGAGTCCAGCTAAAACTCCTCCAGAGGGTGAAGCACTAAACAACGAGTTCAACATCCAAACATTAGCTAAGGAAATAATAATAGGAGTGAGTAAAGAATTTGAAAAAATTGTAATCAGAAATGCAGGAACAACAAATGAGAAAATGGAAGAAAATTCTAATTATCTCATGGTTATTAGAGAGCTGAAAGCTGAAATTGCTGAGCTAAGAAGGCAACTAGCTTAACAAGCTAAAACAGTATCAGAGCAAGGCAACAAAATAGATGAATTCCAGAAAGCAGTAGAGGGCAGAGAGAATAGAATCTATGAGGCTGAAAACAGAATTAGCAAGATTGAGGATGAATTAGAGACAACTAAAAAAGAAGTAAGAGATCTCAAAAAGAGATTAAGAGATGCTGAAAACAACAACAGAGTCCTATGGGATGACTTCAAAAGAAACAATATACGCATTATTGGCTTACCAGAGGAAGAAAGTGAAGGGGAGGAAGAAAGCATTCTCCAGGCCATAATAGCTGAAAATTTCTCTAGTCTAGACAACACCAAAGACATAAAGATTCAAGAAGCCCAGAGGGTCCCAAACAGAATTAACCCAGACCTAAAGACACCAAGACATGTCATACTTAGATTGGAAAGGAATAAGGATAAAGAAAGGATCCTCAAGGCTGCAAGAGAAAAACAAAGAGTCACCTACAAAGGAAAACCCATAAGATTAGCAGCAGACTTCTCCATACAAACACTACAGGCCAGAAGAGAATGGCAAGATATCTATCGAGTGCTCAATGAGAAAGGCTTTCAGCCAAGAATACTATATCCTGCTAGACTGTCATTCAGACTAGATGGAAGCATCAAAACCTTCTCAGACAAGCAACAGTTGAAGGAAGAAACCATCACCAAGCCTGCCCTGAAAGAAGTTCTGAAAGGTCTCCTATAAACAACCAGACCACCACAAATAGGACATATATCAAAACACTCTAAAACTCTACAAGAATGGCATTAAAATATCTTCAATCTTTGATATCAATAAATGTCAATGGCCTGAATTCACCTATTAAAAGACACAGAGTAGGAAGATGGATCAGAAAACACAACCCAACAATATGTTGTCTACAGGAAACCCACATAACTCAACAAGACAAACACAGACTTAAAGTGAAAGGATGGAAAACTATCATACAAGCCAATGACCCACAAAAAAAGGGCAGGAACAGCTATTCTCATATCTGACATGATAGACTTTAAAATAGATAAGATTAAAAAAGATAAGAATGGACACTACTTAATGCTCAGAGGATCAGTCAATCAAGAGGACTTAACAATTATTAATATCTATGCACCCAATGAGAAGCCATCTAAATACATCAAACTTCTACTGAAAGAGCTACAGCAATATATTAAATGGACCTACCCTATGACCCTGCAATTCCCCTCCTGGGGATATATCCTAAGGAACCCAACACATCCATCCAAAAAGATCTGTATACACATATGTTCTTGGCAGCACAATTTGTAATAGCCAAAACCTGGAAGCAACCCAGGTGTCCAACAACAGATGAGTGGCTGAGCAAGCTGTGGTATATATACACAATGGAATACTACTCAGCTGTAAAAAATGGTGACTTCACCGTTTTCAGCCGATCTTGGATGGACCTTGAAAAAATCATGTTGAGTGAAACAAGTCAAAAACAGAAGGATGAATATGGGATGATCTCACTCTCAGGCCGAAGTTGAAAAACAAGATTAGAAAAGAAAACACAAGTCGAACCTGAAATGGAATTGGAGTATTACACCAAAGTAAAAGACTCTGGGGTGGGTGGGTGGGTGGGGAGAATACAGGTCCATGAAAAATGATGTATGAAATAGTGGGGGTTGTATTGTTAAATGGGAATTTGGGGAATGTTATGCATGTACAAACTATTGTATTTACTGTTGAATGTAAAGCATTAATTCCCCAATAAAGAAATAAATTATTTTTAAAAAAAAAAGAGAGAAAGAGAGATATGTTGATCTGACTCAGAAGCAACAAAATTTGCTCAAACAAAATTTGGCCCAAAGCAACATGCTTTGGGTGCATTTTTGAGGTCATCCTGTTGAGTGACAAGGCTAAAAGTAAAGGGAGTGATGAGTTAGGCTTTGCAACAGTCCAAGTTGGTGGTGGTTGTGCCATGAGTACAGTGATGACTATGAAGCTGGAGGAAAGTGATTGGAATTTGATTGGATGAGAGGATAGGTGGATGGATAGATGGATGCTACAATAATAGTCCAAATCAGAGGTGATAGTACCATGGGTAGGCTAATAATGATGAAGCTGGTGAGAAGTGGTTGGCGAATGGATGGATGATTGGAAGGATGGATGGATGGATGGATGGATGGATGGATGAATGGATGGATGGATAAGAGGTAAAGGAGAAAAAAAAAGAGGGAAAGGAGAAAATAAAATTCTCTTCCTGGAAGTTTATAGACTATCTGGAGAGAGAGGGCAGCTACTTGAAGGGAGGATGGGTGCAGAAATCAATGCTGATGTGGCATATTGTGAATGAGTAGTCTAGAAGGACAACTGAAAACCAGAGGAGGGAGTGCTCCCTGTGACCTGGAGTGATGGGTGGAGACTACCTGGTGAGGATGTACCTTAAAGAATGAAAACAATCTAAAATAAAATAAAAAGAATGAAAACAATCTAAAGAGTAGAAGGAAAGAAACCAGCTTTCTAGAGGAAGAAATGGCTCAAATAAAGCCTCCAAGGTTGGAATCACCGGTATGGGCTTATGGAACTTTAGGAGACCCAGATGTGTAAACCAATTAAAAAGTGGTAGTGGTGGTGGTGCTGCTGCTGGTGGTGGTAGTGGTGGTGGTGGTGGTGTGTGTGTGTGTGCATGTGTGTGTGTGTGTGTGTGTGTGTGTGTGTGTGTGTGTGTGTGTGCGTGCTTGTGTGTTTAGAGAGAAAGATTATGGCAAGATGAACAGAGGCAGGCTTGATTGAAGAGAGTCTTAACCACTGTGCTGCAGAGTGGAGAAAATGATGATCCATTGGGTGCTTGTAAGCAGCATTATTACAGGGTAGAAGAGTGAATTTTAGGTTTTGTAGAATTGAATAAACAGAGGAGCTTTTAGTTATCAGTTAGTCCAGGCCTTTTCCCAATGTCTTAGGGGTTTTTGTTGTTGTTTACCAGAACCCTGCTCATCTTAGGCTTATGGTGATGCTGGTGACCCAACCTGGACCCCAGAGCCTCAGGATGAGACTTTTTTCATAAACATCATGCTATCTCCTCAGCCTATCTGAGGGTTTCTTCCTTTCCATCTTTCTTTCTCTTTTCTCTCTTATCTATCGATTTATTTATGATGAGAGACAGAGAGAACTAGAGCATTACTTTGGCATATGTAGTGATGGAACTCAGACTCTCATATTTATACCACCTCCTGGCTGGCCCACAGGGATTATTATGAGGGTGTTCCAGAGGCATTTGTGAGTTGTGGAGAGGTTTTGGGAGTTTCTGCTACATGACTTTTGTCTGAGATTCAAACAGGTCAGCTTGATTTTATTTCATACATGTTTAATTAGAATAAATCAACCTTGAATCTTTTAGGTAAAGGCAACAGAAACCAATTCAAACTAGCCTAATTAAAAGAGAGGATTTTATAGCAAAAACAAAAACAGCATCGACAACAAAGCTGCAGGCATAGTTGGATCCAGGTATTCAGATCATGTGGGCAAGATTCTGTTCTTCCCCAGCTTTCAGCTCTGTATTCCCTGTGGGCCTTGTGCTCGAGCTTTTTTTTGCCCTGCAGTGACTCTATTGCCACAGACTTGAATGAGGATGTCTCTCCCCTCCCCCCGACGAATCCTATCAGAAGTCGTGGAAAGGAGTATCATGGACTTACGTGCTTTCCCCCTAACCAATTACTGATTATCTGACCTGGTCACATGTCTGCTTGAGAGCTGGATAAGGAAAGCACACTGAACTATTTATTGCCAGAAGGGAGAGTGGGTGGGGAACGGCAGGAGTGGGGGAGCACATTTCTATTTCTAAGATGTATTTGCTTGGGATTGAACAGAACCCAGATGGGTAGAACACATATGTTATCATGTTCAAAGATCTGAGTTCAAGTCCCCAGTCCCCACTTGCAGAAAGAAAGCTTCAGAAGCAGTGTATCAGTGCTACATGTGACTCTCTAATTTCTCTCCCCCTTTGTCTCCCTTTCCTTCTCAATTTCTCTGTCTCTATAAAAAAATAGATCTGTTGGAGCCAGGCAGTGGCTCATCTGGTTAATCACACACATTACAGTGTACAAGGACCTAAGTTTAAGCCCCTGGTCCCCACCTGCGGGGGGAAGCTTCGTGAAGGGTGAAATAAGGCTGCAGATGTCGCTGACTCTTTCTCTAGCTCCTCCTTTCTCCTCTGCTTCTCTCTGTTCCTATCTAATAAATAAATAAATAAATATTAAAAGAATAGAAAAGAAAAATGAAGAGACAGACAGAGACAGAGATACAGCAGGAGAGAAGGATATAACGGCATCAAAGCTTTTCCCAGGGCTCTGAGATCCATGCTAGTTCCTTGGTCCTGTGTCCGACAAAGTAGTTGCCTTCCCAGCTGAGCCATTTTACCAACTCCCTCTCTCTTTTAGAACATTTTATTTATTTATTTATTTATTTATTTGTTTGTTTATTATTTAAGAGAGGGATAGGAGGAGAGAGAAAGAACCAGTCATCACTGTGATACATGTGCTTCTAGGGATCGAACTCAAGACCTCATGCTTGAGAGTCCAACACTTTATCTGCTGCACTACTTCCCAAACTACACAATTCTCTCTCCATCTCTCTCTCTGTCTCTCTCCCTTTCTACCTCTCTCTCTCCCTCTCTCTGTCTCTCTCCTCTCTCTCTTTTTCACTGCTGATTTTTTCTTCCAAAAAGTTATATTACAGGTACATTCAATTTCTCCATTATACAAAGGAGGTTGAGTCACCAAGAAGGGTAAAACATGCCTACGTCCTCACAGGAACTCAGAGAAAGGAAGAGTTTGGAGGGAGACCGAGGCTTCTGTGGTGGATGGTGGGAGAAGAGACATCAAGGGCAGGTTTTCTTGGGAGTGAATGGGGACCGTAGGGCTGGCACATAGTAGGTACTCAGGGAGAGGTCAGTAGAAAGACTGGATTGATGAATCAAACCAGGATGCCTTCTTGCTACTACAGCAAGTCCTCACTTAGTGACTCACTTGTTTATTGACAGCTTGCAGTTATAACCTGCTCTCTGAATCAGTGTTGTGGCATTGACATAGGAAAATTTTGTCACAGAAGATGGCAGCCCAGCCACTCAGCTTCCAGCATCTCATCTCTCATCCCTCTTTCAGTTTCAGTCTCAGTCCCAAAGCTGGTCTGTGCCCACCATGCTCATCTTTATCTATTTGTCTTTTATCTATTTCTGCTCCATGGTGCACCCTACAGTACATTTATTTCCATCAGTTTTTATTCTAATACTACATATAGTGCATGACCAAGTAAACGTTGCAGCTATATTGTGAAAGCTTCAGGGGAGGGGCACCAAACTGTGGTGGAGGGTGTGGTCATTCATGACACACCAGATATGGATATGAAAATTAGACCCTGAAATTTTAGAATTTAATGAGAACACTGATAAAAAAATGAAGAGATAAATAAAATAAGAACTATGACTAAAAATAAATACACAATAAAATATAGTAAGGGGCCAGGCAGTGCCATACCTGGCAGAACAAACATATAACCATTTTCAAGGACCAGGCCCCCACATGGGGAAACTTCAAGAGTGGTGAAGCAGTGTTGCAAGTATCTATCTATCTATCACTCCTTTCCCTCTCAAATTTCTCTCTGTTCATGTCAAAAAAAAAAGAAAGAAAGAAGAAAGAAAGAAAGAAAGAAAGAAAGAAAGAAAGAAAGAAAGAAAGAAAGAAAAGAAAATAATGGCCACTAGAAGTGATGGATTCATTGTGCAGGAACTGATCCCTAGCTGTAACCCTGGTGGGTTTATCTGTTTCATTTATAAAGGGGGCAGGTGGTAGTGCACTTGGTTGAGCTCACACATTACCATGTGCAAAGATCTGGGTACAAGCTCCCAGCCCCCACCTGATGAGGGAAGCTTCATCAGCAGTGAAGCAGTGCTACAGGTTTCTCTTTTTCTCTTTCCCTTTCTGTCTTCCACTCCCTTAACTATTTCTCTCTGTCCTGTCAAATAAAAAAAAAATTTTAAAAAGAACAAAAGTGGTCTCCCAGAGCAATGGATACGTGCAAGCACCAAGCCCCAGCAATAACCCTGGTGGCAATAAAAAGATGTTACAAAGGATACAAAGGTGATGAGAAACTAAAGATGGCAAAAAAAGAAAAAGAAAGAAACGAAGAAAGAGAGAGACTACTGATAGAGTACACTGTGGTTGAGATACTAGATTGGGGTGGCTCCTCTTTTACTGGCAACTTCATTTATCAAAAGAATTTCAGGGACGGAATTCATTGCTAGCGAGGACCACCTGGACTGAGCACTAACACTCTATGCTTGCTCTCCAGAGAGTGCCTATGTGAACTTGACCTCTGAGCAGAACCTTCTCCAGGAGGTGATGGTAGGGGAGGCACTGGAGCTCACAGTCAACGTGGAGGCCTACCCAAGACTGCAAGCTTTCAACTGGACCTACATGGGGCCATTCTCGGACCACCATCCCAATCTCGAGTCTGTCACCACAAACAAGACCCCCTACAGGTACTGCCTGTCACCTCCCATCAGCACAGCCCCACAGTGGGGAGAGGACTGTTGCTGCTACAGCAAATTGGGGTCCTTGGGTTATGCCTCAAACTTTTTTTTATTTAAGAAAGGATTAATTAACAAAACCATAGGGTAGGAGGGGTACAACTCCACACAATTCCCACCACCCAACCTCCATATCCCAATCCCCTCCCCTGATAGCTTTCCCATTCTCCATCCCTCTGGGAGCATGGACCCAGGGTCATTGTGGGTTGCAGAAGGTAGAAGGTCTGGCTTCTGTTAATGCTTCCTCTCAAACTTATTTTTGTGGCCTTGAGCATGTCCCGCCCTTCTCCTGGGTCTCACTTTCCCCCAACCATGTAGAATCTCAATCAGTCATCAGCGTTTAATTTTTTTTACTCTGATTTTTTTTATTGGGGAAATAATGTTTTACATTCAATAGTAAGTACAATAGTTTGTACATACATAACATTCCCCAGTTTCCATATATCAATATAACCCCCACTAGGTCCTCTGAATCCTTCTTGGACCTGTATTCTCCCCGCCCACCCACCCCAGAGTCTTTTACTTTGGTGCAATACGCCAATTCCATTTGAGGTTCTACTTGTGTTTTCTTTCCTGATCTTGTTTTTCAACTTCTGCCTGAGAGTGAGATCATCCCATATTCATCCTTCTGCTTCTGACTTATTTCACTTAACATGAATTTTTCAAGGTCTATCCAAGATTGGCTAAAAACAGTGAAGTCAGCATTTTTTACAGCTGAGTAGTATTCCACTGTGTATATATACCACAACTTGCCCAGTCACTCATCTGTTGTTGGATACCTGGGTTGCTTCCAGGTTTTGGCTATTACAAATTGTGCAGCCAAGAACATATGTGTACACAGATCTTTTTGGATGGATATGTTGGGTTCCTTAGGATATATCCCCAGGAGAGGAATTGCAGGATCATAGGGTAGGTCCATTTCTAGCCTTCTGAGAGTTCTCCAGACTGTTCTCCACAGAGGTTGGACCAATGAACATTCCCACCAGCAGTGTAGGAGGGTTCCTTTGACCCCACACCCTCTCCAGAATTTGTTGCTGTTACCTTTTCTGATGTATGACATTCTCACAGGAGTGAAGTCGTATCTCGTTGTCTTTATTTGCATTTCTCTGACAATCAGAGACTTGGAGCATTTTTTCATGTGTTTCTCGGCCTTTTGGATTTCTTCAGTGGTGAATATTCTGTCCATGTCCTCCCCCCATTTTTGGATGGGGTTATTTGTTGTCTTGTTGTTGAGTTTGGCAAGCTCTTTATATATGTTGGTCATTAAACTCTTTTTTTAATTTTTTATTTAAGAAAGGATTAATTAACAAAACCATAGGGTAGGAGGGGTACAACTCCACACAATTCCCACCACCCAATCTCCATATCCCACCCCCTCCCCTGATAGCTTTCCCATTCTCTATCCCTCTGGGAGCATGGACCCAGGGTCATTGAGGGTTGCAGAAGGTAGAAGGTCTGGCTTCTGTAATTGCTTCCCCGCTGAACATGGGCGTTGACACTGGTCAGTCCATACTCCCAGTCTGCCTCTCTCTTTCCCTAGTAAGGTGTGTCTCTGGGGAAGCTGAGCTCCAGGACACATTGGTGGGGTCTTCAATCCAGGGAAGCCTGGCCAGCATCCTGATGGCATCTGGAACCTGGTGACTGAAAAGAGAGTTAACATACGAAGCCAAACAAATTGTTGAGCAATCATGGACCCAAAGCTTGGAATAGTGGAGAGGAAGTGTTAGGGAGGTACTCACTGCAAACTCTAGTGTACTTCTGCTTTCAGGTATATATTTTGCAGTAGTTTATAGATACATGTGAAGATATGCTCTCTCTCACAGAAACTGGTGTATATCTAGGTTTTGGGACTTTGTTAGAAAGTGAACCACCTGAGATGAAATTAGAGTATACTATGAAAGGAAAGGTCTCACCTGAGTAATGAAGCTGGAGGGTTGTCATTCCACATGTGAAGTCTCTGGACACAGTCTGAAGTGAAGCATGTTGAGGTGGCAATCGTTGCGTTGGTTAGGTTGTGATCGGTGGAAGATACAGATGAGTATGGGATGATCCCACTCATCAACAGAAGTTAACTAAGAATATCTGAAAGGGAAACTAAAAGCAGGACCTGACCAAATTGTAAATAGGGCACCAAAGTAAAAACCCTGTGGTGAGGGGTAGACATGCAGCTTCCTGGGACAGTGGGGGGCGGGAGTGGGTAGGAGGGATGGGTCACAGTCTTTTGGTGGTGGGAATGGTGTTTATGTACACTCCTAGCAAAATGTAGACATATAAATCAGTAGTTAATTAATATGAGAGGGGGAAAATACGAGAGGGGGAAAATCAATTGTATGTCTCAAAGTTTTTCAAAACACAAACTTAATCTTTTAATATATAGGCTGTGTATTTGATATGTGGACTCTCTCAAAAGCCTAGACCAAGTAGATCAGAAGCATCCAATAGCACAGCTATATACAAGATACTGGGTACTGTACAGCAAACCCTAACAAAAGGACTTTTCAAAGTTAACCCAATTACCAAATAATGTGATGATAACATTAACTATTGATTGTCTTTTTGAACCCTAAGACAGCAGGAACCTCACATCTCCACTATAGAACCCGTACTTCCCCCAGTCCTGGAACCCTTAGGCCCACTTTCCCGTATGGTTATTAAACTCTTATCTGATGTATGGCATGTAAAGGTCTTCTCCCATTCTGTGAGGGGTCTCTTGGTTTGGGTAGTGGTTCTTTTGTTGTGAAGAAGCTTTTTAACTTGATGTAGTCCCATAGGTTTATACTTGCCTTATTCTTCTTTGTAATTGGACTCGTTTCACTGAAGATGTCTTTAAAATTTATGTGGAAAAGAGTTCTGCCAATATTTTCTTCTAAGTATCTGATAGTTTCTGGTCTAACATCCAAGTCCTTGATCCACTTGGAATTTACTTTTGTATTTGGTGAAATACAATGATTCAGTTTCATTCTTCTGCATGTTTCAACCCATTGTTTCCAACACCATTTGTTGAAGAGACTCTGCTTTCCCCATTTAATAGTCTGGGCCCCTTTGTCAAAGATTAGATGTCCATAGGTGTGGGTAATTTTTTTAAATTATCCATTTATGAAAAAAAGAACCAGCATCACTTTGGCATATGCAGTGCTGGGGGTTGAACTCAGAACCTCATGTTTGAGAATGTCTTTTTTTTCTCATGTCTATTTTTCTAACACAGATTTTATTTGTATATTTATTAATATGAGAGATAAAAGGAGAGAGACAAAGAGAACTAGACATCACTCTGGTATATGTGCTTCTGGGGTTTGAACTAGAGATCTTATGTCTGAGAGTCCTGCACTTTATCCACTGTACCACCTCCCAAATCACATAAAAGTCCAATGCCTTATCCACTGTACCATTTCCAGGGCTACACTAGTCTTTAGGTGTAACTCAGATTGGCTTATCCCTCAGTCCCACACCTTAGAGAATTGCATATCCTCCTCAATATTTCTACCATTTGGGGAGGGCTGGTCAGAGTCCTGCTTACCCCACTGACATTTTAGAAGTTGTACTGTCTTATCTTATTGTGGATTATCTCTCTTTTTTTTTACATATGTTCTTTTTTTAATAGTTTTTATTTATAAAAAGGAAACACTGACAAGAACCATAGGATAAGAGGGGTATAACTCCACACAATTCCCACCACCAGAACTCTGTATCCCATCCCCTCCCCTGATAGCTTTCCTATTCTTTATCCCTCTGGGAATATGGACCCAGAGTCATTATGGAGTGCATAAGGTGGAAAGTCTGGCTTCTGTAATTGCTTCCCCGCTGAACATGGGCATTGACTCCCAGCCTCTCTCTCTCTCTCTTTCCCTAGTGGGGCAGAGCTCTGGGGAGGTGGGGCTCTAGGACACATTGGTGGGGTCATCTGCCCAGGAAAGTCCAGTTGGCATCACAGTAGCATCTGGAACCTGGTGGATGAAAGAAGAGTTAAGCCAAACAAATTGTTGACTAATCATGAATCTAAAGGCTGGATTAGTTCAGATGAAGATTTGGGGTCTCTGTTTTGTAGATAGTTAGCCTATTTTAGGTGTATCCCAAAGGGCCCATGACTATGCTAGTGTTTTTGTTTCTTTGTTTGTTTTGAGCCTGACACCTGATATGTAGGTGAACCCAAGTTATTGTCTGGGGAGATGGTGTCATGGCTGGAAGAAGGACCAGAAAGCTGGATCAGGGAATAGAGTAGCTCCCAAATATGGGAAAGGTGTATAAATATTGTTGACTATAAATCCCACGGATTTGATGTGATCTGGGGCCCATATTCAGCTTAGGAATCTGTGTGACCTCTGCATCCCTGTAGATCTGAGCTCACATTCTGTGGTCATGAGTAGTAACATTCCAAGCTGCCCCAGTTTCAGAACCCATCTTCCTCAGGTGGAAGATAGAGTATGTTGTCCAGCCTCCCTTTGGAGGATGGAACATTCTCTGCCGTGGTTGATCCATGTTGAGGGCAAGGTCATATGGGGGCCAACAGAGGGGTCTATTGTGTTGTTCCTGATAGAGATGACTGGTAACATTGAGAAGAGGTATTTATTTGAGGTCTAGGCCCATCATGTCTGTTTAGGAATCTCAGGACTCCCCAACTGGGGCCCTAGCTTATGGGGTGGCCTGATAGTGATAAAGAGTCATCATTAAAGTATTCCAGTCTCTTGTCCTTATTCAGCTTTTGTAGTCCTTACTTTGATACGATTAGATTTGAAGTGACTGAGGGAAGTGTAATAGGAAGTAGTTGAGTAGGGTATCTAAGTCTAGGTAGACACTACTTCATTAGGAACTTTATGGTGTCTTTTTAGGTCTTTCCTTCCCTTCTCTCTCCCTTCATCTTTCTTTTCTTTTCCTTTTCTTCCATTTCTCTCTCTCTTTCTTTCTCTCTTTCTTTCTTTCTCCTCTCTCTTCCTTCTTTTTTCCCTTCCTTCCCTCATTTCCCTCTTCCTCCCTCCCTCCCTTCCTTCATCCTTCCTTTCTCTCTTCCTTCTTTCATTCATTCATTCATTCATTTGTTCTTTCTTTCTTTCTTTCCCTCTTTCTTTCTTTCTTTCTTTCTTTCTTTCTTTCTTTCTTTCTTTTTTTCTTTCTTTCTTTCTCTTACCAGAGCACTGCTCAGCTCTGGCTTATAATGGTGCTGTGTACTGAACCTGGGTCTTTGGAGCCTCGGTCATGAAAATCTTTTGTATAATGATTATCTTGTATCCCTAACTTGTTTGCTTTAATTTTTTTTTTAAGACTTGGGATGGTTTCATGATTTTCAGGCCACTTTTTCATTCACATAGAATGGCAGAGATAGAAAGAGAGAGAGAGAGAGAGAGAGAGAGAGAGAGAGAGAGAAAGGGAAACCATGGCACCACAGTTTCCGCCCATGTGGGGCTGAGGAGGCTCAATGAAGGGCTAAAATATGGCAAGGCGTGCACCCTACTTGGTAAGCTATCTCTTCAACTCCTGTGTTACACTTCTTTTAAGCTATATTTTGTAATGTGTCCATAATGAATATGTATTGGTTAGGTTAAAAAAAAAGCTTTAAAAAAGATGAATCTATTTCTACATTAGAGAGAGGAGACAGGGAGAACCAGATTGAGTTTGGGGCCTCATGCTTGAGAGTCCAGTGCTCTAGCCACTATGCTACCTCCCAGTCTATAATAAATCAGTCTTTAAAAATAAGTCAGTGACTGGGAAAATAGCTCAAACTATTGTAAAGCACAGAACTTGCATGTTTAAGGGCCTCCACTGAGGTCTCTTTTCTCACCCTCCTCTCCACCTCACACAAAATAAACAAATATTTGAGGGCTGGTATAATAGCTCACCTGTATAGCACGCCTGCTCTGTCATGCATATGACTCAGGCTTGAGCTTAGTCCCCTCCACACTGGAGGAACCTTCTGTGCTATGGTCTCTTTTCCTCTCTCTACCTCTTCCTCTGTCTCTCTCCCTCTAGCTGGGAAAGTCAGTCTAGAGGTGTAAAGAATAAGTGATGACAAAAAAAAAAAAAAAAAAACCTTTAAAAAGTAAAATAAATTTTAACAAGCAACCAGATCTCCCTTGAAAAATGCTGTAGCCATGACTAGATGAAAGCCTGTAAGGCAGGTAGATAGCATAATGTTTATGCAAAGAAAATGGATGCCTTGGGGCTGCGTGGTGGCACAACTGATTGAGTGCACATGTTACAGTGCTCAAGGACCCAGGTTCGAGCCCCTGGTTCCCACCTGTAGGGGGAAAGCTTTGCAAGTGGTGAAGCAGGACTGCAGGTCTCTCTCTCGCCATCTCCCCCCCCCCCATCTCTGGGGGACTTCTTTCTCTCCTTTTCTCCACCATCGTGGTGGCAGACTTGTCTTCCCACAAGACTTTCAGAAGCAAGCGCTTCCTGGCTAAAAAGCAGAAGCAGAACTGTCTCATTCCACAGTGGATTCAGATGAAAACCAGAAATGGGAGTCGGGCGGTAGTGCAGCAGGTTATGCGCACATGGCACAAAGCACAAGGACCGGCGTAAGGATCCTGGTCCCAGCCTCCGGCTCCCCACCTGTAGGGGAGTCACTTCACAGGCGGTGAAGCAGGTCTGCAGGTGTCTGTCTTTCTCTCCCCCTCTCTGTCTTCCCCTTCTCTCTCCATTTCCCTCTGTCCTATCCAACAACAACAACATCAATAACAACAACAACAATCACTACAACAGTAAAACAACAAGGGCAACAAAAGGGAATAAATAAATAAATATTTAAAAAAGAAGAAGAGAATTCTAAAAGGAAGGAAGGAAGGAAGGAAGGAAGGAAGGGAGGCAAAAAGGAAAAATAAAACTGGTAATAAGATCAGGTACAACTCCAAGAGGACACACTGGAGAAGAACACAACTGGGTCTATAAGGATTCCTCTAAGATGCACACAGATTTATGCTGGGATAGACCACAAAAAGAACAAAGCACTTTTGTCTTGCACACTTGATTAGGAACCCACTCAGCCTTGTATCTCTTCCTGTTTCCTGACTCAGTAATAAATATGTGAGCTGTTTGGGAAAAGAAAGAAAGAAAGAAAGAAAGAAAGAAAGAAAGAAAGAAAGAAAGAAAGGAAGAAAGGAAGGAAGGAAGGAAGGAAGGAAGGAAGGAAGGAAGGAAGGAAGGAAGGAAGAAAGAGAGGGAGGAAGGAAGGAAGGAAGGAAGGAAGGAAGAAAGAAAGAAAGAAAGAAAGAAAGAAAGAAAGAAAGAAAGAAAGAAAAGAAGGAAGAAGAGAAAGGAAAACAAATACCTGGAATCAGTCAGCAATAAACTTGTGTTGCGCCCATGTGCTTCCAGACCTGAGTGATGCAAGTCTCCATTAATAAGTACTTACCATGAGTCAGACTCAGTATCAAGCACTCTGAATACATCTCCTTTTAGTTCTTAGGCCAGGTTTGTGAAGTAATCACCATCAGCATCTCCCATACATAAAGGCAAAAATGAAGGGTCAGCAAGGTTGAGTCCTTGCTTAAGGTCACATGATTAAGAAGTGACAGCACTGGAGCCAGGCAGTGGTGCATCCAGTCCAACACACATGCCGCTAAGTTGGAGAACCTGACTTCAAGTTCCCGGTCCCCATCTGCAGGGAGGGCAGCTTCACAAGTGAAGCAGGGTTGCATTTGTTTCTCTGTCTCTCTCCCTCTCTTCCTCCACCTCCCCTCTCAATTTTTTCCTGTACTATCAAATAAAATTTTTAAATATTGCAGATGAAGATTTGGGGTCTGCATTTTGAAGATAGCTAGTAGGCCTATTTTAATTATATTCCAAAGGGCCCATGACTATACTAGTTTTTTTTCGTGAGCCTGACATCTGATGTGCAGGTGGATCCAACTTATTGCCTGGGGGAGATGATGTCATGGCTGGAAAAAAGGCCAGAAAGCTGGATCAGAGAAAGCAGTGACAGAAGCCAGACCTTCCACCGTCTGCACCCCATAATGACCCTGGGTCCATACACCCAGAGGGTTAAAGAACAGGAAAGCTATCGTGGTCCGGGAGGTGGCGCAGTGGCTATGGAACTAAACTCTCAAGCATGAGGTCCTGAGTTCAATCCCTGGCAGCACATGTACCAGAGTGATGTCTGGCTCTTTCTCTCTCTACTCTTATCTTTCTCATTAATAAATAAATAAGTAAATAAATAAATAGGAAAGCTATCAGGAGAGGGATGGGATACGGCGTTCTGGTGGTGGGAATTGTGTGGAGTTGTACCCCTCTTACTGTATGGTTTTGTTCTTTTTATAAATAAAATTAAAATTAAATAAAGATAAAAAGTGTAAAAAAATTTTAAATAAAGAAAAAACAATAGTAAAAAGAAAAAAATGATTGCACTATGGGCTGGCACAGGGATTAGATAGCTGGACTTTTGTAGCATAAGGTGCTGAATTCTATCTCCATCATCACATATGGCTAACTGATGCTCTGGCTCTCTGCCCTTTGTAATAAATAGGTGAATGAATGAATAAACAAATAAATCTAAGAAAGGAAGGAAGGGAAGAAGGGCAACACTGGGACTTGAACCTTAGTCCCTTGAGCACACCCTGCCCTCACAACTCTCACAGTCCCTCTGGGCAGGGTTGGCATTTCCTAGTCACTATAGTCCTGGACACTGGCATGCTCAACTGGTTCTTTAGCTTGGGGACCATAGTCACAGAAGCTACATCCAGTGTGCATCCAGTGTACATCTGTGTGTGTGTGTGTGTGTGTGTGTGTGTGTGTGTGTGTGTGTGTGTGTGTGATGCCCCTCCAGTAAATATATACTACAGCCATTGCTTGAATGGAATCTCAGGATAAATGCACTTTGCAGACAACTTACTCCAGACCAGAGTCAGTGGTTTTCCTTGTCGCGGTCGTGCCCACCCTGAGACCTGGCTCAGTCCCTACACTGAGTCCTTAACCAGCAGAGCCTTTCAGATCAGGTGTACCTTCCCTGCAGGTACACCTCCACCGTCTTGCTGCCCCGTCTGAAGACCTCTGAGGCTGGCCTCTATACCTTCCTGGCCCAAAACTTCGGAGCCTGTAGCACCCTCACCTTTGAGATCACCATTCAAAGTGAGTGACAGCGGCTTAGGGAATGAGGACACTGGTGTCTGAGCTGCCTGGAGAGAGAAGGGGAGTATGGAAAGTAGGATCAGTGTGTGTGGAGGGGGCTTTTCCCATGGCTGGTGGGGCTGATTCCTCCTTCCTTCATCTTTCCACCCAGGACCCCCGGAGGTCAGGGTCACATGGACCCTCATCGAGGGCTCAAAGACACTGCTCTGTGATGTCTCAGGGTACCCCCAGCCTAATGTGACTTGGCTGCAGTGTGGGGGCCACACTGAAAGGTGAGGGTCTATGATCACCTCCCACACCAGTGGGGAGGAACCAGAGGGAGTGGGACCCCCTAAAAAAACTCTGACCATCCCTCCCCCTGCCACCCCCTTTTACCCATTCCCACCCTCAGTCTCTGAGCCTTCTGCTTTTCTTCCCAGATGTGACGAAGCCCAAGGGCTGGTACTGGAGAACTCACACCTCGAGGTGCTAAGCAAGGAGCCTTTCCACAAGGTGGCTGTTCGGAGCCTGCTGGTGGTTGAGAGCTTGGAACACAACACAACGTATGAATGCAGAGCCCACAACAGTGCGGGGAACGGCTCTGAGATCATCAGGTGGCCCCATATTGAGGGTGAGGGTCCCCCCACACACACACCACACACATACACACACACACACACACACACACACACACACACACACACACACACACACGACAGGGCAAAAAGTGTTCCAGGAGACAACCCCCTCCAGGAACAGAAGCCAGCAATTCTGAGTGCTGCCTCTAAGACCCCTCACTACCAATGGTCTCTTAAAGTAGGGATGGGGTGGTGTCTGCATCCAGTGGGCAGCGGGACTGGATCTTGGGGCACAAGCAAATGCAGATGTGAGAGCAGAGATAGAGAATAGTCTGAAGCAAGTGCAGCCCCTGTCCCTGCCCTTGAACTTAGTCATTTACAAGCAGGCATAGGGACACCTGCTAACAGTGCCTCCCAGGACAAGCAAGCATGAGGGGTGGAAAGGTCTCCCCCACCTTCAGGAGAGAGGATGCTCTGACAGTCTGGTGTCCATGCCAGACACTAGCCCAAGTCAGGTGCATCTGGAAGGAAGCCCTCTTTTCTGCACTGCACAAACACCCCCCCCCCCATGGGGTTAGTGCTCTGAACCTGAGCCACCTGACCTGCCCAGAATGTGAGGCTCACGTTGTGGGGGGACCTGGCGATAACAAAGCAAGTGGGAACCTCTGGCCAGCTCAGAGGTGACCCTCAGGAGCCCCTGCTTCTGGCCTTGAAGCAGAACTTTCCAGCACCTGCCTGTGCCTGCTCCCCCTATAACTGCTGGTGGTGTCTATTGAAATAATACAGCCAAGCTGGGAAATGGTGTATCTGGTTAAGTGCACATACTACCATACACAAGGACCCAGGTTCAAGCCCCCACTTCCTACCTGCAGGGGAGGGGAGGGAACTTCACAAGTGGTGAAGCAGGTCTATGTGTGTCTCTCCTTCTCTCTTCCTATCACTTGATCCTCTCTCAATTTCTCTCTGTCCTATTAAACAGAAGGGAAAAAAACTTAAAGAAGATAGCCCCAGGGTCTGGAAGATAGCTCATCTGGTAGAGCACACACTTACCATGTGTGAGGATGTGAGTTCAATCCCTTGGTCGTGACATGGGAGCATGAGAGAGAGAGAGAGAGAGAGAGAGAGAGATTCACAAGCAGTGAAGCAGTGCTGTTGTATCTCTTCTCCTCTGTTGTCTTTCCCTGCCTTTCACCTGAGATCTGGAGGGTGTGGAGATCTGCCAAGAGGAATGGAATCATGCAGGTATGAAAGCCCAGCAGGAAAAAAAAATAAAAAGCATATTTTTTATATATAAAAAAGGTATGGCTAAGAGGCTGGGTACACACATTACCATGCTCAAGTACCTGAATTTAAGCCCCTGGTTACCTGCATGAGGGAAGCTACATGAGCAATGAAGCAGAGCTACAGCTGTCTCTTTCTCCATCTCTATCTCTCCCACCCTTTCAATTCTCTCTCTCTCTCTCTCTCTCTCTGTGTGTGTGTGTGTGTGTGTGTGTGTGTGTGTGTGTGTGTGTAATCTTGAATTCTGACAATGCCAGACAGTAAGGCACAGAAGTCACAGCCCTGGGAGGTGAGTGTTGTCCTTTCCACTCTGGGGTGGTAGATCTGGCACTCAGTCACTCCTTTCACACCATATAGCTCCTGAGTGACAATGGTGAAGTAGGACCTCAGATACTGTTGATCTGGGCAAGGAACACGGAGACTGAGACCTTAAGCTCAGACAGAATACAGGGGCTGCAGGCCTGGGAGAAGAGAGCAGGGAACCTGGCTTTCAGTCCTCAAGGGGGTGAGGGGATGTGTGATTCCAAATTACAGTTGAAGAAGCAGTGGGGAGCTACTGGAGGAGTGAGTTTAAGATGCAGAGATGGAGAACCCCCACACTGGTAGGGTGCATGTGGACCAGCCATGGCTGGGTTCTAGGCCCAGCTGCTGCCAAGAGGGATCTTGCATTGATGGGGTTTAGGTATATAATTTAAGGTGGTGACTCTAGGCAGCGTGGCTCTGGGGGCTCCCTGCGCTAGGACCCCTCTTTACTGGGCTCCAGGCTCTACACCAGGCTGATCCCAGTGGGGGCTGATCCTGTGGACCTCCGAGCCCCTCTGCAGCTCTTTCCTCTGCCCCCCACCTGCCCCCCAGGAGACTACGTGCGTTCCCAGGAGGAACCCCTCTTCACGCCAGTGCTGATTGCCTGCATTTCCCTCATGGTCTTCCTGTTGCTGTTGCTGCTGCTGCTTTTGTACAAGTACAAGCAGGTAAGGCGGGTAGCAAGGAGGTGCCAGGTGTGATGAGGAGATGAGGCCTAGGATGGGACCCCTACAGTGCTTAGCCCCCAAGGCCACTCACACTCATTCTACCAGCCAGTCACCTAGGTGACAGCTCTTTTTTTTTGTGGGGGAAGGTGACAGCTCTTCAGTGAGTGCAGACTGCATGTTGTGCCACAGTGGACTGGGTGCTGGGGAACTCAGTAGTACAGCTCTGAGATGAAGAGGCAAAAGCAAGAGTCTGTCTCTGGCCTGTATGCATCACACTATCGTTAGCCACAGATGCCAAGGGAGAACTGCAGGCTCCAGGTGAGCAGAACCTCAAGGTCCTCCCTGGAGAGGGTGGTGTAGACACCCAGCACAGAGGGCTGGGCACAGACATCATGGGGTCTGGCCTATGTCCCACTCTGGAGGTGAGGGTAGTGCATCAGTGGAGGATGAAAGCCCTTTGTCATTTTATACTGGCATTAGCCAAAGTTGCCTATCTCTTCTCTCCTTTCTCTTTCTTTCTTTTCTTTTTCTTTGCCTTCCTTTCTTTCTCTCACTTTTGCCTTTCTCTTACTCTCTCTTCCTTTCCTTATTTTCTAAATTTCCTTTTAATCGGCACACTTCTCAGCTCTGGCTTATGGTGGTGCTGGGGATTGAACCTGGGACCTCAGAGCCTCAGACATGAAAGTCCTTTTGCAGGAGTCAAGCAGTAGTGCAGCAGGCTAAGCTCACGTGGCGCAAAGCGCAAGGACCTGTTTAAGGATCCCGGTTCGAGCCTCTGGCTCCTTGCCTTTGTGGGGGGGTCTCTTCACAAGTGGTGAAGCAGGTCTGCAGGTGTCTGTCTTTCTCTCCATCTCTCTGTCTTCCCCTCCTCTCTCCATTTCTCTCTGTCCTATTCAACAACGAACAACATCAATAACACCAATAATAATAACTACAACAACAATAAAAATAACAAAGGCAACAAAAGGGAAAATAAATAAATACTAAAAAAAAAAAAAAAAAGTCCTTTTGCACAACCACCATGCTATGTCCTCAGTCTGCTGCCACTTTACTGCACTTTGACAGTGAAGGTGGTGCTTGTCACTTCGAGCACTCAGTACATGACAACAGCTTAAGGGGCACTTTTACAAAGGTTGTTCACCATGTCTTTAAACTTAGTGTCCTCAACAGCCAAGGCTTGAAGACTAGGCTGACTGCAGTGTCTCTAACCCCATTTTGTCAAGTTGGAAGCCAAGGTCTTCAGAAGTTGAGACAGTTGCCCCGATCCACATTTGGTCAATGGCAGAGGCTGGTCCTCTGTGGTTTTTTTTTTTTTAAATATTTATTTATTTATTCCCTTTAGTTGCCCTTGTTGTTTTATTCTTGTAGTTACTATTGTTGTCGTTGTTGGATAGGACAGAGAGAAATGGAGAGAGGAGGGGAAGACAGAGACGGGGAGAGAAAAATAGACACTGCAGACCTGCTTCACTGCTTGTGAAGCGACTCCCCTGCAGGTGGGGGTCCTTGCGCTTTGCGCCACCTGCGCTTAACCCATTGCGCTACAGCCCAATTCCCTCTCTGTGGGTTTGTTTGTTTGTTTTGTTTTTTGTTTGTTTGGGGGGAGTTGTATTTTTTTTATAATTATCTTTATTTGTTTATTGGATAGATACAGCCAGAAATTGAGAGGGAGAGGAGGTATAGAGAGGGGGAGAGAGACAGAGAGACACCAATAGCACTGCTTTACCACTCGCAAAGGTTTCCCCCTGAAGATGGGGAATGGGGGCTTGAACCTGTGTCCTTGTGTACTGTAACATGTGCATTCAACCAGCTGTGCCACCACCTGCCCCCTCTCTTTTGGTTGGTTGTTTTGTTTTTACTGTGTTTCCTTTATTTATTTGTTCCCTTTTGTTGCCCTTGTTGTTTTATTGTTGTAGTTATTATTGTTGTTGTTATTGATGTCGTTGCTGTTGGATAGGGCAGAGAGAAATGGAGAGAGGAGGGGAAGACAGAGAGGGGGAGAGAAAGATAGACACCTGAAAACCTGCTTCACAGCCTGTGAAGCGACTCCCCTGCAAGTGGGCAGCCGGGGGCTCGGACCGGGATCCTGATGCTGGTCCTTGTGCTTTGCGCCACCTGCGCTTAGCCCACTGCGTTACTGTTCGACTCCCCTTTACTGTATTTCCAATCATCAGAAAAACTGGATCACCTTATTTTAACCTCACAATAAACATGAGGCAAGGTCAATAGCAGTTTTCACTTTATTTTTATATCTGTAAAACATTTACTGGTTTATTTATGAGAGAAGGGGGAAAGAGAGAGAGAGAGAACAGGAGCATCATTCTGGCACATACAGTGCTTAGGATCAAACTTGGGACATTATGCTTGAGAGTATAATGTTGTGATCACTTCACACTTCCCTAGTCACTTATTATTTTTTGTTATTTAAAAACTATTTTAGAGAGAGACCACAGCACCAAACCTGGGTTTCCCACATGACAAAGTGCACACTATCCAAGTGAGTTATTTCCCCAGCTCTGCCTATTATTATTATTTCGAATTTCTTTTAAACACATGAGAGTTTCACAGGAGAGAGAGAAGCCAGAGCACCACCACCCTTGTACATGGGTGGATGCTGGGCATTGACTGAACCAGGAGGTTCAGGCGTGCAAGCCCAACACTCTGCCAGCTGAGCCCATGTCCCCCGTGACAGCTCCTAGCATGTTGAGGCAAAAAGTAGGGCTTCAGGCCAAGACTTGGCAGGTCAGGGGCCAGGTGGTGGCACACCTGGTTGAGCGCACATGTTATAATGCGCAAGGACCCAGGTTCAAGCCCCCAGTCCCCACCTGCAGAGGGAAAGCTTCATGAGTGGTGAAGCAGGGTTACAGCTGTTTCTCTGTCTCTCTCTGGGATACAGGTGTTTCTCTGTCTCTCTCCCTCTCTATCTACCCTTTCTCTCCATTTCTGGTTGTCTCTATCCAATAAATAAAGATAATGAAAAAAAATTGGGGGGGTAGATAGCATAATGGTGATGCAAAAAGACTCTCATACTAAGTCAGAGCTGTGCAGTGCTCTGGTTTTTCTCTTGTGTCTTTCTCTCTCTGCATCTCTCTCAAAATTAAAATAAATTAAATATTTTAAAATTTTTTTAAAAGACTTGGCAGGGCAGAGGAGCAGGGGACATTGTCTGGGAAGTGATATAGGCGCTGAGGAGTTAGACTCTTAATTTAAGCATGAGGCCCTAAGTTTCCTCTCCAGCATTGCATATGCCAGAGTGGTTCCCTGGTTCTCTCTCTCCCTCTCTATTAAATAAATAAATAAATAAATAAATAAATAAATAAATTTTTGTTTGAAAAAAGACTTGGAGGATATGGGGAGAATTGTGACATTGTTTTGCCAAATTTTGGCCTTGGCTGACTTGTTGCCTTCTCTGGACTTCAATTTTTCCATATGTACCACAGGGCTGGGTGACTTTTAACAATGCTCCCTGGCCTGGCGAGAAGCATGATAGTTCTGCCAAAGATTTTTGTGCCTGAAACTCTGAGGTCTCAGTTTCAATTCCTAGCAGCACCATAGGCTAGAGATGAGCAGTGCTCTGGTAAAACAAACAAAGATAAGGAATGGCCTAGGAGTGCATGAAACATTGAATTTTCAGCATGAGGTCCCAAGTTTGATCCCTGTTATCACATGTGCTAGAATAAGGCTCTGGTTCTTTTTCTTTTGTAAAAAAAAGTTAAGAGTAGAAATATTTTAAAAAGAGAGCCCAGGGATACAACATAATGGTTCTGCAAAAGGCTTTCATGCCTGAGGCTCTGAAGTTCCAGTTCAAGTCACAGCAACACCATAAACAGCCCTGAGCAGTGCTCTGACCTCACCACCACCCCCAATTTCTTTAAATAAATAGGTAAACCATTAAAAGCAAAAAAAAAAAAAAAAACTTCTCTCACATTGCATGATGCCCTAGTGGGGGAAACTTTTCTTCTGCCAAGGGCCACTTCAGTATTGATAGCACAATTTGCAGGCCATACAAAATTATCAACTTATAGGGGCTGGGTGATGGTGCATCTGGTTGAGTGCACATGTTACAATGCGAAAGGACCAGGGTTCAAGCCCCCAACCCCCACCTGCAGGGGGAAAGCTTTGCAAGTGGTGAAGTGGAGCTGCAGGTGTCTCTCTGTCTCTCTCCCTTTCTATCTCCCCCTTCCTTCTTGAATTCTGGCTGTCTCTATCCAATAAATAAATAAAGATAATTTTTAAAAACTCAACTTATAAACCAGCACTTAATGTTGCTATGGAAAAAAAAACAACTTAGACTTGTTGCATTTCAAGTTCCACATGTGGTTGCTTTGTCAGAGCCAGGCCAAATGATTTCTTGGACTTTATTTGTCCTGTGGTCTGAACTGTCTCTACCTCTGGTTTAAGAGCTGGGGGCTGAGAGTTGGAAGGGTCAGGCAGCAGGCATCTTGCTTCTGTAAGTCTCTGGGTAGGACTCTGGGTAAGCCGGTGTCCCTGTGCCTTTGTGTCCCCACTTCTGAGATGGGCTGCCTATGGCAGGAGTCCACCAGCTCCAAGGGTTTGGCAGGTGCAAGGTGCAGTGAGAGCTCTGACTGGGAGCAGCAGGCTCTCATCCCAGGAGGAAGTAAACTGGAGAGTAAGCTTATGCATCCCAAGACCAGAGGTGTCTTAGGCTGGACATCTCCTTTACTATGAGCTCCGAGTGTCTGTCCACCCACTTTCAGTGGCAACCTCCACTCACTCCCTTGGTTGCTCCTTCCTTCTCTGAGCAGCTCTGACCATTGTACAATTCTTCCTTATATGGAGATGAGAACTGCCTCATGTCCGGAAAGCCTATAGAACCCAGTACTACACCTAGTACCCCCCCACACACACACACACCTCCAGCCCTCCCTTCTCCTCTGCACAGACCCATCCCCTAAAACTATTTGTTTATTTATGAATCAGAGCATCACTCAGGCACAAGTGATGCTGCGGACCAAACTCAGGACCTCATCATGCCTGTGAGTCCTGTGCTTTGTCTACTGTGCCGCTTCCTGGGTCACAACTACCCAGTCCCATGGCCAGCACAGTTCAGGGACAGCTGACTCTCTTCAAGACTATTTTAGGGACATGCACTCCCACTGGGCTCATTTTCCTTCCCAGAAATTTAACTCCCCTGCCCCCGACAAGGAGTGGCTCCCTCCAAGGCCAAGAGAAGGGGGGCATGCTATGGAACATCTTGAGGGGTCAAGGAGGGTCAGCCTCAGCCACAGAATCTGCTGTTCACTCTCTTCTGAGTTGGCCCACAGGGGTCTGAGTCCTATCCCTTCTCTGGAGATTCAGCCTGGCCCATCCCTCCTGCCTGGGCCTGGGGTGAAGGGTAGCCTTCTTGGGGGAACGATTGTTTTAGCTTCAGAGCTGAGTCATCACTCCCAGAGAGAGCATTTGGGGTGGGGTGGGGGTGGTGGAGGAGAATAAAATCCAAAAGTCAGCAGGTTGGAAGCAGGAAGAAGGTAGGGAGTGGGGAGTCGGGCTGTAGCGCAGCGGATTAAGCGCAGGTGGCGCAAAGCACAAGGACCGGCATAAGGATCCCGGTTCGAACACCGGCTCCCCACCTGCAGGGGAGTCGCTTCACAGGCGGTGAAGCAGGTCTGCAGGTGTCTATCTTTCTCTCCTCCTCTCTGTCTTCCCCTCCTCTCTCCATTTCTCTCTGTCCTATCCAACAACGACAACAACAATAATAACTACAACAATAAAACAACAAGGGCAACAAAAGGGAATAAATAAAATAAATATTAAAAAAAAAGAAGGTAGGGAGTGGATTTCTGTGGATCAGAAGTGGGCTCTGGGGGCAGAGGGCAAGTGTATTGTGTTAGGGATGTACAGCAGGGTCCTTGGGGTTCCAGAGAGAGTTACGGGGGCCTCAATTCTCCCAAGGATGAGAACCTCTCTTACTCAGGACCACAGGGCTAGATGGGAAGGGTCCCTGGGACTCAGATGGTTTATACCTATGTCTGTCACCAAAGAGAAGTCAGAACTGGGCACTGGGCCTGTGAGGAAGAAATGGAGGAGCCAGGGGCCCCCCTCAGAGCAAGTGCTCCCAGAATCCCCCACTGTTGCCGTCACAATGGCCTGAGGGCCTTCCTTCAATCCAAGGCAGCAAGGAATTCCCCACCCCTCACAGGGCACCCCAGGTCCAGCAGTGTGACAGGGGTAGAGCCAGTGGTCAGCTCTCACAGAGGTGGGGTACCTGAGGTAGTCTGCAGATATGGAGCTAGAACCTGAGACACAGGATGCAAGATTCCAGCCAGACACTCTCTTTCCCCATAGCTTCCCCTTCCTTTTTCTGGGGCGGGGGGGGGGGGTGGGGGGGTGGGGTGGGGGGGCGGGGGGGGAGGTGGGGGTGGTAGGTAAAGAGGAGGCTGACTCAGACCCAGCTGCATAAGGGAACCAGAGGAAGGAGAAGTGGCAAGAAGGAAGAACAGCCTTAGCTGCAAAGACTCCTGGAGATGGAAGTGCCCCCCACAAGCCCCAAACCCTACTCTGTCTTGTCCTGAGGTTGGGAAGTTACCTCCCCCCACAACACTACACACACATGCCTTGAATTTTCTGAAGCATCGAGTTCCTCCTTTTGCTCCATTATGGACTGTCCTTTCAAACCTTAGCTGCATGTCCTTTGGGTTTCTTATAGCCTGAATCAGACTGTTTACTGCCCACATCAGAACCAGAAGTCCTTCCATATACCTAACTATTGCTGAATTGCAAATGCCCATCTGGAAGTTCTTCCTCTGTGGCTCTTTCTGGAGTCTTATACTCTATTATTTATTTATTTATTTATTTGATAGAAACAGAGAAATTGAGTGGGGGGTGGATAGAGAGGGAAAGAGATAGAGAGATACCTGCAGCCCTACTTCACCACTCATAAAGATTTCCCCTGCAGGTGGGGACCAGAGGCTTGAACCAAGGTCCTTCAGCATTGTAATGTGAGCACTTAACTAGGTGTGCCACCACCTGGCCCCCTGGAGTCTTTTTTTTTTAAATTTTGATAGGACAGAGAGAAATTGAGAGAGGAGGGGGAGATAGAGGACGAGAGACACCTATAGCCCAGCTTTGCTGTTCTTGAGGCTTCACCCTGACAGGAACTCAAACTCTGGACCTTGCAGATAGTAACATGTGCACTCAACTTGGTATGCAACCATCTGCTCCCTCGAGTCTTTTATCTGCACCCTCAGGCCACCCTCCATGCCAGCATCCACTCACATGCCCTGTAGTTCCCCCCACCCCCTTGGCAGGGTGCCCTGTGCAGGCAGGCACCCAGCTGCTAGAATACAAGCCAGCTGTCCCCTACCCCCAGGCCTGACCGGAAAGAGCTGCACTGCTGATCCAAGGCCTCCATGTCCTCCAGCAGCCCAACCAGTTTCCACTTCCCACCTCCACTTCATCCTCCATCAGCACTTCTCAAGAGCTCCCCTGGCAGGATGCCCCCAGGCAGCTGCTACCCAGAGCAGGCAGGGAAGCAGCCCTGTAACTGCATGTAAGACCCGAGAAACAAGGGACAGGGAGTGGTGCACCCAGTTGAGTGCACATGTTACCTTGCCTAAGGACCACGGTTTGACACACACACACACACACACACACACACACACACACACACACACACACACACACGCCCAGCCTGTTCTTCACCTGCAGGGGGAAGGGCTTCATGAGCAGTGAAGCATGTCTGCAGGTGTCTTTCTCTCTCCCTATCTCCCCTCGCCTCTCAATTTCTTTCTGTCCTATCAGATAAAATAGCAAGAACAACAAATAAATGAGGGGAAAATATGACCTCTGAGAGCAGTGGATTTGTAGTGCTGGCATCAGACCCCAGTGACAACCCTGGTGGCAAGTAAGCAAGCAAGCAGGCAGGCAGAAAAGAAGGGAGGAAAGAGAGGAGAGAGAGAGAGAGAGAGAGAGAGAGAGGATGAATCAACTCAGCCCCTGGCCACAAGTATTCACTGTCTTGTGGGCAGTCACCCCCCGCCCCATTCTCTTTGCAGCTGGAAGGGAACTTGCACACTTTCCATAGCCTTCTCTGGACCTTGCTGTGGTGGAAGCCTCCCTCCTCCATCTCAGTACCTGGGTTTGAGATATCACAGCCCCCTACCACCCGGCACATACTCTTCCCCTGAGGACTAAGGATGGCCTGAGGTTGCCCCCCACCACCAGGCTTGACCACACACTTCCTCTGTTCTGCCCCTCAGAAGCCCAAGTACCAGGTACACTGGAAGATCATCGAAAGCTACGAGGGCAACAGCTACACTTTCATCGACCCCACCCAGCTGCCTTACAACGAGAAGTGGGAGTTCCCCCGAAACAACCTGCAGTTTGGTGAGCTGGACGCAGGGGCCCTGCCACGCTGTTCCCATGTCCCCTGGCTGTGGGGAAGCAGAGGGCCTGCAGAGAAGGGGTCCCTCAGCACCCTTTGAGGGAACCCTGTGTGTGTGTCTGGCAGGGAAGACCCTTGGAGCTGGTGCCTTTGGGAAGGTGGTGGAGGCCACAGCCTTTGGGCTGGGCAAGGAGGATGCTGTGCTGAAGGTGGCTGTGAAGATGCTTAAGTGTGAGTGAGGCCAGGGTCTGGGGTACCTAGGGGGTTGGGTGAGGGAGGGAGGCTGGGGAGGGCCAGCACCATGCTCTGGGCCTGTCAGCCCAGGTCACAGAGCCCTTGGGTGGGATGAGCAAACCTGTGAATTCTAGGATCTTCTAAGTTCCAAAGTGGCTGAGGGACACAGAATTCACCAGAACTAGTGCATCACTATGTGGTATCCCCTCACCGAAAACCAGCCCAGTGACAGGTTCTCTTTCTCCTCTCCTCTCCTCTCCTCTCCTCTCCTCTCCTCTCCTCTCCTCTCCTCTCCTCTCCTCTTCCCCTTCTCTCTCCTCCCTCTTCTCTTTCCTCCCCTCATGTCTTCTCTTCCCTCCCCTCCCCTCCCCTCTCCCCTTCTTTCTCTCTCTCTCTCTCTCTCTCTCTCTCTCTCTCTCCCTCCCTCCCTTCTGCCTATTCTCTCTCCTGGCCCCTGATGACTCTGGGGCTGTGGGTACCCCCTGCTCACTCCCCTGGATATCTGTCTCTGTGGTTCTCTGTGTCTTGCCCCACTCCCTCACCAGCCACGGCTCATGCTGATGAGAAGGAAGCCCTCATGTCGGAACTGAAGATCATGAGTCACCTGGGCCAGCATGAGAACATAGTCAATCTCCTGGGGGCCTGCACCCATGGAGGTGAGGACCCTGGGGGCCTCTTTGTCCCCTTCCAGCTCCCTGACTATCATAACACTCTTCACAATCCTGGTGGCTGAGGGGGGAATTAATTGGTCTGGATCAATACTCACAGTTCAGAAGTCCCAATCCACAGACCTCAGACATCAGTGGGCATCAAGGTTCCCTGGGAAAGGTGGATGCAAGTGCCGAGTCCAAGGCCCTGCTCTGGGGAGTCAGAGCCTCTGGATCTAGAATGAAGTCCCCAAATCTAGTTCGTTATTCATCCAAAGCTCCACACAGGTGCCCCAGGGGTTGTTGGGAAACTCAGTCCCCTTTGTTTTCCATAGCAGCTTAGATCTATGTGGACCGGTCATAGGCTTCCTTTGAAGAAAGAATTCTTGGGCTGCAAGATTTTCTTATTTATTGATTGACGGATGGATGGATTTATTGATTTATATTTATTTTCCCTTTTGTTGCCCTTGTTTTTTATTGTTGTAGTTATTATTGCTGCTGCTGTTGTCATCATTTGTTGGTTAGGACAGAAAGAAATCGAGAGAGGGGAAGACAGAGAGGAGGGAGAGAAAGACAGACACCTGCAGATCGACTTCATCACTTGTGAAGCGACTCCCCTGAAGGTGGGGTGCCAGGGGATAGAACCGGGATCCTTACGCCGGTTCTTGCGCTTTGCGCCACATGCGCTTAACCCGCTGCGCTACTGCCCGATTCCCTATTTATTTATCTATCTATTTATTTATTTATTTATATTTGTTGCCACCAGGATTATCACTGGGGCTTGGTGCCAGCTCTGAAAAACCACCATTCTTGGTGGCCATTTGTTCCTTTTTTTCTTTTTTCCCTTTCTTTCCATTTTTACTTGATAGGACAGAAAGAAATGGAGAAGGGAAGGAAAGATAGTGAGGGAGAAGGAGAGACACTTGCAGACCTGCTTCACTAGTTGTGAAGTGTCCACCCCCTGCAGGTAAGGAGTGGGGGCTTGAACCCAAATCCTTGTGCATGGTGATGTATTCAATCAACTGGGTGCACCACCACCCAGCCCCCAATATTTTATTTTTAAGGTTTATTTTTAGTAACCCAGTAGTTGGTAGTGGATAAAATGTTAGACTCTCAAGCACTAGGTCCTGAGTTTGAGTCCCAGTGTCACCTGTGCCAGAGTGATGCTCTGGTTCACTCTCCTTTCTCTCACATTAATAAATACAATATTTAACAGTTTTAAAGATTTATTAATACGAGGAGAGAGAGGGGCAGTGCACCTAATATGGGAGATGGCTTAGTGAATAAAATGTTGAACTCTCAAGCATGAGGTCCCAAGTCTGATTACTGGCATTACATGTACCAAAATGATAGTCTGGTTTTTCTTCTTCCCCATCCTCTTCTTCTCTCTCATAAATAAATCAATCTTCAAAAGCAGCCTGGCAAAATAGCTCACTATTTTGTGAGGGTGTGCTGCTTTGTCATGAGTGTGACCCAGCTGTGAGCCCAGCCCCCACGGCACTGAAGGAAACTTCAATGCTCCTTACATTTTCTGTCTAAAGACGTCATTTCAGAGTGGTGAAGCCCCAGTGATGGGTGGTGACAAAAATAAGACAAAGAAAAGAACCAGAGCACCACAGACACATATGACACTGGGAATCAAACTCAGCACCTCATACTTCCAAGTCCACTGCACCACCTCCCAGGTTGTGGGCTATAGTGTTCTCACTTCAGATGGGGTTACCAGCACAGAAAGCTACGCACTGCCATTCAGAGTCAGAACTCAGGTCTCCTCAGTCTCAGTCCAGGCTGTCTCCTTGCCTATGTCCCTGTTTGCACTGGGAATGGGGTTCAGGGAAGAACTCACCCCTCTCTCTTGGCCTCTCTAGGTCCTGTCCTGGTCATCACTGAGTACTGTTGCTATGGCGACCTGCTCAACTTCCTTCGGAGGAAGGCTGAGGCCATGCTGTGTCCCAGCCTGAGTCTGGACCAGGCTCCTGAGACCAGCACCACTGATTACAAGAACATCCATCTGGAGAAGAAATATATCCGCAGGTCTGTTCAGGGGAGCTGGGGCCCTGAGTCTGCCCCCAAAACCAGGTCAGGGGACTGTGTGGATCCTAACTTTCCCACCTGAGCTCTGGGCCATGGCTACCCCAGTTTATAGGGGCAGCTCAGTGTTTCTTTTTTTTAACCAAAACACTGTTCAACTCTGGCTTAGAGTGGTGCGGGGGATTGAACCTGGGACTTTGGATCCTCAGGCATGAGAGCCTGTTTGCATAACCATTATGCTATCTACCCTCCACCCCTGCTCAGTGTTTCTACTCAGTCTGTCACCCAACACATATTTGTGCACCTGCTATGTTCTGGGAGACTCAAAGGCTGAAATGAGCAGCTAAATCCAGCCTGCTGGAGGCAGGGGTTCATAAGATGGTCTTTTATAAAAGATCAATCAAGACTGTCCTGGGGGTCCTAGTGAAAAGAGAGAGGGCAATCTTGGAGATCATGCTCTGAAGTGTATCTGGGGGAGGAGGGCTACTGTAGGACATTCACTGCAAAGTAGCTAGCCTCAGGCAGAGGAGATAGCATAATGGTTATACAAAACACTTCTCTGCTTGGGACTCTAAGGTTCCAGGTTCAATCCCCAGCACCACCATAAGCCAGAGCTGAACAGTATCTCTCTGTCTCTGAAATCTATCTCTAACTTTCTTAATATTTAAAAATTTATTATCTATATTTATTTCTTAGATAATGACAAGCAGAAATTGAGAGGAAGGGGGAGATAAAGAGGCAGAGAGACAGACACGCTGCAGGTGGGGAGCAGGGGCTTGAACATGGGGTCCTTGCACCTTGTAACATGTGCACTCAACCAGGTGCACCACCACGCAGTCTCTTTCTCCCTGTGTGTATTATTCTCTCTCTATGTCTCTTGTTAAAATAAATAACATATCAATGAAAAAAAGCTAGACTAAAGCCAGGTTAAACAATTAAAAATCAAAGGAAATATACTCAGTTTAGCCAGTTAAAACTGGCTATAAATATAACATTTAGAATGAAGAATAAGATTGTCTTTCACCACCCTTATAAAAACAATAAAATGTTTTAAAAAGGAGTGGGAGTCGCCACTGTCAGACTCCAGAGCTCCATGAGGAAGGAGAGATAAGAATCTGTTAGCCACTGACTGAAGGGGCAAACCAGCGTGGCCGTGGCCAGGCCCCTGCTCCACTTGTGCATTGGTTTCTCCATCAAAGCCAGCGGGGCTGAAGCTCTGGGGACCTTTCCCACTCTGCCCTGCTGTGATTCCTGGAAGTCCCGCAGAGGCAGGTGGGTGGAGCCGCAGGGGGAACTCAAGAGAGGAAGTTGCTAGTTTCAGGTCCTGGTGAGTCAGGGGCAGAGGCGTTGATGAGTGCAAATTCTGCCAGCTTGACTCCCAGTCCAATGCTCCACTGGCTACCTACCCAGAAGCCTTGTTCCCAGGAATTGTGAGGTCTCATAGCCAGGCTGCCAGAGACAGGGGCAGTAGCAGAGAAGGGGGTGTCGGGGTGCCTGTCTTAGCTGCCATCAGCTGCCAGGCCTAAGGAGATAGAAAAGGAAGGAGGCCATTTCACTCCATCCAGTGTCCTTAGTTGTGGGGACCAGCAGGCTGTTTCCTCTTCTGATTCTCTGACACTCGTCCCAGGGGGCAGCTGGCCCTGGGTCCCTGCAGGTTACATCCTCTGGCCAGATAAAGTCCAATTCAGTTAATAAAAGCCGAAGTGAAGTCTTCATTCTCATCTGCAGACCAGCAAATGGGGAAATTCCAGGGTAATTTCAAGGGCAAATGACATGTCAATCCTGCCAGTGAGTACCCAGGTCACATTAATAGAAGCATAGTATCTAGAACAAGGGAGGGGGTAGTTTTGCCGTGCTGAAACCATAGATAAAACACTGTGTTCCCTTTCTGAGGTATGGTCACTGTGGAGGTGTGTGTCTGGTCAGGGAAAAGCAGAAAATGCAGCACTGCAACAGTGCAACTCTAAACTGGGCTCTTGGCAGCGCCTGAGAGCTGTTAGAACTGGACCATCACAGGCCCACACAGAACTGCTGGATCTGAGTCTGGGAGTCAGGAAGACTCCCCCAGCTAGGTGGGCTGGGGAGACAGCACAGTGGTTCTGCAAAAGACTTTCATGCCTGAGGCTCTAAGGACCTAGTCCACTCCTCAGCACCACCATAAGCTAGAGCTGAGCAGTGCTCTTCTATCTCTCTGTGTGTATCTTTCTCTCATTAAGTGAAAATAAATAAAATATTTAACCCCCTCTCATCCTGCAGATGATTCACATGCCACAAAGTATAATTTCTAAAGATTTATTTATTTATAGTTGAGAGGTGAGAGAGAATCAGAGTATCTCTCAGGCACATGAAATCCTGGGGATCAAACCCAGACCCCCATGCTTGAGATTCCAATGCTTTATCCACAACATCATGCCGTACTTCTTGTAGGGTGGCCTCTTCTCGGGCACAGACTCCTGGCATGCCCCTCTGTTGAGCACCAGATGTGGAGGTCTAGGAGAATGCAATCTGAGGCAGCAGGAGTAGAGACTTAATGGGACTCACTCAGTGTCCAGTGCTAGTGCCGTGACAAGAGATGACCCGGGGAATGTCTCATGAACAAATCCGTTTATTGAACAGTAAAGCAGGGTTTTTAAAGGGTCACAGGAGGAAGTGACATGCATATGCCATATATGGTAGGGAGGCAAAGGGTCTGGAGAGGGTCAGGACTTTTCCAGTAATTGTTGAGCAAGAGGTTTAATCAGTTAAAGGAACGAAGAAGCAAGAAGCAAGGTTATCAGGAACCAACAACTAGACGGGGGTTCCTAAGAGCAGAGAGAAGATAGATCAGATATGATCTGGAATGGGTGGGGAAGTAGGGAGGGCAAAACAATGATTATGTAGATAATAAGGGAGTGGGCTATTGTGTCAGGGAATGCAGGGTGCTTGTGAGGCAGGGAGGTTAATAGGTGGGGCAGATCCTGGAGGTCGTGTCCTTCCTTGCTCAACCTCTTAGTAGAGAGAGACTGATAGGATGGCTGTGCCCCTCAGGCACCCATCTTTCAATGGGGGGGGAGGGGTCCCACCAAGCTCTACCTTATCCTCACAATTCCCTACAACATCACCTTCTGGAGCCAAGGATTATAGTCTAAGAAGTACTATCTTGCTGGTCAAGGAATCACACACCCAGTGGGGCAGGTGTCTGTGCAAGACCCGTTTTATCCCTTACCCCACATGGGAGTGCTACAGTGGTACTGGGGGAGTTCAGTGCAGTAATGTCTGCCTGGCTGTCTATTACCTATCTATCATCTATCTATGTATCTATTTATGATCTGTCTGAATGGAAAGGTAGCCAAGATTAAAAAGCTAGTATAGTGATTATACAAAATACTTTCATGCCTAAAGCTCCAAGTTTACAAGTTCAACCCCTGGCACCACCATATGCTAGAGTTGAGCAGTGCTCTGTGAAAAAAATACATAAATAAAACAAGGAAAAGTAAGTGGTCCGGGAGGTGGCACAGTGGATAAAGCATCGGACTCTCAAGCATGAGGTCCTGAGTTCAATCCCCGGTAGTACATGTACCAGAGTGATGCCTGGCTCTTTCTCTCTCCTCCTATGTTTCTCATTAATAAATAAATAAGATCTTTAAAAAGATAAAAGAGGAAAAGTAAAAGGAAGGAGAAAAAAGAAATGCAAATAAAAGGAAATCATCCCAGTAGCAGTGAAATCACATATATACAGGTTCTGGATTCACTTATTTATTATTATTTTTCTAATATCGTGTGTACTGATTTTAATGAGAAAGACTGATCAGCTCTGATTTATGGTGGTGCTGGGGACTAATCTGGGACCCCAGTCTCAGGCATGAAAGTCTTTTGCATCATCATTATGCTGTCTTCCCAGCCCTGGATTTACTTAAAAAAAAATAATAATAATTTACTTATTCAGATGGGGGAGAGAGAACCTGAGCATCACTTTGGCATGTGTGATGCTGGGGATCGAACATGGGAGCTGATGCTTGAGAGTTTGATGCTTTTCTACAAAATATATTTGTTAATGTGGGAGGAAGAACCAGATTACCGCTCTGATTCATACAATGCAGGTCTTGAACTTGGGACCTCACATCTGAGAGTCCAATGCCTTACCTACTGCACCACCTTTAGCACTTTATGCACTGTGTCAGATCACAGGCTACCACTCAGGCTCCACTTTTTTTTATTATTATTTTTTAAAGTGTAATGTCAGGAATTTGCCCCTAGAGTTTCCAAAGTGGGCTGGACACTGGGAGTACTGAAAGTTCCCTTGAGTGTTTTTCTTTTTTTCCATAAATGAAATTGGGGTCCGGGTACAGGGAGCTAGATAGACATCTTAATATTATTTGGAAGAAGGCTTGCAGAAGATGGAACTCCAGAACAGGACTAAGTCCCTACAGGACTATCCTGGACGTGGCTGTGTGTGTGTGTCGGGGGGGGGGGGGGGAGAGCAACTAGTCTGTGGCCTCTGAGGGCAGAGCAGGGAGCAGGAGAGAGCCCAGGAACGCCAAGAGTCCTGGGCCAGTGGAGAGGAGGTCTGAAAGGGGTGTTTAGGTTGAGGCCAGTGCATCCCCTTCCCTGCTGGGTGGCAGAAGGTGCAGTGGGCTGGGCAGGGATGTGGACTGGACGCCCGACCTCTTTTTGTAGAGACAGCGGCTTCTCTAGCCAGGGTATGGACACCTATGTGGAGATGAGGCCCGTGTCCACTTCTTCCAGTGACTCCTTTTCTGAGCAAGGTGAGTCTTTGAGAGGGGAGGGCAAGGGGTGGCAGGCAAGAAAGTGGGGAGGGCAGGGAATCTACAGGGCAGGGGGCGGGAAGGAAGAGGGGCTATAGCTCTGAAAGGGGGGTGGGCAGGCAATTGGACTACCCTGATGCCTCTCCTCACACAGACCTGGACAAGGAGGATGGGCGGCCGTTGGAGCTACGAGATCTGTTGCACTTCTCCAGCCAGGTGGCCCAGGGCATGGCCTTCCTGGCCTCCAAAAACGTGAGTTGGGGGCCAGGTCTTGGTGCAGGTGCCGGTACCCTGAGACAGGGTAGACTAAGGTGGAGACAGGTCAGGATGAGCACCAGACTTGGAGCCGTCTGCTTGGCCCTGACACTTCCTCAAGCCTGGGGTTCAGGTATTGGAAGGCCAGGACCAAGTCTGCAGCTGTCCCCACAGTGTATCCACCGGGATGTGGCGGCCCGAAACGTGCTGCTGACCAGCGGGCATGTGGCCAAGATCGGAGACTTCGGACTGGCTAGAGACATCATGAATGACTCCAACTATATCGTCAAGGGGAATGTGAGTGCCGACGGGTGGACAGGCCGGTGTGGGGTGGGGACCCAGTGCCCGAGGTGACTGTGGACCTCTGCAGGCCCGCCTGCCCGTGAAGTGGATGGCCCCAGAGAGCATCTTCGACTGTGTGTACACAGTGCAGAGTGACGTCTGGTCCTATGGCATCCTCCTGTGGGAGATCTTCTCACTGGGTGAGCTGGGAGCCTAGTGCAGGCACAACCTCGGCCTGTTCGAGGGCACCGTCTGCTGGCCTGTTCCCTGCGAGGGAGCTGGACAAGGATGCTTGGTGTCTGGAGCAAAGGCTGATGGGAGTAGAGGAATGGGGCCCAGCCATGGGCAGCTCTTCCATGAGTGGGACAGACCTCTGCTCGTGATGGGTTTTCCCTGAGGGCTGTTCCCTCTTGTGGGTGTGTCTGCTGCTTACAGCGTGTGCCCGGCCTAAAGATGCAGCTTCCGTTTCTGGGGGCTCAGCCCCAGGAGTGGGGATACACCCTCCTCTGCCCACAGGTAACTGACACACACAGTCAGGGCCTGTGCTGGGACCCTCTACATGGAATGATAAGGCCTAGATGGCAGACGGCCCTTTTTCCAGGGCACAGTGGGCACTTGACTTGCTAGGAGGGCAGTACTCTTATTGCTTGGGTCCTCAAGACAAGGTATGGGGTCAGGGGAACCAGAGTGAGAGTGTGGAGTGTGGCCTCCTACCTGCCTCTCTCTGCTCTCTGCAGGGCTCAACCCCTACCCTGGCATCCTGGTGGACAGCAAGTTCTACAAACTGGTCAAGGATGGGTACCAGATGGCACAGCCTGCCTTTGCCCCCAAGAACATGTAAGTGAAGGGCCCCAGGGGGAAGGACTCCACCCGTCAACCCCACCTTCACATCCCCAAGCTTTGACTGAAGGGGACAGAGAGGTGTGTGGCCTGTTTCTCCATGACCAAAAGGTGCCAGGGCCAACCAGGCTCTACCTCCACACAGTGGGCTCAAAAACTAGCCTATCTGACAAAAGCTCAGAGTTTCCACTGAGTTTCTCAGAAGGGGGTGTTCTGGGAGGAGAGGGCTGGTCCTAACCTGGGTATGTTTTAACCCAGACTTATCCCAGTGACCCCACCCCTCAAGGAAGTCTCTATTTCTTAAATGCTGGCTAGTAGCTGGCTTTTCAGTGTGTGTGTGTGTGTGGGGGGGGGGGGGGGGTGCAGCATGTTTCTCTCTGAGCTACTAACCATCTCCATGCCCTCACAACCCACTGAGCATGAATCTCCCCCACCACACACACCTTTTGCAGGCCACCCCTCTCGCCAGTTTCACCCTGTGGAGCCAGTCTCTCAGCCCACCCACCCGCGTGTCTGGCTACACTGTGTTGCTGGGTCTGCTTCTCTAACCAGCCCGCAGGCAGCAAGAGGGCCTTTCCCTTTCTTAGTTCTGGGAAACAGGGCAGGCTGATGGGGCAAGGGTACCACTCAGGATAGAACGGTCTTAGACCAAGGTCACTCTAGGTTTGGGGACTTTGCCAGGGCAGGACCCTCAGGAAGTGTGCATGTGAGGACTTTGACAGCCTCTGTCCTGTTTCAGATATGGCATCATGCAGGCCTGCTGGGCCCTGGAGCCCACCTGTAGACCCACCTTCCAGCAGATCTGTTCCCTCCTGCAGACGCAGACCCGAGCGGACAGGAAAGAGGAGGTGAGTGGTGGCCCAGGGCGGGCGGCCGGCTGACAGGGCTGGGCATGCTGGTCAGCACTGCAGCCCCTGACCTCACCCTCCGTCCCACCCCCAGGACTACACCAACTTGATCAGCAGCAGTGAGCCTGAGGAAGAAAGCTCCAGCGAGCAGCTGGCCTGCTGTGAGCAGGGCGACATAGCCCAGCCTCTGCTGCAGCCCAACAACTACCAGTTCTGCTGAGGTGACAATAGCCCTGCTCCCCTTCCAGCACCTCCTCCATGGATTGGAGTCTGGGGAGAACAGATTCTGCCCTAGCTCACCTCACGTGACAGCCTGGCCCTGCACTGCAATCTGGGAACATTGGATCTGCAGCGAGTCAGGGAGGACCCTTGCTCCCAAGCCTGGGCCTTCACTGCCAGTCAGGGGCAGGGGCTGAGCCCCTCACGCCCTTTGTTCTCAACACTGTGGCCTCATGTCTACTGTGCCAAGTGGGGGGACTCCTGGCTCCTCCTGATCACCCTGCTGCTCCTCCTCTGCTCTAGTCTCCTGACATCTCCATGGAAATGGACTAGTTTTCGTGCCTATGAAGTCCTGGGAGCTGCTTAAGTGTTAGAAAATGGGGTTCTCACAGGGCTCTGGCAGAATGCCTTGACAAGCCCCCCCCCCCCAAAGTGGAGCAGAGTGGACAGGTGCTCACAGGCTTCACAAAGCCCTGGGAGTAAGGGGCTCCTTCCCAAGAGCCCAACAGCACCTCCCAGCCTCTGCCCCCCGTCTTCCCAGCCCCATCCACCCCGGAACTGGCTCAGCTGTAACGAGCCAGGTGGCAGCTAAAGGTTTGGGGTGCTCTGCCCTGCCCCCCCCTCCCAGCTACATGGCAGGAAGTCCGTGTGGCTGGCCACACAAACACACAGCGTGCATGCCCCAAGCTGACTCATCAGCACTAACAGTCACGCGGTGGGATGTCTGTCAGCATTAAACTAACAGCATTAACACAACCGGCCTCTGGTTCTTTGTGCCTCCTGTGGCCTCCCTGGGGTTCCCTCCCCTTCCTTCCCTCATCCAGTGGCTCCTGCCCCACAAGCCACCATGCCACTCCACACACCAGGCAAGCGACTGATTCTTGCTTCACCAAAACCGAATAATTTAATAAACTTTATTCTGATCTGGGGAAGGAGGGGGGAGAAAAGCCACCTGCTCCACTCCTCTCAATAAATTAAATAACGCATGGCCAATCCCTGGGCCCTAGCAGACTCTAGGCGCTGAGCAGTCCTGCTGTGCCCTACCCACCCAGTCTGCTTCCCCTTCACAGAAGGGAGTTTCTCCTACTGCTGCCAGGTCATGTCTCGCCCGCAGGCCACATCCCCTCTGTGGTGGGGGTCCCAGGCCCAGAGAGGATGTAGATGGGGCAGCAGTGGCCAGGGAAAGGAGGAAGAGGACTCTCTTCTTCAAGCACGGAGTGGAGAGGATGCTCTTGGAAGAACAGTGGCTGCCTGCACCCCTCCGGTTTCCCCACTGGGTACAGAAGAATGGGAGGAAAACATGCTCCACTCGTCAGGAGTCAAGAACCAAATGGGGCCCCAGAGCTAATGGGGCCACAAGGCCCTGAGTCAAAGGCATTAGACTTAGAGGAAATGTGACTCCAGGGACTGGACATGGCACTCCCTGGGCAGGGGGAAGACACTTCACAGCCACCCCCCACCCCCCCCCCCATCCTCCCAGTCTGCCTCAGCCCACCAGGACCTCTACCTGACCCACCTTAGTCAGCCCAGGGAACCACCAGGCTCCCCTGCTTCCCCTCTGCTGGAAGCATCATGTACCCCAAGTGCTACTGGATTAGTCAGGAAGTGTACTGGTGCCCAGGTTAGGGCTAGAAGGGGACCCCAACATGCTCAGGAAATGAAAGCTCTTTGGTCAGTCCCAGCATTTGAGACCCCCCCACACACACACACACACCTGGGCCAGGCCTCACTATGGCTTGAGAGAGACATGCTGTCCTTTATGGGGATGTGGCCATCTACTCTGCCGACACAGCCGCTTCCTCGTCCTCTCCCTCCTCCTCGGTCTCCGTCTTGATCTGAGCCACCCCAAGTCGGTACAGGGTGTCTCGGATAACCACTTCGCCAGGCTGGCAGCTCTGCACAACGTCGTGGATCTGCCGGTTGACGATCTCACGGCTGGTGAGGAAGTCCATGAGGCGGTTATAGAGGTAATAGTGGGTGGCGTTGTCAAAGGCAATGGGCCGCTGTCGGACACTGTGTGGCTTGCTGTCTGAGATGGAGGCCAGGATGGCTGCGTAGGGTGCCAGCTCGGGGCACAGGGCCAACGAGTGGTGTTCGGCACTGGGGTCATCGGGGCTGGGCTGTGTGCCCGCATGGACAATACGACGTGTGGTGGTCTTGGTGACCGGATGCTGGAAGGAATGCTCAGCCTCTGTTATGTCCACAGCGTAATGCTGGTCCAAGAGTTCTGGGCAGGACACATTCTAGAAGAGAGAGAAGCAGAAGCAGCACTTGAAGTAAGGGGAAAGCCTGTGTGGGGAAGCTGCTTCAATCCTTGTTTAACCATGGACCCCGGGAAAACCCCCTCCCAGTATTGCCTCTGGGCCACTCATGAGAATGGAGACAGAGCAGGCGGTGACTGTCCTGTGCTGTCTTGCCCAACTGTCTCTTACCAGTTCAGGGACGGTCGAAGGGGAGGGAGGAGTAACTCAGAACTTTCTGCCCAGCATACATTCTCAGGGATAGGGGACCCTCCCCCACCCCGAACAAGGAAATGGTAAGACATGCTGTCCCCTTTCTGTTGCTGAGACCCACTGCCCGAGATAATGTGCCAGGATAGAGACATGGGCTACAACCCAATTTTGCTATGTGACCAGGTCCATCTCCCCCCATGATGGCGAAGCTTATGTGATGTCAGTGTTTTTCTAAGTCACAGGTCCTCTAAACCAGGCAGCCTCAAGGTTAGATGCTCGAGGTTAGATCTAACATTTGCTGGCCAGGGCTGCTGATTTGTCAGTGTGCATGGTATTCTCTAGGCTTACCTGGAAGGCAGCCCCATGGCCCCAAGAAACCTGTGTTTGAGACACCATGGACGTGAAAAGTGCCCTGAGGCGGCCTCATATACATGGGTCAGTGGATAAAAATTCTATGGGCTAAGTGCTGGTTCCAGAACATCAAGTCAAAAGAATAATGACAAAAAAGAAAGGATGCTGGAAGGTCTCAGAGTTCCTTCTGCAGAACCAGGGGGAGAAGATATAGTCAGCCTGAGGGTTTTCTCCGTCAGAAAAGAACTTACCACAGGCGGCTCTGTGGGGCTAGAGAAGCAACCCTGGTTCCTCCCCCACATCCCGTTGGTCAGTTCTGGGTAGCAGAGGTCAGCACACAGGGCCACTGGCGTGGCCATGTCCACCACGTAGACAGGTGGCCAGTGGCGTGAAGAGGCGAGCAGATCCACGTGGTCCAGGGCGCTCTCACCCCGGACAAGGTACTTGGAGCCACAGACCACCTGGGAGAGGGAGGGAACAGCAGAGGGTTAAGAGGTGCAACTATACAGATAGTCAACGGGAAGATGTGGAACCCAGCCAGGCAGCCAAAACCTGTGACACTTCACCCTCTCCCCTCCTACTTTTGTCCCTAAGTGAAGGTGTCAGCTAATTTGCTTCAAGTCCTAGCCCTCACGTGAGCTTAGCAGCTCAGAGTTGGTTGCAAATGGAGGTTTCTGGAGCCCAACTGGAAGCTCAGGAGTTAAAGTTTCTGCACGTGGGGTCTAGATATCTATACTGTGAACAGCTTCTACACTGGACCCTGCTGTTGCCCAGATGGGAATCCTGAGAGATTAGGAAAAGCCTTCACGCTGGACAGTTCTGCTGCAGAACTCAGCCTCTCAAACCGCAGACCCACTGTCCCTGCTGCCATGTCCAAGAGGCACCACTCCCCCATCACAGCTCTGAGACCCCCAGCAGTTCTCAAGTCCCTGTGCTGTCAACTCATGACCTGCCTGTCGCCCCCCGGCACACCATCCTCTGACCAGGCTCCACTCTGCCCAGGGCAGAGGCATCCAGACACTTGTTCAGATAGACTTTGTGAGCGGGGTGCCATTTAGATTCTGCTCTCACAGCCATGTCATTCTGCTCAGCACAGTGCACTGAGGCCCTACTCAGCCAACTCTCCCCATTCAGAGCTACCCTGGGCCTGGCCTCAGCCACACCGTCTACAGACCCATAGTATGCTCTTCCACAAACTATGGCACCATTCTTTCCCTGTTCAATCTCAGGAGAAAAAAAAAAAAAACCCAAATGATAACAATGGCCCACAAGGGTCTACATGATCTGGCCTCTGGTGACCCCCGGCCTCCTGGCTCTTGGCTCAGAAGGCTTCCCACTTAGGGACAAACAGTTCCCTCAGCTGGATCATTCCTACTTTGGCTCCTCATGGCTTCGCTAGCTGCCAACTAGAGACAGTTCCTCCCTGTCACTTTCTCAGGCCATGCCCAACTCCTTAAGAGTTACCACTAGGGACTTTATTTCCCCACTAAAACACAGCATCAGCCAGGGAAGACTATTCTGTTGCTTACCTTTAAACTTTCAACAGCTGCAGCAGGCCTAGCACACGCTAAGGGTACTTAATAAATATTGAAGATGACCTAGGCTGTGCCCCATCCTGCTCAGGGACCCAAGAGCCAACTCACACAGCACTAACAGATCCCACGTGACTGGTCTGATGTGGACATTCCACTGTAGGTGCCTCTGGGTGTCTTCTTACCTGGTGGGGGCACACCTTGTAGATTTTGCCCCCTGTGAGATGAGGTGGGGGCTGTCTGGCTCTGGATCCATTCTGGATAGATTTGTAGAGGGCCAGCAAGGAGAAGCAGAGCTGGTCCTGGGAGAGAAAGATAAGATTACACTCAGGACTACACTACTGACCCAGGACTGGCACGTGAGCACCCAAGCACTCACTTTAGTGCCCAAATCAGAAAAATCAACTGTCGTGGCCAGAGCTGATTTCAGGGTTTCGCCGATACAACCCGCATTAGAGACAGAGGGGAATCCATGAACCATGAACAGAGCAAATCAGAGACATTCAGACTCTACCGCCTAAGTTCTTCCTGCTTGGCTTGTCAGAAAACAAGAAATGCTTCCAAAAGAACACTGAAGTCTGAACCAGAAGGAAGCATACCATTTTTAACAGCACACTGGTATTTGGGAAATAATGTATAAGACACACACACACACACACACACACACACACACACTTTCCTCTGGGTGCAATGGTGCCCACTCTCTAAGCCTGGCTAAGCAACAATCAGACACTGTGCAGAGTCCCTTTCTTACAATAACCCCAAGGACAGTATCTTTGTTACAGCCACATTACAAATGAGAAAAACCATGCTCAAGAATGTATGCAGCTTATGCAAGGAGGCACACAGAAAGCAGGAGTGCCCAGAGTACAGACCTCCCAACCCTCTAGCCAATTACAGCACGCACCCTAACTGCTGGGTGTGGCCTCCCTACCTGAGAAACGCTCAGTCAGTGTGCTCTCAGCGTGCCCCTCCCTGCTATCTGACACTCACCTTGGAGTCCTCTTCCCTGAAGGGGATGCTGCACTGCTGCAGCAGGTGCCGCAGGTCTTCCTCACTGTAGGAGCTGAGTTCCTCCACCCTGCAGGCCCCTTCCTGGAGCAGCCTCACCAAGGCACTGCCATCACCTGTGAGACACACAGTGCAATGGTAAAGGCGCTGCTGCCAGGCAACAGCAACCCCTCCTGCACGGGGCTGGGGCTACAGTACAGCTGGATGGCAGCCAGGAAGAGAGCAGAGAAGACCAGATGACTTCTGCAGACACATACACAGAACACGGAGAGAACCCAGGTCTCAGCTGATCACAACTGCACAGCACGAGCAGCAGCTATTGTTAACAATGCTCTCTACGGGGCTGGGGAAACAGCATAATGGTCATGCAAAAGACTTTCATGCCTGAGGTTCCCAAATTCAATCCCCTGTATCACCATAAAAGCCAGAGCTGAGTAGTGGTCTGGAAAAAACAATTTCAAATGCTCTCTGTATACTGTGCTCCTGAACCCACTTAATCATACAACAATAGGGGAGGGGACCAATCATTAGAAATATACATATCCCTGGGCCTTGAAGAAGCAAAAACATTAGGCAGGGCCTCAGTATCGCTACTTGATAACCAGTGGATCACAACATACCCATAGGAAATTCTTAAAATAAAACATTACACTTGGTAAGAAAAAGCACTGTCCTATGAGTTTTTAGTTCCAGGTACACACGAACGAATATAAATATATGGGTTATCATGTGGATCATGGTGTGAAATACATTTTTTTGCTTTGGGTTACAGTAAAAAATACATAAATAAGGACAGAAAGAGATCACTCCCACTTAATCCCCACTACCTAAAAGGTAAGTGCTCATCATAAAAACAGCGGTCAAGGCCCAGCAGTACAGGGACTTGAAACAGGTCGCACAGACAGGGACACAGCTGGGCATAAATCCCCCAGAAAACTATATTCTCAACAGCAAGTCCAGGGTTTCTTTCTACATATGACCACACAGAAACCACCTTCCCAGAAGGCAGGCTCCCTGACCTCATTGAGTGAGAATCTCTGGGTTGCAGCATCTCAGTAGACTGTCACTAGGCACTGCAGTGCATCGCAGAAGGCTGATTCGAGAGCTGTGAGACTCGGCTCTCACAATATGACTGGTCATTCTTCAAAATTCCGGGCCATGTCTTTAACCTCTAGGGAATTTTGTGTCAAGTTGTCATTGTCTTTCCAGAAAAGCCCAGGCAAGCTCCCTCTCTACCATTTGTCTTGCCCCAGAATGCCCAGCCTCTGTACGGGGCCCTTCCTTGACCTCCATAAGCCACTAGGTGGCCTTACCAGGTGCTGGCTGCAGATCCAGGTTTTTGTCTCTCTCCGTGTTGACAACCACAGCTCCCCTCATGAGTGGTGGGAAGAAGGGGGCAATAACAGAGGCATCAAACTTGGTGATGGGGATGCTGGTGGGGAAGGCCACCTGCTCGATTGCCTCGGTCTCCATTGTGGCCCAGAAGTCCTCTGCATTGACCTCATTGGAGCTCAAGAACTCAGGCCAGGTGAACTACAGGGTTGGGATGAGAAAGGTCAAACTGTAAATTCTAATAACACAGAGCCTGCCTTCCTACACACAGTGCAGGCAAGGCTCAGAGGGGAAGGGCTCGGACTACTATGCTAGCCAGGACAACCCCTAAGGCCTCTAAACACCCACTGCCCTTTGGCTGAAATCCTTCCTCATGCACCTGTATGTGGGCCATTTCCCCTGCCTTACTCAGGAAAGGGGAGCTGCCACGTATATCCCTGTGTGCTGACAGTCTAATTCCTGTGCATGCCAGGGTGTTGGGGGTCAAACTACTGAAGGGACAGAACAAAGATGTGAGTAGAAATTTAGCTCCAAAGCCCTAGTCCTGATTCCTTATAGAATCATAAGAAAATGTAGTGGCCCAACCAGCATCCAGGGCCTTAGAGACTGATCTCCCCACACAGCACTTACGTATCTACTGTAGGCATCCAGCACAGTGACCCTGACCTTACTATGTCCACCAGTACTGATAATGGGTTCAGACTTGGGGCTGGAGGAACTAAATCCCTAGGTATGTATTTTAAAGATTCTCTTTTTTTTTTTTATTAAAGATTTTAATTTATTTACTAATGTGAATGACGGGAGGAGAAAGAAAGAACCAGGTATCACTTTGGTACAGGTGCTGCCAGGGATTGAACTCAGGACCTCAGGCTTGAGAGTCAATGCTTTATCCATTGCGCCACTTCCTGGACTACCGTTTTACTTAAAGCTTCTCTATGGAAGTAACTGTCAAGGGATGGCCCCTGAATACCCAGTAGGAACTTCACCTGGGAAGCTATTAGAAATGCAAATTCTCAATCTTTACTCCTGACCTACTGAATCAGTAAATCTGGGGGGTGGTAAGCCTCCATAGTAAAATGTGCAAAGAAAAAAAAAAAAAACCCACCACTGCCTGATTTAATTAAACTCTATACTCATGGAAGTTTGAGAACTACCACTCTACAAAGATCCAGCCCTCCCTCAAACTTACTACCTTCTGACCACCCTCCCTTCCCCAACAGGACACTTAGTATATGTGAAAGTGGAAATGAGTCTCATAATTTCACATGGTTCTGAGTCCACAAGTCCACACAAAACACAGGGGAAATACCAACTGAGTATACAGTAGGCACAGACTCATGATTGTCATCAGTCTACTCCCCTCCCTACAGGCCGTGAAGCTGGTGTAATCATGCAAAAAAATTATAGCAATATCATTTATAGTATCACTGTGCAAGCAGATGTGAATGGATCTAGAAATAGTTTCTTGGTGCAATTTGCATAGAAAATTAGGGGTTTTTAATTTCATTTTATCTGCAGAATACTTAGCAAACTCTAGGAAGTTATTATGCTTATTTTTATGTGTTGCTATATATGATGCACCACTATCCTTCAAATAGAATCAGTATTTCATCAACGTGAATACTTTTTTTTAAAATTGGAATAAAGAAGAATGGGAGCTAAAGCCCAGCTGTGCTCACACCAAAGTTGTGCACTAGGCATCACGCTTCCCCTGGAGGGAAGACAAGTGAGATGTAGGCCCTGGTGCCCGAGGACTCCGTGGCATTCAGGGACATAGGAGGCTGGCCTCCCAGAGCAATGGCCACATAAATGCACACACCCCCAGCCCCACATGCAGACAGGTCTCAGGATAACTCGTCAATCTGTGGTTTTTTTTTCATCTTGTACTAATAAGGAAGATTATTATTGCCACGTTGTGAGAGTTTTTATCCTAACTGCATGATAATGATAATCAAAGCCCTGTTTTACTTCTAATGAAATAGTGAGGTTTTGTTGTGAATTATAGTCTATTTTCAAATGTTGATACAATTTTGCTTTGCTAAAATAGGCTCACTCATGTCGCATTACGTTACTCACTGTTACACTTGATTTGCTCTTCTTACTCAGGATGTTTGCATTGAGATTCATAAGTATAACCAGGGGGCTGGGCGGCAGTCCACCCAGTTGAGTGCACACGTTCCATGTGTAAGGACCTGGGCTCAAGCCCCTACTCCCCGCCTGCAGAAGGGATGCTTCATGAGCTGTGAAGCATGTCTGTAGGAGTCTCTCTATCTTGTCCTCCCCTCAATTTCTCTGTCGCATTAAAAAAAAAAAATGCCAGGTTTGGTAGATTCATACCAGTGGCAATAAAAATTTTTTAAAATTTTTTAAGTAATCAGGCTCATGTTTTTGTTATGTTTGTTTGGTTTTGCTTTCAATGTTATATGGCTTTAGTGGTGGAGACAGTAAAAGACTTCTATATTTACATGATCCACCACATCACTAAAACAAGACCAAAAATCACGATTATATCAATGGACGCAGTGAAAGGCTTTGATAAAATCCAACATCTCATCGTTCATGATCAAAACACTAAAAAAAAAAAAAAAGTGAATAGATGGAAAATTCCTTAAGATAGTGGAGTCCATATACAGCAAACCTACAGCCAACATACTCAGGGGGAAGTTGAAAAGCATTCCCCCTCAGATTGGGGACGAGACAAGGCTGCCCACTATCACCATTATCAGCATAGTGTTGGAAGTTCTCACCATAGCAATCAGGCAAGAGAAAAGAATACAGATTGGAAGGAAAGAAGTGAAACTCTCACTATTTGCAGATGACATTACAGTATAGATAGAAAAACCTAAAGAATCCAGCAGGAAGCTTTTGAAAATTATCAGGCAATATAGTAAGGTGTCAGGCTACAAAATTAACATACAAAAGTCAGTGGCAGTCTTCTATGCAAACACTAAGTTAGCAGAAGAAGAAATCCTGAAATTAGTCCCCTTTACTATAGCAACAAAAACAATAAAATATCTAGGAATAAACCTAACAAAAGAAGTAAAAAACTTATATTCTGAAAATTATGAGTCATTATTCAAGGAAACAGAAAAAGATACAAAGAAGTAGAAAGGTATTCTATGTTCATGGGTTGGAAAAATTAATATAATTAAAATGGATATACTACCCAGAGCCATATACAAATTTAATGCAATCCCCATGAAGATCTCATCTAATTTTTTTTTTTTTAGGAAAATAGAACAAAAGTTACAAATGTTTATCTGGATCCAGAAAATACCTAGACTTTCCAAAAGGATCTTGAGAAGAAAAGAAATGGAGCATCACACTCCCAGATCTCAAATCGTATGCTAGAGCTACCGTAATCAAAACTGCTTAATACTGAAACATAAACAGACATACTGACCAGTGGAATAGAACTGAGAGCCCAGAAATAAGCCCTCATACTTATGAACATCTAATCTCTGACAAAGGTGCCCAGACTACTGAATGAGGAAAGGAGAGTCTCTCCAACAAATGGTGTTAGGAAAATTGGGTTGAAGCATGCAGAAGATAAAAGTTGAACCACTAGGAGTCGGGCAGCAGCCGGCAGCACAGCGGGTTAAGTGCACGTAGCACAAAGTACAAGGAACTGCGTTAAGAATCCTGGTTTGGTGGTCCAGGAGGTGGTGTAGTGGAGAAAATGTTGGTCTCTCAAGCATAAGGTCCTGAGTTCAATCCCTGGCAGCACATGTACCAGAGTGATGTCTGGCTCTTTCTCCTATCCCTCTCATTAATAAATAAATAAAACATTAAAAAAAAAAAAAAAAAAAAAGAATCCTGGTTTGAGCCCCCGGCTCTCCACCTGCAGGGGGGTTGCTTCACAGGCGGTGAAGCAGGTCTGCAGATGTCTATCTTTCCCCCTCTGTCTGCTCCTCCTCTTTCCATTTCTCTCTGTCCTATCCAACAATGACATCAATAACAACAATAGCTACAATAAAACAAGAGCAACAAAAGGGAATAAATATTAAAAAAAAAAAAAAAACCCGAACCACTATATTTCACTAAACACAAAAGTAAATTCCAAATGGATCAAGGACTTGGATGTTAGAGCAGACAGAAACTATCAACTACTTAGAGGAAAATATTGGCAGAACTCTTTTCCATCTAAATTTAAAAGGCATCTTCAATGATACAAATCCAATTACAAAGAAGACTAAAACAAAAATAAGCCAATGGAACTACACCTAATTAAAAAGCTTCTGCGGGAGTCGGGCAGTAGTGCAGCGGATTAAGCACAGGTGGCACAAAGCACAAGAACTGGCGTAAGGATCCCTGTTCGAGCCTCTGGCTCCCCACCTACAGGGGAGTTACTTTATAGGTGGTGAAGCAGGTCTGCAGGTGTCTATCTTTCTCTCCCCTTCTCTGTCTTCCCCTCCTCTCTAACAACAGCGACATCAAAAACAACGACCATAATAATAACAACTACAACAATAAAAAAACAAGGACAATGAAAGGAAATAATAATAAATAAAATATAATTTAAAAAAAAAAGGTTCTGCACAGCAAGAGAAACCATCACTGAGAGGCCCCTTACAAAGGCCCCTTTATATGCTATACATCAGACTAGAGGCTAATGACCAAAATATATAAAGAACTCACCAAACTCAGCAACAAGAAAACGAATAACCCCATCCAAAAACAGTGAGAGAGGATAACAGAATATTCACCCATGAAGAGATCCAAAAAGGCCATCAAACATGAAAAAATGCTCTAAGTCACTGATTGTAAAAGAAATGCAAATAAAGACAACAAGATACCACTTCACTCCTGTGAGAATGTCATACATCAGAAAAGGTAGCAGCAACAAATGCTAGAGAGGCTGTAGAGAAAAAGAAACCTCCTGCACTGCTAGTGGGAATGTAAATTGGTCCATTCCTCATGGAAAACAGTCTGGAGAATTCTTAGAAGGCTAGAAATGGACCTACCCATACTTATGTTCATAGCAGCACAGTCTGCAATAGCCAAACCCTGGAAGCAACCCAGGTGACCAACAGCAGATGAGTGACTGAGAAAGTTGTGGTATATATACACCATGGAATTCTACTCGGGTATTACAAATGGTGATTTTACTTTCTTCAGCTCATCTTGGATGGAGCTTGAAGGAATCATGTTAAGTGAGATAAGACAGAAACAGAAGGAAGAATATGGGATGATCTCACTCATAGACAGAAGTTGAAAAATACTACCGTGACACCAACCTGCCTTTCCTAGGCAGACGATCTCACCAATGTGTCCTGGAACGCCATCTCCCCAGAGCCATACCCCACTAGGGAAAAGTAGAGACAGGCTGTAGGTATGGATAGACCTGTCAATGCCCAGGTCCAGTGGAGAAGCAATTACAGAAGCCAGACCTCCAACATTCTGCACCCCATAAGAGATCTTTGATCCATACTCCCAGAGGAATAAAGAATAAGGAAGCTTCCAATGGAGGGGATGGATATGACACTCTGGTGGTGGGAATTGTATGGATTGTACCCCTCACCCTACAATCTTATCAACCATTATCAAATCACTAATAATAATTTTTTAAAAAGAAGTTGAAAAATAAGAAAACAAAGTAGAACTTGGACTGGGTTTGGTGTATTTACACCAAAGTAAAAGACTCTGGGGTGGAGGGGAAGGTTCAGGTCCTGGAAGATGATGGCAGAGGAGGATCTACTGTTGAATTGTTATGTGGAAAACTGATAAATGTTACACTTGTATAAACTACTGTATTATACTGTTGACTGTAAGCTATTAGCCTCCCAATAAAGAAAAAAAAACCCTCATTATTAGCATCTATCTACATAAAAGTAATCAATAGCATAATTAAAAAAAAAAAAAAGACTTCTATGCTCGAGGCTCTGAGGTCTCAAGTTTAATCCCTCACACCACTGTAAGTAAAAATATGTTCGTGCGCACTCACGCACGCACGCGTGTACAGCTTAAAAATGATGAATCAAAAATATAGACCCACTCTCCTTCTTTTCCTAGGAATGCAACCATATATATATATATAATTTTTTTGTGTGTGTGAGAATTAAGGATGAGCCAACTGTGTTTGGTGTTGTGTGAACATTTCCAGTTATGAAACCAAACTGATCCAGTCAATCTTTCCCGCAAATCCTTTGAGTTGCTTTGCTTCACTGTGGCTTTCACCATGGACTACATGATTCCAGGCAGTCTGGCCTATATCTGCTGACCCTCACTCCTCTCTCTGCTGTAGGCACAGTCCAGTCACACTGGCATCCTAGCTGCTCAACCATCATACCCAGCAAGCCCACCCTAGGCGATTTCTGCTGCTCCCTTTGCTGGGACATTCCTCTCCAAGAGCTGAAAGGGCTTCAGCTCTCTATTCTGGTGCTATTGGAGCAGAGGCCTTCTCCAACCTCCCACTATAAAATATAGAACAGGAATGCCCCTTTCCATCCCACTGCTCTCTTCTCCTTAGCCTGCTTGAGTGTTACTGTGTTACTTTCAATGACTCCACTTTAAGTGATTATATGTAATATACACAAGTATCAAAAATGCTTGTTTCCTATCTATTTCCCTAAAGCAGCACTTGAAGCTGTAGGTTATACACTGTCATTTCCTAAGTGTCTAAAAGCACACCTAGTTCATGACCAAAACATTTGGTGAATGAGCATAAATGTTCCCATTCCTCAGTTGGAATCCTGGCTATTGGCAAGAAAAAAAGTCACTTGCCTCACCCAAAATAGGATGGGAGCCATCTGTCCCAGGGACACTATGCAGAAGGTAGCCGAAAGGCATTTACCTCCACACTCCTCAGTGCCAGCACATTCTCTTCACTCCTCTGGGCCATTTCCACTTTGGGGGCCACACCACAAATGCCGCAGATCATGTCATTGTAGTCTCGGACAGTGAGGCACTCGAAAGCCCAGTAGCCATTGCATAGCAGCTCCTGTAGCTGGCGCAGCTCCTCTGGGGTCAGAGTCTTCTCTGGAAGGTAAGAGGAGCAGCACTGAGATGGTCAAAGGAAAAGACCCCAAGGCTACTGGTGATGAGCTAATGTCCAGTAAGAACATCAGTTCTACAAAACTGTTTCTTTCCCTTCCTCTCTTGTCTCTCTCCTTTAAGACAGAGATAAAAGGCAGAGAAGCAGAAAGAGACCACAGCACCAATGCCTCCCTCAGTGCAGTGGGGCTTGGGCTTTGAGCACATGGCACAACAGTGCACTATCCAAGTGAGCTATTTCACTGGTCATGACTACTTTAACAACAACCGAGTCGGTCTGAGGTGAGGGTCAAGCATCCTGGTTCAGATACAGCACAAAGGGTACTTCCAAAGGGAGTGTCGGCTACCTCCCATTGTCGAGGCATCAGACTCTTTGCCAAGAGCTTGGAATAAATCATCTCACTTAACTATCACATCTTTATGAGCTAGGAGTCCTATTGTCTTTATTTTATAACAGGCTCACTTTAGGCACAAAGACCCAAGTGCAGGTCTGTTTGACTCTAGAACCCTTGCTTTACTCCACTTGACCCTAGAGTACAGCGGGCACTGAGGAAAAGAAGTCTCTGGATAGAAGGGCAGGTGCAATAGCACATTTGGACAGCACTCTGCTTTGCAATGTATACGATGCAGGTTTCTCTCAAAAGCAATTTAAAAAAATTTAAAAGCTAATTCAGTCATTTAAAAAAATGGAATGAGAAAAGCACAAACTTAAAAGGCGATGATCAAGAAGAAAAATAATTTCAAGGTAGTAAGGACAGCTTCCTCTCAGCAGGAGTTCAGGGACAGGCAGCAGACATCCAAAGCTGCGTGGACAGAATGTGAATAGGATGCAATGAGGCCGTGACTACCTATGATCAAAGGCTAAACTTCAAAAGGCAGTTTGACCAGGTATGAAGGATTCCAAGATGCAAGAAAGACTCATGCTTTCCAAAGTTGGCCTGGCATTTATAAACTCAAAAAGAGTCTATTACAAAGTCAAGCATGTCTACTTTTTAGAGCCAAACTTTCCTTCAAGATGGTTCTTTCAACCAAAGCTCCAAACTGAAAATTCCCATGGAGGTTAGGACTTAGAGGGGAAACAGAGGAAGCCAGCTTTTACCTGTTTGCTCCTGCACAGACTTCAGAACAGTGTTGACGGACACCCTGGGGTCTTCTCCTAGTTTGATCTGGTTTCGGATTGCAAAAAGCAAGTCCAGGCTCACCAAGAGCTTGTTTCCCACATTAAAAAGACCTGCAGGTTAGTAAGGCAACAAGGAAAAAATTCTCAGTAGCACCAACCACTTTGGCAAAGAAGTAGATGGGAATTAAATACTCATCCAAAGGGGAAACAATTAAATCATGGTGTATTCACAAATCAGAAAAAAACCTGTGCATTGATAAAAAGAGTAAATCAAAATGCTCTAGAAGTTGTCCTTAATACTTAAATGAAAAGTAGAACAAGTGTGTGTAGTTTTTTTCCCTTAAAAGCAAACGTCTTTCATGCAGCTCGACCAAAGATGTCACTTTCCTGACAGCTGCAGCTGCACCACCGAGAAAACAGGGGACGGATGCAAGGATGTCTTAACATTAACTGGAAGGTTAAGCAGGGCGCACACAAGGTAGAGTGCTAGTGTCATAGGAGGAGGAGGATTACTCTCGGTTTTTAGTTTCCTCTTTTCACTTGCCAGCACTTGCTAGTTCTCTCACTAGGGAGAACCGTTATCTGTAAATTTTTGGTTTGCCCTCTGGAATAAGAGTCTCAATACCTGAGAGGTAAATGTGCTCTTTTGGGGCCGAGATTCTGGAGGAAAAATCCCCTCTCCTCAGGAGCCCATGTGAGAAAAGGTCCAGTGTTCAAAGGACCAGTTTCTGACCCAGTGAGCTATTTTCTAGGCTGTTGTGGGGCCTTGAAGAGGAGAGAGGCTGGCACCCACCTGTATAAATGTCCATGAAGCTGTGTAGGGCCAGGCAATGGGGATTCAGACACATCTTCACCTGGGCAGTCACCACCTGTAACCGGTTGGCTGTCAGCAGCCAGCATTCCTGGGGTCCAGCTAGAGAGCTAGTGCCAAAAACAGAAGGAAAATCAATCACTTAACGCAATTCTAGGACGCAGTGATCAACAGCAAAATTCTTACAGCATTGATGCAACAGAATAAACAAAAGTGCTGAAGCACAGGTTCTCAGATTTTCTAGGTGGCTGTTCCCAATTGGTTAGATTCTGGTCTGTGGAAGCACTTCTATTATTAATTCTTAAACCTTAAGTTAATCCCACAGAGACCTCAAATGCAAGCATTATACTAGGAAGTAAAGCAGATACTAACTAAAATTTAAGTTAGTGACAATAAATTTCATGTATTTTCAACAGAAGTCATATTATTCTATGCAAAAATACATAATGACTTTTCTTTTTTAAATATTTATTTATTCCCTTTTGTTGCCCTTGTTGTAGTTATTGTTCTTGTTACTGATGCCGTCGTTGTTGGATAGGACAGAGAGAAATGGAGAGAGATGGGGACAGAGAGGGGGAGAGAGATAAAGACACCTGCAGACCTGCTTCACTGCCTGTGAAGCGACTCCCCTGCAGGTGGGGAGCCGGGGGCTCGAACTGAGATCCTTGTGCTTGTCCTTGTACTTTGCGCCATGGGCGCCTAACCCACTGCACTACCGCCCGACTCCCCATAATGACTTTTCTAACAACCCAACATGTTATTTTATTGCTGGCAATTGGAAAGGTGTAAGAAATATAAGACAGAAGAATATCTTTAAGTTTACGGCTTTAAAGTTAGAGGAAAGGGGCAATGTGAGCCAATTAAGATGGGGCAGCCAAACAGGATAGATCTGGAAGGGGTGCTTACTTTTGTCCCCCTTTGAATAATAGGCTGCTACAGAGAAGGCACTGCGTGGACGGAGATTCATAGTAATTCGACCAAGAGGTCTGCTCGATGGTGACTGTCTCCTCACTCACGTTGGACAGGATGAGTCGAGAGCTGTTGAGTTCCTGAATCAAGGCAAAGACCTCGGCCAGCTCTGACTCATTCTCGGGAATCTGCAGGACCTTGCGCAGCAGCTGCAGCGTGGACTGGCGCTGGATCTCCCTCTGGGGGGCACTCAGGGGTTCCCTGGCACTCAGCACCTCTGGGAGAGGTGAGCTCACCTCCTGCAAAGAAAGAAAGGGGAACTGTTACCAAGCACACAGGACAGAGAGAGCCCATTTCAGGCTAAAATCATGGCAGATGATGAGTAGCTGAGGAGTGAGCTCAGAGCAGAGGTGGGAAATGGAGCTCCCTATAATTCTTAAGGCAGATGCTTTCTCTCTGGTCCCAGATTTCTTGGGCACTAAAGTAAGAGAATTAATTATACACACCCACTGCAACGGATTAAAGATATGGTGCCACTCACTATGTATGGGCTTGGAGAATATGCCTGAGTTCCAACTCCCAATATTCCACTTTCCAAATGCATGCAATTTACCTTACTCTTTCTAAGCCTCAATTTTTTTATTTATGAAATGGAGGATCAAAATAGTAGTCATTCATTTCCAAGAGCTGATAAACAGAGTACATGAAATAATGCAAGGAAAGCACTCAGCACAGTGTTCAGGATGCAACAGAAACTCTATGAATGGTAGTTTCAACATGTTGTAAACAAGTATCTATATTCCTTAGAGCATTTGTCTTTAAAAAGCTGTGGTTTCTGGACATGAGAACTTTAAACACCAGTCAGAAGCCTCTAGGAGTAAAGTTCTAAAGTGTTCATAAAAAACCAACAGCCAGGTTCAGCGCAGGTGGTGCCAAGCACAAGGGCCGGTGTGAAGATCCCGGTTCGAGCCCCTGGCTCCCCACCTGCAGGGGCGTCGCTTCACAAGTGGTAAAGCAAATCTGCAGTTGTCTTTTTCTCCCCATCTCTCTATTTCTCTGTCCTACCCAACAACAACAACATTAATAACAACAAGGGCAACAAAAGGGAATAAACAAACAAAAAACCAACAGCCACCAGATCTTATGAAGTGGAGCTAGATCAGTGGGTATATAGTATGTGCATCAGTTCAAGCCCCAGCACACGGTGTTACAGTACTAGGGGAAGAAGCTCTGTGGTGGTGGCTCTCCTACCTCCGCACCCACTGTCTGAATGGAAGACGGGGGGGGGGGGGGGGGGGGGCGGGCGGGGGGGGGGGGGATGGGGGGGGATAGCCCAGGAGCAGTGAGACTGAGTGTGCACAAGGCCCTGGCTCCACAAACTGGCAAAAACCTAAAATGGTGCTTTTCAGGAAGGTGCCCCTTCAGTGGAGGTTTATTTCCCAACAACCTGGGCAAACCCAGCGTGAATCATCTCTCCCCAAACCCTGACACCTTGTCCAAATCAGGCTCTCAGAGTCAATTTTTTTTCCTGCAGAACCCACTGTCTCATAATTGGTACATCACTGTCCTTCTGTGAGTAGTGTTTTTTTTTTTTTTAATTTATTTTTTTTAATTACCAAAACACTGCTCAACAGTGGTTTATAGTGGTGCAGGGGATGGAACCTGGGACGTTGAAGCCTTAGGCATGAGAAACTCTTTGAATAACCATTACACATCTGCCCCTGCCCTATAGTATTATTTTTTAGTATTTTATTTACTTATTTATTGGATAAAGAAATTGATAGGGAGGGAGGAAGAGAAAGACACTAGCAGCACTGTTGCACCACTTGTGAAATCTTCCCCCTGCACATAAAGACCAGGAGCTTGAACCCAGGTCCTTGTACACTGCAATGTGTATTCTTAAACTGGGAAGACCACCACCTAGTTCTGATCATAGTGTTCTTACTCACTTATTGACTCCCAATACCATATGAGGCCTGGGGCACACAATAAATGCTCACGTACATTATAAACTGGGTTTATTATCCTTGGCTTTGCAGAAGTTAATGTCTAAAAAGCTTCCTATTAAATCTGCATATCTATGACAACAGTTGTCTAGACTGTAAGCTCCTCAAGGTAAGGGTTTGCCATTTTTTTTCTCTGCATCTCCAAAAATCTGACAGGGTCTTGTTGAAGGGAAGAAGAAAAAAAAAAAATGGATCAGTGGATGGCTATAGCAAATATGACTGATACTAAAATGAATTGCTTCAAGAAGCCATGAGTATCCACTCATGACAATAATGAAGCATGGCCTGGGAAACCAACTGGCAAGAATACCACTCCCAATGGCTCTGAGTCACAGATGGAAGATGAAAAGAAATGAAGATGGTTCTAGGTTAGAGATGCACCAGCAACCTTAACTACAGCCACTTGAGAAAACTCTTAGGAAAAGAATGGCCAGAAGGAGGCTCCAAAGAGCAAGTCCTTGGGCTCCTGAACTGCTTATTTCCAGGAAAATAGGATAGACATTTATTTCTCTAACATTTAGGCAACTGAAGGGCACCACCTAGTCCCCTTTTTTAAAAGATTTTATATATGTATTAATGAGAGAAAGAGAAAGGAAGAGAGAACCAGAGCATCACTGTGGTACATGCAATGCCTAATTAGAAACTGCCTAATAATGATAGTCCTGGAGCTACCAGTTAGCCAGAGAGGAACACAGACTGGGTGTGAAACCAATGAGCAAGAGACTCCTTGACAATTCCTGCCTGATCCAAAAAGCGAAGTTTTCTCAGCATCCAAGATCTAGAAACCAAATCCAGTACCACACCCAAAGTCATTACCAATAGCTACAATGAAACAGGAGATATTCAGAACAATATTTGGAGGATCTACTGGTGGGGAACTGATCTTCAGCCCCCCACTACTGTACAACACACTGTGTGTACAAGTTCTAGGGCAAAAAGGATCAGCACACCTGCCCTAAAGGGAAGTAGAAAGGTGTTTCCTTAGGAAGGAGCAGACTTTTCTCAGCCCAGAGAAGACCTGGAGGAGCAGCATAAATTGTTGGAGGCTCAGAACACTCTTTATGCCACTTCAGGGGCTTAGTCCACTTAGCAGCTCAATTTTGAAAGTTCTTTAAGCTCGTGGCTCTGAGAATAAGACACCTAAATCTGGTTGACCTTGTTTTACTGCTGATGGGGAAACAAATTCACATAAGGGGAAGCACGCCATATCTGGTTACTCCCAGGCCAGATCTCCCAATTCTGAGCCCCAGTGCTTTCCCACTCAGACACTGGTGCCTTAACTCACCCCCCTTTCTCACAAGGAAGATAACCTCACATGCAGCTGTAACTGACCTGGAACCTAATGGGTTCATCTGTCAGAAAAGCCCCACACATACAAGGAAACTTTGAGCCCTAATGTGATTTGTCCATGCCTCCATTTCTGCCCAACTCTAAGTGATCCCACAGGGCCTTTCCCTGGTTCAAGAGTATTCAATGCAACCCCAGTGCTTAGATGAACTGCCAGTCTAATATTAGTGATCTGCTAGGATGTGCCCTGGCATACATTTCTAGCCTTGTTTTCCACATGCTGCCCATAACCTTTGTCTAGTTGAATGGAGGAGTCCTCATTGATTTCCTCTTTACTTTTGCTCACGCTTGTTCTTGCTTAAGACATGCTTTCTTTTCCCTGTGCACCCAAATTGTCAATCCTGTAAGGTCCAACATAGATCTGCCTAGACCATGTGACTCCACTTGCATCATCTTCCTCCAAGCAAAGCAGATTGGTGACATTTCCCTTTGTGCCCTCCTCCTAGTCATTTCATTTGCTACTGTGTTGTGTCTCTTCATTCACTTTTAAAAACACAAATATAGAAATTCATAGTACTAGGTTCTTTTTGACTGATAAGAGTGTTTCAATATCCAAACAATTTGGTCCGAATGTTTGAGGTTTGCCAAGCATGAGAGAAAATTTGTGATCAGCCAAGAGCTTTGCAAAAAATGTAATAAGTGATGATCTATACTCTACAAACTCCTGCCCAGGCAATCTATATTAAACAAAATACCAGTTACTTACATACCACCAAACCTCACAACTTAAAGTAGCCTTTCTTTTTTTTCTTTTTCTTTCTCTCTTTTGTTCCAGAGTTCTGTTCAGCTCTGGTTTACATTGCGCAGGGGACTGAACCTGTGACTTTGGAGCCTAAGGCATGAGAGTCTCTTGGCATAAAACATTATGCTATCTACCCCTGCCTGGAAGTAACCTTTCTATTCTTCTCTTTTTTCTAATTCTCTTTGAGGTCTATACTACCATTCTCATTGAGTTCATTCTTTGAGACAATTCTCAGAAATTAAAGCATTTTTGGCCAACATCTTTACCTTAGCAATGAGAACAAGTAAGCTCTTGCCCAGGCTAGAACTTCTCTCACATACTAAGACATCCTTGAGCTTCTACTAATGTAGGTCCACTCAGAGAGTCCAACTTTGGGATAAGGGAAGTGTGTGGGGAAGAAACTCACGAGAGCTTTGGTGGTTTTCTCTGTCCGGTCTTTGGCAAGGTTAAAACCACAACTGGGACAAATCCGAGGTTTGTGCCGGTTGGTGTAGACATAGCTGCAAGAGGGATTCTTGCACTTCCCCCGGCCTCTTGATGTGGCCAGACCCAAATCCTAGAAGAAGTAAGACCAATGTTCAACTCTACCAAAATTAAGTTGCAATTGGATAGTCAAGAATCAGAATGACCAAGTTATCAACAAATTTAAAGAAAGAATGGTAATTCCAACTCAGATTTAGACTAACCCCTGAAGAGCCCAGGAGCAAAACCCCCTCTTCTGCAATCATCCCCTTTCAATCTTGTATAATGTTGGCAAGTCCTTTCCACCTGTGAAAGCTGCTATCAAGAGTCAAAAATGCAAATGCCTTGAAGGTTCAGGCAGTCGGTGGAGTCAGATCTAAGTAGAGGCTGTGCTCAAGAGTCCAAGTCCTGTGCTAAAGAGTCCAAGTCCTGTCTACAAACAAATCCATAACTTCTGAACTATTAAAGTTAGACAATCTGCTGTTTAAACAGACAATGGGAGGTTCCTATGAGATGGCAACTCCAGAGGCCATCTACAGCTGAAAAGAAGGGTTGGGAGGACGGGTGTGGGTGGCAGAGATGGTAATAATCTGGTCCCTGGACAAAGACATCCAAGGGAGTCTCCAGAAGAGACTAGGCAAGGCACAGTACTAACTTACAACACCATGCCTACTGGCCTGTCTACTACAGAGTCCCAGTTAGCAGAGCCTGGTACAACGGAGATAGTCAAGAAAACATCTTTTGAATTAATGACTGTGCCTGTTTTTGTTTTTTAATTTATCTGCACTCTCAAGATCTTTTCCCTACTAATCAATCAGCCAAAATCCTGTCACAGGGCATCTGCTGCTCAATACCTTAAGGATCAGGAATTGTGAATGTTAGGAGGAAGAGAAACACGAACAAGATCTCCAAGCTGATGCAAGTTTTGCAGATGAAAAATGGAGGCAACTAGCTATCTACAAAATGGAGGGACCCTCAATTCTTCATCTGCAATATTCCAGCCTTTAGGTCCATGAGTGGTGAACAATTTGTTTGGCTTTGTATGTTAACTCTCTTGTCAACCACCAGGTTCCAGATGCTAGCATGATGCCAACCAGACTTCCTTGGACAGACAGCCCCACCAATGTGTCCTGGAGCTTCGCTTCCCCAGAGCCCTTCTCCACTAGGGAGAGAAAGACAGGCTGGGTGTAAGGATCGACCTGTCAATGCCCATGTTCATCAAGGAAGCAATTACAGAAGCCAGACCTTCCACCTTCTGCATCCCACAGTGACCTTGGCTCCATACTCCCAGAGAGGGTTAAAGAATAGGAAAGCTACTAGGGGAGGGGATGGGATACAGAGTTCTGGTGGTGGGAATTGTGTGAAATTGTACTCCTCTTATCCTATGGTTTAGTCTCAATGTTTCCTTTTTATAAATAAAAAATGAAATAAATTTTAAAAAGAAATAAATTTAAATGAAGGGTATATAGCATAATGGTTATGCAAAGAGACTTTCATGTCTGAGGCTCCAAAGTCCCAGGTTCAATCGCTTGTACCACCATAAACCAGAGCTGAGCAGTGCTGATTAAATAAATAACCAAATTTTAAAAATTAATTAATTTGAAAAAAAGAAAAATGAAGGCAGAGGAGAAGTCTCACCAGGTCACATGGTATTTAGACAGCAGGGCCAGAACCACAGTGGGCCTCTCACCATCTTATTTATTCCCATTCCATGCTGCCTACCCTTCGAAATGATGAACCTGGAGCAGCACATTTGCTTATTGTGGTGTTAATGTGTTATATCAAAATAAAAAGGGGAGGCCTTGGTGGAAAATGTCAGGCTAAACAAAGCAAGCAGCTTTATTAAAGTAAAGTATTCTTCAAACCCAGTTAAGATTCTACTCATAGTACTGACATGACTGTTTTTAAGGAGAAAAAAAACACCGGAAGAACTCTCAAACTTATCCATGGAGCATACTTTTCAGGCTCAAAGATACTCAAACCGCTCAATGCTGAAGTTGAGATAGATTTCCTATCTCCTACTGCTCTTACTAGAGATCTCTTGCCTTCAGCTGGTCTATACTTTACAGATCTCACCTGGGAAAACAGAAAACTAGGAGAAGCACCCAGAAGCTCTCGCCTGCCAATCTGGCCCCCAACCCCACCCCCTTTTTTACCTGAGCACTGCTCAGCCCAGGCTTATGGTGATACAAGTGATTGAGGCTGGAACTTTGGAGCCTCAGACACGAAATTTTTTTTTGCATAAAAAATTCATCTCTATCAGTGAGGGATCTTCAACATCAGTGATCTACTTCTGCCCCTACTCTCAACTCCTGCCTCTACCCTCCCCCCTCCCCCAGACTGCTTTCCCCTCAATACAATACCCAAAACAACCCTTGTAACCCCTTGCCTGTCACCCTTACCAGTGTGACAGTGCAGCTGTACTTATACGGAGGAAACATATCGGGCTTGACCTCGACGACTTTCACCTGAGACGTCCCGTTGGCCGGACCACTTGGTAGCTGTAGAGCAGCACAAATTATTTAGTGCTTCTGGACCTTAGCCAAATCCCTGAAGTCCTGTGTCCTCAAATAGCTTGAGCAGAAAGCCTCCCAGCAAAATGGCGGGGCTGTGTTCCTAATGAACCCTCTCAGATTCTGGTCACCAGCCAGATTGTCACTTTCAAGTCTAAAGGCTACCACACTCTTCTGCACAGCCTCTAACTCTACCTGTTGTCAGGAACACTATAAATCAGTTGTATAATTACCATCAAGTGAAGAGAACATTACAGCTAGACACAAAAACATGCTTGAGTCAGAAACACGTTTGTACAGAAAGATTAATCAGTAAAAGATGAAGATTGTGATGAGTTTATCATGATCTGTAAAAAATTACAAATGCTGAAGAATGTAGCTACTATGTAATTTAAAAAGAGAACACATTCTAAATGAAATTGTTTTTTATAATAATGAATAAAAGATTATTTTTAGAACACAAGATTCCATGTTGCAGCCTTCGAGGTAGTGGAGTGCATAAGGTGTTCAACTCTCACCCAGGAGGTTCCAAGTCTGATCCCTAGAGTTGTATGTGCCAGACTGATGCTCTGCTTCTCTTCCTCATTAATAAATACTAAAATAAATCTTAAAAGGAGAAAGATTCCATGTAGCCAGTTTAAAATAAGCAAAGGGCTTGTGTTTCTTAAATTTTCAATATTGCTGATTAAACAGAAGCTACAGAGGAAATTAGAATTTTAAACAAGGGGAATCTACATTTAGATATCTGTGTAGAATTACGTAACACAACCCATATCTGTGACCCTGGGAGAACCACTGCAGTATCCAGTAGAAGGAATGGGATACGAAACGCTTGTGGTGGGGATGGTGTGGAATTCTTTCTGTTATTTTGTAAACCAATATTAAATCACTATTAAAAATAATTGGTTATACTTTAGTGCACCAAAGTAAAAGACTAGAGGTGGGGGGGGCGGTGTTCAGGTTCTGGAAAATGATGACAGAAGAGGACCTGGGTAGGGGAGGGTTAGGTTTTTATGTGAAAAAGTGAAAAATGTTACGCATGTACAAACTGCTGTATTTTACTGTCAATTGTAAACCACTAATCCCATCAATGAAGAAAAATAAATGAATACAAAACAAAATGAATTTGATAACACAGACAAAATCACTATTACCAAGATCACATCAATATCCAGGGCTGAGAAAACACAGGTAGACAAAAAAGATCAACCCTCCAAAGTAAAAGCTGCATATTCTTGTGGGGGTAATCTAGGACTAGCAGGTAGCCAGAGAAATGGTAAATTGATTTCACTGTTCCAATTTGAACCATGATAGGAATTTCAAACTTCAGACTATAAAGCTCTGAGTGACTGTGAAACTGATGGATTTGAAAGCATTTTGCAGAAGGAAAAAAATGTCAAAGTGGTTGCATATAGTGACTACAGAGCAACACTGAATTTTTTCATGTGTATGCCTATGTACACTGAGTTACGAGAATACACAAATGTGAACAAAAAAAAAGCTGGTAGGAGCTGGATGGTGGTGCACCTGGTTGCACCACGTTACATGCACAAGGACCCAGGTTTGAGCCCCAAGTTCCCACCTGCAAAGGGAAAGCTTTGTGAATGGTGAAGCAGGGTTGCAGGTGTCTGTCTGTCTCTTTCCCTATTTCCCCCTTCCTATTTCTGGCTGTCTCTATCTAATAAATAAATAAAGATAGTAATTTTTAAAAAAAAAAAAATTGGTGAATAACACTGATCTAGGGAATTCTGATCATAACAATCCTAGAAACAAATGGCAAAAGAACTTTAAAAAAAGTTATAAGACTAAATGTGCTTGAATACACAGAATTTGGACACCCAGAAAAATTTTAATATCTAGGTCATTAAACTGAATGTATTATATAGGCAATAAACTTGTACAGATTAGTCCTCCAAAGTAAAAGACAAGTAATGTAATGTAATTAAGAGCTATCAAATTTTTTTTGGTTTAATACTAAAAAATTGATTAAAATATTTACAATCTAAGTAATTTAAATATTTGCATATTAATTTTCACTGAGAATTATTTCTATTTTTTTGCAAATATAGACTGAAGCATTAAGGTGGAAAATGTCAGAAGGTGGGCAGTGGTGCACCTGGTAGGACATACATGTTACCATGCACAAGGACGCAGTTCAAGTTCCTGGTCCCCACCTGCAGGGGGAAGAGGGAGTGGAGCTCTCCCAGTGGTGGAGTGATGCTGTAAGTATCTCTCTTTGTCCCCCTCTCCCTGTGTTTCTGCCTCTACAAAAAAAATGCCACTGGGAGTGCTGGATTCATTGTGCAGACAATGAGCCCCAGCAATAACCCTAGTGGCAAAAGACAAAAAAAAAAAAAAAAAAAGGTGGAAATGGTCATGTATCTTACCCTTAAATTCTGTATATTTTAGATACATACAGTGGAACAGGACAGGCTACTATGTTAGCCTTAGGTGACTGTGGAAAAAAGTATAGGGATATTTTCTATTTTAATTTGATTTTTTTCTTCCTGTTTTAAGTTATTTCTATGTATCTGTTCAGTATCTCTCTCTCTCTCTCTCTCTCTCTCTCTCTGTCTCTCTCTCTCTCTCTCTCTCACACTCACACACACACACACACACACACACACACACACACACAGCTATTTGCACACAGGGAAGTGGCACAATGGATAAAGTGCTGGGTTTTCAAGCATGAGGCCCCTAAGTTTGGTCTCTGGCATCACATATCAAAGTATGTCCTCTCTCACATTAATAAATATTCCCCCCAAATGCTTAGGTAATTCATTTAGATCACTCACTTGTGCTCAGGACTTCTGGCTCAAGACACTAAAATGAAAGTGATGATGTTGGGAGCAGGTAAGACTCCTCTGACAACTCCCCTGTGTGAATGGGGTCTTACCTTCACTTCACCAGTGTTAGACGGCTGTTGGACGGGCTGGCCCAGCTGCTTCAGCGTGCTTGGCTTCAGGCCACAAGTCCTCACAGAGGAAGTCTTATCTGAGACAATCAGGAGCCAAACTGGTTACTTAAGAACATTCACAGTCTCTCAGGTCTCTCATCTTCCCTCCTCTTGTCCCTTTTCCTTTTAGACAGTTCACCCACCTGGGTCCATCCCAGTCCTTACCGCTCAGGTGAAAGGCCTGCCTGGCCCTGGGCAGTCCCATGCTGCCCCCTCGCCCCACATTAGTTGGGGCAGGAAGGATCGCTCTCATGGGTCTTGCTGCAGCCAGTAGGGAGGGCTTACCCCGTGCTCGGCCTTTGAGCTCTGGGGCTCTAGGGCCAGGGGAAAGCAGGTCAACTCTGAAAAACACAAGGGAAATCTAGAATTTCTGGATCAAGGGGAAATAAGCCAAAGTGCAAAATCCACACAGCACCTTACTAGAGGGATACTAAAGTGGTTAAGGAACTGGGCCAATGAACAGCTTTGTGTTCCTGCACACGTAATTTCACTCTTCTGTTATCCTCAAATTCCTAATATGCAAAATGGCATGGTAACTAAAAGTGTAAAAAACTGCCTATAGCATGGAATAGCCACAGCTGCTATAGTTATAATATAGCATTAATCTGTCTCTAATTTAAGCAAGTACTTAAAGTGCATCAGTCTCCCATACAAAGACGGCTCAGCCTTGCAGAACAATGTATTATTCTTCCTATTTGTAGCTCTGACACTGAAAATAGAAACCACACCTTAGAAGGCTTCAGTATGCCTATGCTACATGACTCACCTGCCTGAACAAAAGGTCTTAACACACAGCTCCATTCTCTAAGCATACAGAACCCTTACAATGTATAGTACTAGATGAAAAAGCAAGATATGGACTGTAGATTATGCTACCACTTGTTGTATCTCTTCCCCTCTCTCTGCTCTTCCCTTTCTAGCTGAAAAAAAGCTGGCCTACATCAGGACCTGACGGTGGTGCACCTGGTTGAGTGTACATTACCACGTGCAGGGACCTGGATTCAAGCCTCTAGTCCCCACCTGCAGGGGCAAAGCTTCACGAGTGGTGAAGCAGGTCTGCAGGTGTCTCTCTGTCTCCGTCTCTCTTCCCCTCCCCTCTTAATTTGTCTCTATCCAACAATAAATAAAAATATTTTTTAAAAAAGGGCAGGGGTAGATAGCATAATGATTATGCAAAGCGACTCTCATGTCTGAGACTCCAAAGTCCCATGTTCAATCCCCCATAAGCCAGAGCTGAGCAGTGCTCTGGTTAAAAAAAAAAAAAAAAAAAAAGTTGGCCTAGAGCAGTGAAACCCTGAAAACATTAAAAAAAAAAAAAAGGGGGGGGGGAGCTGGGGAAAGATTTTATTTTAATACTTAAGAGATTTCTCAGAAGAGAGAACTGAAAACCAAAGGCACAAAGTGCTTATGTCCAAAGTCAAACAGAAGCTAGAGACAAAGACACAACAAGAAGTAAATTCTCTAAGGGCCAGAAATCTTTCTAAACGGTGCTTTTAGGAGGCAATTCTTTCCATACCTAGTATTCAGTACTGTTATTCCTGCCACCAACCCCTACCTGCTTTACTTTAGGGAGATGGAGAAGAAAGGATTCATGGGAACCTGATAGCAATGGTAGTAGTGTATAAGTGGAAAGGCAGATTGTTTGAAATACCGAGGCCTTGGCTGCTAGTCTTCTATTGTAAGAAACACATGGACACTCCTGCCTCATTCAGGAATGCTGTGAAGATGTGGGGCAAGACAAAACACAGGACAGTTCTTGGGCTGCTGTTCTAAATGCATGTGTACATGCTCACGCACACACACTCACACTTACCCTGAAGGCTTTTTAGAAACAGGAAGTGGACTGAAGGTGCTGGTCCCCTCAGCTGGCGGTAGTACGTCTGGTTCAGGACTGTCATTCTCAGCTGTCCCCAGAGCGACCTCAGGCTGCACACCACTCTTAACCAACGGCGTCTTAGTGACTGCTGTACCTCGATGCCCAGGAGCTTCCTTGACCAAAACATGGGCATCTGAGATGATCACTTCCTCCCACTCATTGTCCTCACCCACTTCTCTTGAAGGAGCTAAACTGAGGAGCTGGCTTACAGCTTCCGAGTTCTCCAGAGCAAGTTTGGAGGTGTTCTCTTTAGGGGAACTTTGCTCGGTGTTGACAGCCTGCTGATTTCTTTTAACCACAGAGCCTCTAGAGGAGACACCAGAAGTCAATTCCACTTTGACTTTGGCTGGCTTTTCCTAAGGGAAAACAAAAATAAAAACACGACATCTTATTTGCATGTTGCATTTTACAGTTGACTACACATTCACAAATATTCTCTCGCTTGATCCTTGTAACAGTGTCTGGGCAACAGATAAAGCAAACTGAAATCCAGAGCAAAAAGGCATGGTCCTAAGTATAAAACTGGGCCTAAGTTGCTTAACTGCAGGTTCATTTCACCACAGCATTCGGCCTTTAAGTAGGATAAAGCTATTTTGCTCCTAACACTGACATATCCAGATTTCAGCAAACAAATGCTGGCATTTTTTAGATTGACCTTTGATTGTCCATAGTTCACTTCTCTTCTGTAAGCCTAGGAAAAAGGATGACATTCTTGCTCCAGATTCTTCTGGCCTTAACGTCAACTTACATATGCACCACAAACTCCTCACAGGGTCAAATTACCTTATATACATTAAGTACTTAGAAACATTCAAACTAACTAAAAATAGTTGTTGCTATGACCTACTTTTAAAAATTCCTCAGTATCTTTTTTTTTTTTCTTCTTTTGCCTCTAGAGTTATCTTTGGGGCTCAGTGCTGGCACTACAAAGCCACTGTTCCTGGCAGTCATTGTTTTCATTTTATTGGAAAGGACAAAGAGAAATTGAGAGAAGACGGAGAGATAGGGAGGGAGAAAGACAAGACACTTGCAGACCTACTTCACTGTTTGTGAAGCATCCTCCCTGCAGGTGGGGAGCCAGAGGCTCGAATCAGGATCCTTGGCACCCGGGATCCTTGTACTTCATACTATGTGTGCTTAGCTGGTGCACCACCGCCCGACCCTCTATTCCTCAGTGTCTTAGCTTTTACCCAATCAATACTACTTGGACATATACCGTTTCTAAAGATAGTCACATACCATACATGTATTTTACATACACACTTAAAAGCTTTTTTTTGAGAAAAGTGGTTGTCTTAGGATAGGTCTCAGGATGTCACTATAAACGAGGGGCAGAAAACAAAGCTGAGTCCCATTTCACTCGCAATTACTAATGTCACCCAAGATGAGCTTCATCTCAGTCCTTACTTGCCTATTGTAAGAGTCAGATTCTCAGTGTTTGTCAGGAGTAAGACAGTCTTTTAGGTATTTCAACTTTTCATCACACAGCCACTACCACCATGTTGTAGGTAGGAGCTGAGCATCTGTAGTCATTGTCATTAGCTTTCAATATTATCTCCCAGTCACTAACAAAAAATCCTTATATTCCCAAAGTCCCTAGGTTGCATGCAGTCTCTAATAAGAGAGGACCATCAATACTCCTAGAGGGGGAGAAATGTTAAGAGAAGATGACCAGAGGGCTCTGAACTCCAATTACATCAGGACCTGGAGAGAGAAGAGGAAAAAAGGAAAGACATTTGGAAGTAGTAACAGGCGTAGGTGTGACTTAGAAAGAAAGAGAAAGCAGGACCACAGGGGGAAAAATGGGCAAGTATATACAAATACAGAGAATTATAGATATAGTCAAACCTTATCTGTGACCTGGAAAACTACTACAGCTTCCAATGGAGGCAGTGGGGACACAGTACTATGGGAATGGCGTGGAATTGTACCCCTGTTAAATCATAATTATGTAAGTCAATATTAAATCACTAATCAAATTTTTACAAGTGTAAAAAAGAAAAGGGAGTACCGTTAAGAATTAATCTCCAGTAAAGAACTATTCCAGCACACAATTGTTCACAAAAATGAGTAAGGATAGAGAAAAAGTGCAAGTAAACAGCAGAGAACTTATTTAGGGATGGAAAGAGAAAAGTCAGGAGAAGAAAGAGACAAATTAAACCCATAAGATGAGTAAAAAATAAACACCACTGCCTACTAAGTAGGTTATTTTAGACAAAAGCCCCTTGCAGGAAGATTGGATTAGTTTAAATATTCAGAGAAAGAATTTCTAGCTAGTGAGCTCACATTTCTTTAGCCCAGCTGACTCTTTTTTAGATGGCACTTTATTTCAAGATGGAAGCCAAACAGTACTAGTTGCCTGTTGAGAGACCCCAATTACTGTTATTAGAAAGTCCATAGGCTTGGAGTCTTGAGCTAAAGAGCTTTATAGATCTTCTTTTGTTTCAGTCAATTCACTGGGAACCATGTCACATGTTGCTTGGACTAATTATAGCCAGTATGAACTGCAGAACAATACAAGAAAAGGTGAGTCATTTCCTGACTGGCATGAACACATTTAGTGCTTTTAGAAACTATTTATACCTGCTGCTTCAAAAATAAGAACTTAAGAAATCTTTTAACTTTGCAACAAAGGGACATACAGCAATATCTGGGGAGTGTAGTTACTGGGAAAGAGGCTAGCACAATCAGTTATGTGAACTTAACAAATCACTTCCCTGTCAACTATTTTTCCTCAGCAGGAAATATGAAGAGGTGATGCAACTGTGAACAAGTCATTTTTTAAAATTTATTTTATTATTTACTTATTCTCTCTTGTTGCCCTTGTCGTTTTATTGTTGTAGTTGTTGTTATTGATGTCATCATTGTTGGATAGGACAGACAGAAATGGAGAGAGATGGGGAAGATAGAGAGGGGGAGAGAAAGACAGAGACACCTGCAGACCTGCTTCACCGCCTGTGAAGCGACTCGCCTGCAGGTGGGGAGCTGAACCGGGATCCTTACACTGGTCCTTGCGCTTTGCGCCACGTGCGCTTAACCCGCTGCGCTACTGCCCTGACTCCCTGAACAAGTCATTTTTATCTCTAAAATTCTAAGTGCTCTCGTGCTGAAATGCTACCTTCTTATACTTACTTATTTTGTTCCTATGAGATTTTGAAATCAGAATACTTATTCTTTACAGGATAAGTCTTGCAAAAATGGTGAAGAAGAAGGAGAAGGAGAAGAAGAAGGAGAAAGAGAAGAAGAAGAAAAAAATCAAGGCAGGGTGAAAGAAACCTAAGGAGGAAAATGTTTTCAACTTTGATCTCACTTAAAAAATGGGGGGTGGGGTCAGGTAGCACAATGGGTTAAGCGCACATGGTGCAAAGTGCAAGGACCAGCATAAGAATCCCCATTTGAGCCCCTGGCTCCCCACCTGCAGGAGTGTCCCTTCCCAGGCAGTGAAGCAGGTCTGCAGGCGTCTCTCTCTCCCCCTCTGTCCTCCCCTTCTCTCTCCATTTCTCTCTGTCCTATCCAACAACAATAATATCAACAACAACAATAATAACTACAACAATAAAAAACAAGGGCAACAAAAGGGAAAATAAATAATTTTTTTTAATTGGGGAGGGGCTGGGCATTGGTGCAGAGGGTTAAGAGCACATGGCACGAAGCACAAGGACTGGTGTAAGGATCCCATTTCGAGCCCCCAGCTCCCCACCCGCAGGGGGGTCGCTTCACAGGTGGTAAAGCAGGTCTGCAGATGTCTATCTTTCTCTACCCGTCACCCCATCTCTCTCAATTTCTCTCTGTCCTATCCAACAACAGCAGTGGCAATAACAACGATTAACAATAAGGGCAACAAAAGGGAAAAAAAAAATAGCCTCCAGGAACAGTGAATTCGTAGTGTAGGCACTGAGTTCCAACAATAACCCTGGAGGCAAAAAAAAAAAAAAGGAAATTTTTATTTTAAAGTTTGGATAGAGAAATCAAAAAGGGAGGGATTTAGGGAGAGATATCTGCAGTACTATCTCACTGACTGTGAATTCCCCTTCTTCCCCTCCCCCCAGCTGGGGACTGGGGGCTTGACCCCTGGTCCTTGCACACTGTAATGTGTGCACTCAACCAGGTATGCCACTGCCTAGCACTTGTTTTCACTTTCAAATGTTTAATGAAGCAAGGCTCAAAAGTTACTTCAAACAAAGAGGTAAAGGGACATTAAAAGACAGTAACTGCATTACTGTTAGGACAACAGTGAACCCTTTCTGAGGTCTAATAGTCTAGAATGCATCACTAACTTTATGTGGGTAATTCCGATTGACCCTGCAACATCCCTAAAACTGTTAACTTCTATTTACAAATAAAAGGACATCGAATAGGCACACAGACCAGTGGAACAGAATTGAAAGCCCAGAAGTAAATCCCAACACCTATGGGCATCTAATCTTTGATAAGGGGGCCCAAAGGATTAAATGGAAAAAGGAGGCTCTCTTCAATAAATGGTGCTGGGAAAACTGGGTTGAAACATGCAGAAGAATGAAATTGAACCACTTTATCTCACCAGAAACAAAAATCAACTCCAAATGGATCAAAGACCTAGATGTCAGACCAGAAACAATCAAATACTTAGAGGAAAACATTGGTAAAACACTTTCCCACCTACACCTCAAGGACATCTTTGATGAATCAAACCCAATTGCAAAAGAAAGACTAAAGCAGAAACAAACCAATGGGACTACATCAAATTGAAAAGCTTCTGCACATCCAAAGAAACTATTAAACAAACAGAGAGACCCCTCACAGAATGGGAGAAGATCTTCACATGCCAGACATCAGACAAGAAACTAATCACCAAAATATATAAAGAGCTCAGCAAACTTAGCACCAAAAAAGCAAATGACCCCATCCAAAAATGGGCAGAGGATATGAACAAAACATTCACCTTAGAGGAGATCCAAAAGGCTAACAAACATATGAAAAACTGCTCTAGGTCACTGATTGTCAGAGAAATGCAAATTAAGACAACACTAAGATACCATCTCACTCCTGTAAGAATGGCATACATCAAAAAGGACAGCAGCAACAAATGCTGGAGAGGATGTGGGGACAGAGGAACCCTTTTACATTGCTGGTGGGAATGTAAATTGGTACAGCCTCTGTGGAGAGCAGTCTGGAAAACTCTCCGAAGGATAGACATGGACCTTCCATATGATCCAGTAATTCCTCTCCTGGGGTTATACCCCAAGGACTCCATAACACCCAACTAAAAAGAGGTGTGTACTCCTATGTTCATAGCAGCACAATTCATATAGCTAAAACCTGGAAGCAACCCAGGTGCCCAACACCAGATGAGTGGCTGAGAAAGCTGTGGTATATATACACAATGGAATACTATGCAGCTATCAAGAACAATGAACCCACCTTCTCTGACCCATCTTGGACAGAGCTAGAAGGAATTATGTTAAGTGAACTAAGTCAGAAAGATAAAGATGAGTATGGGATGATCCCACTCATCAACAGAAGTTGAGTAAGAAGATATGAAAGAGAAACTAAAAGCAGGACCTGATCAAATTGTAAGTAGGGCACCAAAGTAAAAACCCTGTGGTGAGGGGTAGACATGCATATTCCTGGGCCAGTGGGGGGTGGGAGTGGGTAGGAGGGATGGGTCAAAGTCTTTTGGTGGTGGGAATGGTGTTTATGTACACTCCTAGCAAAATGTAGACATATAAATCAGTAGTTAATTAATATGAGAGGGGGAAAATCAGTTGTATGTCTCAAAGTTTCTCAAAACACAAACTGAATCTTTTTAATATATAGGCTATGTATTTGATATGCGGACTCTCTCAGAAGCCTAGACCAAGTAGATCAGAAGCATCCAATAGCACAGCTATATACAAGATACTGGATACTGTACAGCAAACCATAACAAAAGGACTTTTCAAAGTTAACCCAATTACCAAATAATGTGATGTTAACATTAACTATCGATTGTCTTTTTGAACCCTAAGACAGCAGGAACCTCACATCTCCACTATAGAGCCCGTACTTCCCCCAGTCCTGGAACCCTTGGACAGGGCCCACTTTCCCGTATGCGTCTCCCAATCCAAACCAAATAATATTGCATCCGCCAATCACAACCTAACCAACGCAACGATTGCCACCTCAACATGCTTCACCTCAGACTGCGTCCAGAGACTTCACATGTGGAATGACCACCCTTCGGCTTCATTACTCGGGTGAGACCTTTCCTTTTATAGTACATTTCATCTCAGGTAGTTCACTTTCTAACAAAGTCCCATAACCTAGATATATACCAGTTTCTGTGTGAGAGAGCTTATGTTCACACGTATCCATAAACTACTGCAAAATATATACCTGAAAGCAGAAGTACATTAGAGTTTGCAGTGAGTACCTCCCTAACACTTCCTCTCCACTATTCCAAGCTTGGGATCCATGATTGCTCAACAAATTGTTTGGCTTCGTATGTTAACTCTCTTTTCAGTCACCAGGTTCGAGATGCCACCAGAATACTGGCCAGGCTTCCCTGGATTGAAGACCCCACCAATGTGTCCTGGAGCTCTGCTTCCCCATAGACACACCTTACTAGGGAAAGAGAGAGGCAGACTGGGAGTATGGACCGACCAGTCAATGCCCATGTTCAGTGGGGAAGCAATTACAGAAGCCAGACCTTCTACCTTCTGCAACCCTCAATGACCCTGGGTCCATGCTCCCAGAGGGCTAGAGAATGGGAAAGCTATCATGGGAGGGGGTGGGTTATGGAGATTGGGTGGTGGGAATTGTGTGGAGTTGTACCCCTCCTACCATATGTTTTTGTTCATTAATCCTTTCTTAAATAAAAAATTAAAAAAAAAAAAAGGACATCGAAACCAAGGGAGACAGAAAAATGACTTGCCTAGTTGCATGCTAAAGACTAGGGGAGTGGGGATTTGAACTAACGAATCTGATTCTCGAATTACATTCTTAATGATGTTATCTTCCCAGAATTGGTGCTTCCTTGAATCTCAGTTGAGGGCAAAAGTCACCATCCTTTTATTTTATATTCAAAGATATGTCCCTACCACAATCTTAGCCTAAGCTATCTTCAAAGAAGTAGTATCTTCTCTTTCTTTTCCTAATACCCAAAGTCCACTGATCCTTTAAGAGCATCTCTTCTATAAACTATTCCTGACTATTCTAGTCCTTTTAGCTGCAGTTTCACACAAAAAACATGACAAGTTTGTGTAATTTAGACAGTGGTGCTAAGCTTGTAACAAGTAATAAAAAAGCTGTGAAGGACTAATCCTCAGAGGCATAGCTTCTGATATTTCTCATCAATCCCCCACACACACATTTTTTCCCCAAAATAAATACTGAAACAGAGATGATAGGACTGAAGCTTCCTCCAATGCAGTGGGGGCTGGGCTCAAACCAGGCCACACACATGACAAAGCACACTATCCAAGTGAGCTATTTCAACAGCCCTGATATTCAATTTATTTCTTTCTTTTCCCCAAGAACACTGCTCAGCTCTGGCTTATGGGGTACAGAGGATTGAACCTGGGATTTCAGGGCCTCAGGCACGAAAGTCCTTTGCATAATCATTATTCTATATCCTCAGCCCCCTGAAATTCATTAATTTATTAACATTTAGATAAAGAGATTCTTATTTGTGAAGTTAGACTATGGAAGACCTTGAACAGAAAGCTAAAGACCTCCACTATTTGAGACTGAAAAGAGTTTAAGTTAAGGAGCAAGATTATCAGCTATGCATCTAAATTTCAGCCTTTGTAAAAAATGAAAAGACTCATGGGCCAGCAATGAATAATGGCTTTTCTTTGGACGGCATAAGATCATAGATAACATTTTATTCTTCCTTTGTAAAAATGTAAAATGAATTTGTACAGTCAGAAAATACAAGTGAGTACTGTTTTCATCTATTCTTAAGGGAACCAGGAAACCTATTTGTGAGGCTTCCCAAGCAGAGTTGGCCAATGGAGCATACCTTTGGGATCCACTTCCCTCCTAGGAAGTTACCACAGGTAGGGCACTTAGGTGGTTTGTGCCTGGTGACATATGTAAAGGAGCAACCTGGGCTGGTGCATGTTCCATGACCCCGACGGGTATATGTGGTAGTCTGCAAGGGAAAGAACAGGTCAGTTATCAACACCACCTCTCAGATCCTGATAAGCATTTTAACCACAGCAATACTAGCAGGATACCAGCTTGTAAAAGATAGCTAAGTCATAGTATCGAAGTTGAAAAGGTGTTAAAATACCTACCACTAGTCTGCTTTTGTTAAACTGGAGAAACTGAGTCCAAATGAGGAAAGGCTAAGGTTGGGTCCAAGGCCACACAGGTATCAACAGAATAAAGATGGTAAAACTTGCTGTAACTGAGTGAGATGCCATGCAGTGCTAAAGATTACTACTGTATTATTGGGAAAGTCATGACATATTTTTCTAGGTAAAAATGCACCATGACTTTCCCAACAATCCACTAGTATCTTATTGAATGCGCTCAGCAACAAGGTGAGAGCAAGTAGCACTACTACTGAGGCTCAGAGTGGTGAATTCTTTCTTTGCCTTAAAGGGTGCAGTGGCCCAAGGCAGAGTCTGGCGTAGAACATAGCTGATATTTGGTCCAAGATTTCTTCCATGGATTCAGTTGTACCCTGTGGCTCCAAATACTTCAAATAATGTTTCAGCTAAAAGGGAAACTATAGCCAGACTTCAGAGATGAAAAAATAGATCACAGTAAAAAAAAAAAGGGGGGGGGGGATTTTAGTAGAAACAAAGTCTTTTAACAATGTAAAAGAATTTAATAATCTGCTTGTGAATACATTGAGCCACAGGTTCTCATCACCTCTGATTTCTTTCAACAAAATGTAAAATGATGAGTCATAACATTTCAGCTACAAACAGAAATTAGCCATGCTCTGCTATAGATTAATGCTGGAATGAAAGCATTTTCTTCTAAAAGCAGTTGTCAGTTCTGCATGTTTAGTCAGCAAATAATCCTAGTTTCCCTAGTCTTGGCAACCAAAAATCAAAATCTCCTTTAGGGAAATTACCAAGATGATGCGAGGCAATCTGAGCAGGTGGTCACAACAGTGGCGGTAGGTCAAAGGTGAGTGAGAAGCAGACTGGCACCAGGGCAAAAGACCAGATTTGGGATTCCAACTTTGCCAGTGTGACAGACTAGAATTAAGTTATCCAATCTCCTGGGTACTGGTTTCTTCCTCTATAAATTAATCTATCTAGGGAGGCCGGGTGGTGGTGAACTTAGCTAAGTGCACATATTAGCATGCACAAGGAACCAGGTTCAAGACCCCAGTCCCCACCTGCAGAAGAAATCTTCACAAGTGGTAAAACAGTGCAACAAGTTTCTGTCACTCACTAACTCCCCCTCCCTCTAAATTTGTCTGTTCTATCAAAGATTTTAAAAAGTTTTTTTTAAGAGACTAATTCAAAAACCATATGCTTGCACACTAATTTTAACGGACTGATTCTGAGTAGTGAATGAGGTAAGGAATGAGAAAATGACACTTAAGTCTATTACTGAGATCGTAGCCACATGAAGAATACTCATTTTGAACAAGTCCTCAAATAGTGAAATTTTGAGACAGGTTAACTCTGTAAGGATATCATCATGACCTTGGAAATAGTCCAAAGAGAAGCTTGCAGAATTGATTTTAGGAAAAAAAAAAAAAAAGTAAGTGACACGAGGCTGCTGTTTCATTCATAGATGGTGGTCATAAAAATTCTCTTCAAGGGAGTCGGGCGGTAGCACAGTGGGTTAAGAGTAGGTGGCACAGATTCGACTTCCGGAGGCGGAGCTACGAGCAGCAGATCGCTTTCTCTCCTCTCCTCTCCTCTCCTGGATCAACTAGGAATACCAAAGGAGACCACCCGGACCGAAACAAGACAGGACTAGAATGACCACAGAAACCCAGTAAATCACCCGTGAGTACAAACACGCGTGGCTGGAGACAGAGAGGAGAGAGGGGCCTAAGGAGAGATTAAGAGACTGCTAACAGTTTGACAGTTTGTCAGTGGAGACACCACCTCCAGTCTGCTCCACCAACAAGGGGACAGCTGAAGGGAGGAAAGGACTCCCCAGAGACTCACCAAGTGCAACTCTGAGTCTCCATTGCTACTACCCTCAGAATCTGGAGCAGCAACAGGGAGGGACACCAGGGTACAGAGATCTAACTGGGAAACTCAGGAGAAGACCTATACCTCGGTGGCATAGCTGAGGGGCTGTGAAAGTCTCTTTGCATAACCACTGGATTATCTCTGCCACACCCTGCTTTATCTCTTGCTCAGGAGTCAGTGATTAAGCCAAGAAGCCTATTGATAGTTTAAAAGCCCTCAGGCTACCATAGCCTACAGGGGAAAAAAAAAAAAGGCTTTTACACCACTGAACTCCAACTCAGGGATTGAAAAAACTGTTAACTTATATAAAATGGTTAAAACAACAAGAAAAAATAATGGAGACTCGAACCAGGACAAGAGTCCAGCTAAAAGTCCTCCAGAAGGCGAAGCACAAAACAACGAGTTCAACATCCAAACATTAGCTAAGGAAATAATAACAGGAGTGAGTAAAGAATTTGAAAAAATTGTAATCAGAACTGCAGGAACAACAAATGAGAATATGGAAGAAAATTCTAATTATCTCATGGTTATTAGAGAGCTGAAAGCTGAAATTGCTGAGCTAAGAAGGCAACTAGCTGAACAAGCTAAAACAGTATCAGAGCAGGGCAACAAAATAGATGAACTCCAGAAAGCAGTAGAGGGCAGAGAGAATAGAATCAATGAGGCTGAAGACAGAATTAGCAAGATTGAGGATGAATTAGAGACAACTAAAAAAGAAGTAAGAGATCTCAAAAAGAGATTAAGAGATGCTGAAAACAACAACAGAGTCCTATGGGATGACTTCAAAAGAAACAATATACGCATTATTGGCTTACCAGAGGAAGAAAGAGAAGGGGAGGAAGAAAGCATTCTCCAGGCCATAATAGCTGAAAATTTCTCTAGTCTAGACAACACCAAAGACATAAAGATTCAAGAAGCCCAGAGGGTCCCAAACAGAATTAACCCAGACCTAAAGACACCAAGACATGTCATACTTAGATTGGAAAGGAATAAGGATAAAGAAAGGATCCTCAAGGCTGCAAGAGAAAAACAAAGAGTCACCTACAAAGGAAAACCCATAAGATTAGCAGCAGACTTCTCCATACAAACACTACAGGCCAGAAGAGAATGGCAAGATATCTATCGAGTGCTCAATGAGAAAGGCTTTCAGCCAAGAATACTATATCCTGCTAGATTGTCATTCAGACTAGATGGAAGCATCAAAACCTTCTCAGACAAGCAACAGTTGAAGGAAGCAACCATCACCAAGCCTGCCTTGAAAGAAGTTCTGAAAGGTTTCCTATAAACAACCAGACCACCATAAATAGAACATATATCAAAACAGTTCCTTTTTCTATAGCAACAAAAACAATAAAATATCTAGGAATAAACCTAACCAAAGAAGTGAAAGACTTGTATACTGAAAATTATGAGTCACTACTCAAAGAAATTGAAAAAGACACAAAGAAGTGGAAAGATATTCCATGTTCATGGGTTGGAAGAATTAACATCATCAAAATGAATATATTACCCAGAGCCATCTACAAATTTAATGCTATCCCCATCAAGATCCCAAGCACATTTTTTAGGAGAATAGAAAAAATGCTACAAATGTTTATCTGGAACCAGAAAAGACCTAGAATTGCCAAAACAATCTTGAGAAAAAAGAACAGAACCGGAGGCATCACACTGCCAGATCTCAAACTATATTATAGGGCCATTGTCATCAAAACTGCTTGGTACTGGAACATGAACAGACACACTGACCAGTGGAATAGAATTGAGAGCCCAGAAATGAGGCCCCACACCTATGGGCATCTAATCTTTGACAAAGGGGCCCAGACTATTATATGGGGGAAGCAGAGTCTCTTCAACAAATGGTGTTGGAAACAATGGGTTGAAACATGCAGAAGAATGAAGCTGAATCACTGTATTTCACCAAATACAAAAGTAAATTCCAAGTGGATCAAGGACTTGGATGTTAGACCAGAAACTATCAGATACTTAGAGGAAAATATTGGAAGAACTTTTTTCCGCATAAATTTTAAAGACATTTTCAATGAAACGAATCCAATTACAAGGAAGACTAAGGCAAGTATAAACCTATGGGACTACATCAAATTAAAAAGCTTCTTCACAGCAAAAGAAACCACTACCCAAATCAAGAGACCCCTCACAGAATGGGAGAAGATCTTTACATGCCATACATCAGATAAGAGTTTAATAACCAACATATATAAAGAGCTTACCAGACTCAACAACAAGACAACAAATAACCCCATCCAAAAGTGGGGGGAGGAATTGGACAGAATATTCACCACAGAAGAGATCCAAAAGGCCGAGAAACACATGAAAAAATGCTCCAAGTCTCTGATTGTCAGAGAAATGCAAATCAAGACAACAATGAGATATCACTTCACTCCTGTGAGAATGTTATGCATCAGAAAAGGTAACAGCAGCAAATGCTGGAGAGGGTGTGGGGTCAAAGGAACCCTCCTGCACTGCTGGTGGGAATGTCAATTGGTCCAACCTCTGTGGAGAACAGTCTGGAGAACTCTCAGAAGGCTAGAAATGGACCTACCCTATGACCCTGCAATTCCCCTCCTGGGGATATATCCTAAGGAACCCAACACATCCATCCAAAAAGATCTGTGTACACATATGTTCTTGGCAGCACAATTTGTAATAGCCAAAACCTGGAAACAACCCAGGTGTCCAACAACAGATGAGTGGCTGAGCAAGTTGTGGTATATATACACAATGGAATACTACTCAGCTGTAAAAAATGGTGACTTCACCGTTTTCAGCCGATCTTGGATGGACCTTGAAAAAATCATGTTGAGTGAAATAAGTCAGAAACAGAAGGATGAATATGGGATGATCTCACTCTCAGGCTGAAGTTGAAAAACAAGATTAGAAAAGAAAACACAAGTCGAACCTGAAATGGAATTGGAGTATTACACCAAAGTAAAAGACTCTGGGGTGAGTGGGTAGGTGGGGAGAATACAGGTCCATGAAAAATGATGAATGAAATAGTGGGGGTTGTATTGCTAAATGGGAATCTGGGGAATGTTATGCATGTAAAAAAAAAAAAAAAAAAAGAAGTAGAAACGCAAAGCAAAAAAAAAAAAAAAAAAAGAGTAGGTGGCACAAAGCGTAAGGAACAGCGTAAGGATCCTGGTTCAAGCACCCGGCTCCCCACCTGCAAGGGAGTCGCTTCACAAGCAGTGAAGCAGGTCTGCAGGTGTCTATCTTTCTCTCCCCCGTCTTCCCCTCCTCTCTCCATTTCTCTGTCCTATCCAATGACATCAGTAACAACAATAAAACAACAGGGGCAACAAAAAGGAATAAATATTTTTTTTAAATAATCTTCAAGACGAGTTTATCTGACAACTATTCAGGATCTAAATTATAAAAAATATAAATTTCAAGGAAAACAGAGATTCAGGAGAAATAATTCCTCCAGGAATCAGTATAAGAAAAATTGTTTAGGGCAAGGTGTTGGCAGACCCAGTTCAGTGCCTATGTTATGTCCAAGGACCTGCATTCAAGGCTCCATCCCCACCTACAGGGGGAAAGCCTCAGGAGCAGAAAAGCAGTGCTGCAGGTGTCCCCAACAACCACCCCCCCACCCCAGCTCTCCCTCCTCTCTCAATTTCTCTTTGTCACTATCTGGGAGGAAAAGAGGGAAGGAGGGAAAGGTAGGATAGGAAGGAAAGGAAAGAAGATCACTGGGATCAGTAGACCTGTGGTCCCGGCAATAACCCTAGTGGCAACAAAACGTAAGCTACTAAAATAACCAAGATAAAATAAAGTTAATAGCTAACAAGATTATCTGCTCTATTTCAACACTGTTAAATTAATGTAACAATGTAAGACAAAATAAAAGAGTCTAGATGAAAAAAAAAAAGCCGACTTTATTCAGTTACCCATATAAATTGCAATCGAATCTACTAAAAAGTTACCAGAATACACGATTTAGCAAAGTGGGAGGATACAAGCTTAATGTGCAAATAATAACTATTATTATTTGTTACTATATATACTAACAGTGAACAATTGGTTTAAAAAAAAAGTGGGGTGGGCAGTAGCGTACCAAGTTGAGCACACATATTACCATGCATAAGGACCAGGGTTTGAGCCCCTGCTCCCCACTCCCCACCTACAGGGGGTAAGCTTCATGAGCAGTGAAGCAGGTCTGCAGTTGTCTATCTTTCTCCCTATTCCACCTCCCCTCTCAATTTCTCTCTGTCCTATCAAATAATAAAAATATAAAGGAAAAAAGAATGGAAAGGAATAAAAAAAAAAATGTGGCCTCTGGAAGCAATGGATTTGTACTGTCAGCCCAAGATCCAGCTATAACCTTTGTGACAAAAAAAAAAAAAAAAAAAAAAGCAGGGGGTGGGAGGAAAAAAGGAACAAAGAAATATGAACTGTCTAGGTATAAATCTCAGTCCAGACACTGCAAGTATATGGGGAAAAAAAAAAAAGAGCATTAACTGACAATCAAAAACCAGGGCCCCGGTTCTACTGGATTTTGCATCCCAGTGGTCTTGAATCACTCAGGGTATAACTTCTTTTTCATCTAAGGATCTTTCCCTCATCTGTACAATAGCAGAATTCAGTGAGACTTCTTTTCCTAAATGATGTGCTTATGAAAATGTGTTAATAGTCATGGGACCTATTTATAGAAAAATACTCTCAAAGAAGAAAGCTTGCAGGTAACATTAAGTGTTTATGGACTGGGAGTCAGGCGGTAGCGCACAGGTTAAGCGCACGTGGTGCAAAGTGCAAGGACCGGCATTAAGGATGCCGGTTCGAGCCCCAAGCTCCCCCCCTGCAGGGGGGTCGCTTCACAAGCGGTGAAGCAGGTCTGCAGGTGTCTGTCTTTCTCTCCCCGTCTCTGTCTTCCCCTCCTCTCTCCATTTCTCTCTGTCCTATCCAACAACAATGACATCAGTAACAATAATAATAACTACAACAATAAAAAACAAGAATAAAAGGAAATATATATATATTTAAAAAATAAATAAACTGTTTATGGACTGGGTGGAGCTCGACCCACAGACCTCCCTCCACCTTCATCCTGTTAAGAACACCTGAACCGGATAACCTCAGCTGAGGTAGTGAGGCTTTTAGAAAACTATCTGGAAGACAGTTCTTCTGGAGCCCTAATATCCATCAACTGCCCCCCCTTCCATACACTGACCAGTTTGATGGAGGTGGGGTTCTCCACTACTGAGTAGGCAGGAAGAGGCAGCATGATGAATTGTGTGGCTGGCGCTGAGGAGCTACTCTCAGTAGAATCCTGTGAACGGGTGGAGAACAGTTTTAAGAGGAATAGAAGAAACAGCCACATCACTAGATGACAATGTGCTTATTATCTTAAGTACTTTAAAAAAAAAGAGGGGGCAAACCAGATAGTGGTGCACCTGGTTGAGAGCACACATTACTATACATGAGGACCTGTGTTCAAACCCCTGGTCCCCACCTGCAGGGGGGACACTTCGGGAGTGGTGAAACATTGCTGCGTCTATCTTTCTTTTTCTCTTCCTATCTCTCTTCCTTCCCTCTCAATCTGTCTTATCAAGAAGAAGTTCATTAAATATTTTAAGTTCTTAGAAAAGGGGCAAGTATAGATAGGGCATGTGTCATGCTATGTGCACAGCCCAGGTTTGAGCCGACACACATGGGAATTACTATGGCACAGGAAGCTGCTACACTTACTGCAAAATAGTCCAATTAAGATAGAGAAAACCATTACCACAATGTGCCACTCCTGCTTAACGGATGAGGAAAACTGCTGTGTGAGAGACCCAGAAATGAAGAAGTTAGCAAAAGTCCTGAGTCTGCCCCATTGTTAGCACCTAATCAACCTTCCTTAGCCAGGTCCATGGCAGTGCTTTATTATTAGAACAAAGGGATAAGCCTGGGACAGAGTCCTTTGCAGGACTACCTACGTTCATCTGCCCAGGCCCTAGGGGGCTGTGGCATGATGATTCTCTCAGACGGAGCAGACTTCATAAAGCTCAGGGGATGCCATCCTACCCAGAGTATTAGAAGGCATGATGGCAGCTTCCCTACTGGGAGAGCAGGCTATGTGGCCTCAACTGGGGACAACAAACACACACTAGAGAGAGAATTCCCATTATTCTCACTGATCTGACCTTGAACAAAGCTCTCTTCTACTCACTTCTGTGCCTAGGAAAACCACCTGAAAATCCTCCTATAAAGTTCAAGGTTTGTGTTTGGTGAAATATTCACAATAAAATTCTGAATGTGGGCCAGGGAGCTATCTCTGTACCAGAATACCAGACTTAACATGTCTGAGGTCTCTGAGATGCCCCTAAAACCACATGTCAGAGCTAAGCAATGCTGTTTCTTTCACATGTTCTCTCTCCTTCATGATAAAAACAAATAAAGTAAATAAATAGTAACAAATAATAATAAACAAAGTCCTGGTTTTGACTCAAGGGAAGCCCAAACACTATTTCTGTGTGCTGTGTTCTATTACTTGTGCCTTGTGTACTATCTCAAAGAAAAATCTGCTTTCACTGGGCAAGAGAAGTTGGCCGGAGTGTCTAAGAAACCAAAGATAACTTTCTTATCAAGTCCAGGGGGTCAAAAATGGCCCAAGAGTATTAGAAATGCCTCAAAGAGCCATACAAGCACTGTTCATTTCCATTTCGGAGTCCCCTTCACAGACAGTGCTAGTACCCTTCCAGTCAGATACTGTGAGGACTTCAGTACCAAAGCCACTTACCCTCATGACGGTTACCACTGACATGCTCTCCCCCACCTGGGCATGGGGCACAGCCAGGCTTCCGGTGGGGAGGTCTGGCGAGTCATTCACCAAGCTTTCTTCGATTACCAAGCTTGTCTGGTAAGCCTGGTGGCTCTCCCTCACCTCCAGGGAAGCCTCCTCCAGAAGCATATCCTGGCTGAGGATCTCTGAGGTGGCAATCTCCTGCACAGCACCTGGCTGGGCAAGGCTGCCCACCTCCTCGGCAAGGGCCTCCACAGCCAGGCACTGCTCTGCCATGCCTGCATGGCTGGACACTGTCTCCAGGGCAGTGTTGGGCACGAGAGAGGATCCTTTAGAGGACATCTGGTTCTGGGCCACGCACAGTTCGAGCTGAGGACAGCTCCGATCCTCCTGAAGGCTGCTCTTGGGAATGATGATGTAATCTGAGCGGGGGAGGATCTTTCGGAAACCTGGGATATCCGGAACCACAGCAGTCAGTGTGGAGAGCTTAGAGTTCTGAGGAAGCCAGGAATGGAAGATGATCAGAGATAAACTCAGTAAAATCACTTAGATACACATTTATGTGATCTTTTGTTTTTGTTTTTGCTACAGGGGCCAGAAAGACTTTACTCGTAACACCAGTAGGGTTAGTCCCTCTCAACAGCATCTCTGTTTGGATTACACTTTAACCAATGTAGCTTACTCACACACATAGGAGACAGACAATGTGAATTCAATTACAAAAAAAATGCATTGATCCTGTATATAACTCGAGTCTGGCAATCTTGAACAAATCTTTCCCCTTTTTTAGATCTTGGTGCCCCCTCTGTAAAATGAGGGAGTTGAATCAGGCTATTTATAAGTTCCTTTCTAGCTCTGATACTTTTATCTTCCAAAGTAGCAGGTTGAAACACCAGAACATAAACTATTCAATAAAACTGGGAAAAGAGAGAAATACGAGTCAACGGGCTGAGTTGAAACCCGAGGCAGCAAGTAGATATTCTGACATCACCATTTTCTCCTATACTGAAAATAGGATGACTAGATTGTAAAGCTAAGTCTCCATTTAGAGAACGGGCATCCAGAAAGGGCTACAGCCTATAAGTCTGAAAATATAGGGGTATATACCCCCCCCAAACACACACACAGGATAATATGGATATATTAGCACTGACCTTGGACCTTACGGCTTAGAATATATTTTCCTATATACAAACACAGTATTTAAAGTTACACATTATTATCATTTTCATTTGACAAACGGGGGAATTGAAGCTCAGGGAAGTAAACTTTCCCAAAACCCAGAATTAGTACAGAGTAAAGTACTCCAGAGAGATCAAGTTCTACAAGTATAAGTCCACACAGTTAATTAGCACCAAGAAAAAGGTACTTTTATTTTCTCAATCTAAACTAAATATTATTTGATAAGTAAAGTGGAAAGTTATTTAAATTTAACTTTCAATGTTAATTGAAAGTTGAAATTAAATGCAGTGAGTTTTAGGAGCCCAGCCCTATGTCAATTATAAAAGGATCTTAAATTGGCTGGGGAAACAGCTCAGGATGGTAGATGGTAGAGGACAAGGCTCTCAGCAAAGCTGAAGCTCTTGATTCTATTCCTAAGTGTTGCATGACTCAAGTTTAAGAAAGCACTCAGATGAAAACATGAAAGCAGACAGCTGAATCTTTCACAAGCCTTCACTGGAGAGACCATGGAAAACTGGCATTTGAAGCAGACAAGTCAGAACAAAACAAAATGGTGGTAAACACATAGCACAGTCTAGTGGCCTGGGAGGTGGCACAGTGGGATAAAGTCTTGATGTGCTTTTCTTTAAAGACATGCTTATTCACGAGAGAGTAAGCCATCTCAGCAATCTGCTACATACAACGCTGGTGATCAAACCCAGGACTTCATCCCGAGAGACGAGTGCTTTATCCACTGCACCATCTCCTGGGTAGCTTAAAAAAAAGTTTTAGGGAGTCGGGCGTAGCTCAGTGGGTTAAGCGCAGGTGGCACAAAGCACAAAGATCGGCATAAGGATCCCGGTTCAAGCTCCCGGCTCCCTACCTGCAGGGGAGTCACTTCACAGGTGGTGAAGCAGGTCTGCAGGTGTCTGTCTTTCTCTGCCCCTCTCTGTCTTCCCCTCCTCTCTCCATTTCTCTCTGTCCTATCCAACAACAATGACAGCAATAACAACAACAACGATAAACAACAAGGGCAACAAAAGGGAAAATAAATTAATTAAAAAAAAGAAAAAAGTAGAATCTTTATTTACAAAAAAAAAGTTTTAAAAAAATCTAAAAAATGGGCTGGGGGAAACAGCTTAATTATAATGTAAAAAGGCCTTCATGCCTGAGTTTCTGAGGCTTCAGGTTCAATCCCCAGCACTTCCATAAGCCACAGCTGTGCTGCTGTGCTCTGGTCTTGTTCTCTGTATCTTTTTCTCTGTATCTATTTTATTTTAAATAAATAAAATCTATCTTTTAAACTTAAAAAAAAAAAAGCAAGCAGAGCAACCAAGGAAGTCTAAAAGCTAGGTTTTCTTCCTGGGCTGAAAGGAGTAACACTGGAGTCATTTGGCAGGAGACCCAGAGTGCTGCTGAGCAAACAGTCTGTCAGAAGGGCTCCCACAGGCTCCTGAAGTATGAGGGCAGGAAGTCTCAACTTCCACCCAGGCAAGCTGGCTCATCCAGCCTTGGCATGTTTCAGATGCCCAATAAATACCACATCTTCTTAGAGGACCACCGGAAATTTAACCTTCCATATGCGTTATGTTTCATTTTGCACAACCACTATGTCATTCCTCCTTTCCTCAAGAGAGACATTCCTTGACCTAGTTGGTGTATGCCAAGAACCCAGGCAAGGTTTACATTTACTTTACATTGGAAAGATTTATTTCCTTGGCCTGGGAGGTGGTGCAGAGGATAAACCACTGGACTCTCAAGCATGAAATCCTGAATTTGGTCCCTGACAACACATGTACCAGAGTGATGTCCTGGTTCTCTTTCTCTCCTCTCTCATCAAGAAACAAAGATGATTTTGAAATTTTTTTTTTCGAAAGATTTATTTTCTAAGACACAATGGAGCACCACTAGCTCCTATGTGGTGCTGGGGGTGGAACTAGGGTATTACAAATGGAAAGCATGTGCTCCGTTTGTCCAGCCACCTCCCAGCCACACACACTGATTTCAAAAACCCCATTTTATAAACAAGGAAACCCAACACTGCAAGTAAGTGTAAGTGTGTATCTTCCAGAGAGCTATTATAGTCGGGATTTTAGTGGTGGTGACGAAGAAATGTTAGATATCAATCTGCAAATAGATATGGTCTCACAGATGTTCCTTACCACTACCCCAGCTTTTCTATCTTCAAAGCCAAATCTTCTACTTTTAGAGCAACAGAGAGAGAATGAAACACCATTCGCTATCAATGAAGTTCTCCTTGTTGCGCCCATGTGATGCCAAGGATCAAACTCAGGGATTCAAGCATGTGTGCAAGGCATCTACATGAAAGCTGCCTCCGCTGCTCCTATTTAAAATGTTTACATAGAGGAAGCCAGGTGGCAGCACACTCGGTAGAGCAGCATGTTACCGTGCACTAGAATCCGGGTTCAAGTCTCCAGCTCCCACCTGTAGGGAGAAGCTTCACAAGAGGTGAAGCAGTGCTCCAAGTTTGTCCTCCCACCCCCCCATCCCTCTCAATTTCTCTCTGTCTCTATCCAACAAAATAAACATTTTTTTTTTTTAAATAAGAGAGCCGGAGGTGATTCTATTTACCCTGCCCACACACTGAGACTGCTGCCCAGACTCAGTTTATAAACAAATCATCTGGAAGGAGCATGAAGCGCCATCTCCAAGACTGTAGTTAGCGCAAAACTCTTCTAGAAGAATATGCCGGTTAGGATAAAATAATCTGAAGTTTGGCAGCAGAGATGGGCTCCACTAAAGGGAAAATAGAGCCTGTTTAGCTGTACACAGTTGTATTTCTGAGGTCCGTCTGCTCTACAACAGCAAAAGAGAAATCAGAGACAGGAGTTTCAATTGAAAGGAGGTAATGGTAAAAGATTTCAGCTTGCAGTAGCTATGCTATTTTTTTAATCTTTATTTATTTATTGGATAGACTGTCAGAAATCAAGGGGGATGAGTGACAGACAGAGACACCTGTAGCACTGCTTTACCACTTGCAAAGCTTTCCTCTTGCAGGTGGGGACTGAGGCTTGAAACCGGGTCCTTGAGCATTGTAACATTGTAACACCACCACCCAGGTCTCTCCATGTTATTTTTTTAGGTGGAAATTAAAGTTTATAAAACAAATTTGTGGCTTTAATAGCACTCAGTGTTTTGTTACTGGGAAGTAGAAAAAAAATGGCTGTAAGAGTCTAAATGCATGCATACTTATCATTTTTTTAAAGATTTATTTAGACAGTCAGGCGGTAGTGCAGTGGGTTAAGCGCAAGTGATGCAAATCGCAAGGACCAGCATAAGGACCCAGTGTGAGCCCCCGGCTCCCCACCTGCAGGGAAGACACTTCACAAGCGGTGAAGCAGATCTGTAGGTGTCTGTCTTTCTCTCCCCCTGTCTTCTCCTCTCTCCATTTCTCTCTGTCCTATCCAATAACAATGAAATCAATAACAACTACAATACAAGGGCAACAAAAAGGGAATATTTTAAAAAATTAAAATATATATATACATATTGAAAAAAAAAAAGATCTATTTAGGGACCTGGGAGGCAATGGAGTGGGTAAAGTGTCAGATGCCCAAGCATGAGGTCCAGTGACTCTTGGCATTGCATATGCCAGAATGATGCTCTGGTTCTTTCTCCCTCTAATAATAATAGTAATAATCAGTAAAAAAAATATTTCATGAAAGACAGAAACAGAGAGAACCAGAACACCACTCCAGCATATGTGGTGCTGGGGTTAAACTCAAGACCTTACGTTGCAAGTCCTACACTGGACCTGCTGAGCCTCCTCCCCAGTTACACTTTCTTATCCTCTAATCCAGTTACACTTTCTTATCCTCTAATCCAAGCACTCCAAGCCTCAGCCTCCTCCACCATGTTCAGCTTTGCATTTCTGCTTCAAGCACCACTGTTTACACCATCACTGATGGCAGATGACTGAAACACTACACAAAGCAGCTGTATCTACCTACCTTTAAACATGCAAGGTAGCCACTAACCACCCTTTAACTGACAGCAATCAGTAGCAAGACAAGTTAATCACATAAATTCAATTTACAACACGGAAACTCACAGTGTAGGAAAAATGTCTATATAAACTACTACACTGAAGGGAGATATCAACTATCCATGAATATAAGGGGTTCCAAGTTTTGCTAAATTCAGAAAAAGGCACCTGGGGCTGCAGATAGCTTAGAAAATGAATTGTCCGTGTACTTCTGCAACCCACATGGAAAACGGTGCAAAGAACAACATCAACTAGAAATAGATAGGCAATGTCAGATTCAAGAAAGATAAAAATCATTCAACCTAAAAGTGTTTCCGAAGAAAGGAAAGAGTAACAGGAGGCCAGTTGTGACCCCAACAGGAGTTTGGGACTATCAGCATACGAATGACGTCAGTCTGAGGCGGGACACAGAGAAGGGAATGTATAAAGCACGGGACCTGGAGCAGGTTGCTCTCTTTGGCTGCTGCTTCATCTTGGCGGAGGCTTTCCAGGTATCCGCCATGACCACTTCTCCTAGGAACTGAACTCGGTGTGACTGCTAGCTGGTAAACTTTTAGACTCTTCTACAACTATTAGCAACTTTTAACTCAGCTGATAACTGTTTACCTTATGGGACTAAACTTTCTGTTTAAACGTGTTCTCTGCTCCCCACTGTGAATCCCTAAGCACCATGAAGCCCTGACCCCTTTTAAGTTAAAGGTTACAACAAAGGCCCTCAGGAACTGTGACACTGAATCACAGAAGTTGGATTGGAACAGCAACAAAAAAGGTTACTTACAGGATCCAAACCTTCTTTTTCTAGCTTGGCTTTCTCCAAGTAGTAACTCCTCTCAGCCACGCTAAGAAGTCGCCAGCTCTCACTGATCTTCTTATTGATCTCAGACTGAGGGAGGTGAGGGAGCTCCTGCTGTACTTTCAGGTAAATGTCATAATAGTAAAGAAGGTAAGCTGACCTGAGAAAGCAAAGATTTTCCTGAGGTCTCCTTTTACTCAAACAGTAAACATACAATACTAGTATCTGAGTAACAAAGAATAAAGAAGTAGAAAATGCAGCTTCTTATTTCAGAACATGTACAGACTGAGGCAGAGTAACACTAGGAAGATTTTTAAGTAACACTAGGCAGATTTTTTTCTTTCTACTTGATAGAACAAAGAGAAACTGAGAGTGGAGGGGGGAACAAAGTAGGACAGAGAAAGAGAGACACCTGAACTGAAGCACTACTTCACTGCTCGTGAAGCTTCCCTGCTGCAGGTGGGGACCAAGGGACTTAAAACAGGGTCCTTGTGCAAGCAAGTGGGTGTGTCACTACCCACCAGGGAGGTGTTTTATAGGAGGTCTCCTCCTCCTTCAGCGAAGCTATTCTTGTCTGGTTTACTTCTCCATGGACCATATTTCCTAGAGATGATAGGATCCAAGTAGTGATACACCTGGTTGAATGCACATATTACAGTGCTCAAAGACCCAGATTCAAGCCCTTAACCCCCACCTGCAGGGGGAAGCTTCATAAGTAGTGAAGCAGTGCTTCAGAGGTAGGTAGGTGTGTGTGTGTGTGTATGTGTGCGCGCGTGCCTCCCTATTCCCCCATCCCTTTTGATTTTTGTCTCTATACAAAATAAAGAGATGAGCAAGAAAGACGCAGGAGTTCTATCACTCCACCCTACCGCAGAAAGGCTAGGGGGTGGGGAGGTGGGCTGACTACATAGTCCCTGGTCACCTCACTGGTCAATAGCATTTCCCCAAAGCTAAGAAAGTAAGCAAAGTACCAAAAGTGAGCCACTCAGTGCTGGCAGGCTCAGACAAGAAGTTCAGAGTGTTCAGAGCTAAAAGGATAGACGTTAGAGGAACAGCATGGATATCCTTTACAGCTATCACTGGTACCTTCCCACTGCCCTCCCCACCTCAGCCCCACTGCGCAGAGGGGGAGACTTCAAAAACTGGCAAGGTGCTCTTGATGAATCCAGGTGCGGCCTGTAAGCCTTCCTGACACTGCACTCTAAGCAGTTTCTGTTGGCAAAGACCAGCAGCGACCCAAAACATGTTGGCTAACCTGGGTTTCTTGGCCTTTTCTCCGTGGATTTTGTACTTTTTCTTCTTCTTGGGTGGCCCAGGGGAGGTATAACAGTAGGCTTCCTCAATTTCCTCCATCACGACAGTTACCTCAGTACCATCATATGATGCATCCATGGCTAAAGGAACGGCAAACACAAACACATTTTAGAAATCTACCCTAGGATGTGAGGGCAATCTGGCTGCGACATCTGTTACCCCATTGATCACCAGGGTTGATTTGGCTGGGCAGGTGTCCCCTTCCTCCCTCACCGCTCCATGTGCGTCCCTCCTGAAGCTGCGCACTCAGTTGCCTTCCCCAAATAGAAATCTACCCTGAAGCGGTCTCCTGATACAGTGATCCCTAAAACCTCCACCAGGATCTCAATCAAAAAAAGCTCTATCATGCCCCAAATGTAACAGATCCTAAGGAGCAGCTGTCTTTTTTTTTTTTTTTTTTTTTTGCCTCCAGGGTTATCACTTGGGCTCAGTACCTGCACTACAAATCCACTGCTCCTGGAGGCCACCTTTTCCCATTTTTGTTGCCCATGTTATTGTTTTTGTTGGATAGGACAGAGAGAAATCAAACACAGAAGGGGAAGACAGAGGGGGAGAGGAAGAGACACCTGCAGACCAGCTTCACAGCTGCTTGTGAAGCGGCTCCCCCCCCCCCCCCCCGCAGGTGAGAAGCTGGCAGCTCAAACCAGGTTCCTTATGCTGGTCCTTGCACTTTGAACCATGTGCCCTTAACGTGCTGCGCTACCGCCTGGCCCCTGTAGTTCTTAAGCACACATGGATTCTAGGGTTCTACCTCAGCCCTTCCAGATCAGTTATCTCTAGTAAGTATGGAGATCTGCATGCTTAACAAGTGTCCCTGGTGATTCCCTTGGCAAAATAAATCTGGGATTAGTAGTTTAAACAGCCTGTGTGTTCAGATTCTCTCATGGGATAGTCACAGTAGTCCTTCCACTCAAAGATTCCCCCACCCCTAACCCCCATGTTTCAAGTACCATATGGTAGTAGAGAAAAACTGGCCAGGAATTAGAAGTCTTGTGTGTGTGTTTGTTTTCTTTGCTTCTAGGGTTATGGCTGGGGCTTGGTGCCTGCACTACAAACCCACTGCTTCTGGAGGCTATTTTTCCGTTTTGTTGCCCTTACTGTGGTTATTATTGTTGCTGTTATTGTTGTTGGATAGAACAAAGAGAAATCAAAAGAGGAGGGGAAGACAGGGCAAAGAAAGACAGACACTTGCAGACCTGCTTCACCGCTTGTGAAGCGACTCTCCTGCAGGTAGGGAGCTGGGGGCTCGAACCGGGATCCTGATAAAAGTCCTTGTGCTTAACCTGCTGCACTACCTACTGCCCGACCCCCCCACCTTGTGTTTTATACCTCAAGTGAACTGTCTCACTGATTCAGTTATTCACTAAACATACAGTGAGAATGGGAGAGATATCCTTATAGTCTGCATCCTGTACCATTTTCCCTTTTTAGTTTTTCATCATTTTATGGGGGTAGGAGGACTCATGATTTACAGTATCGTTGGTGACACATGGGCCCTGTGAGATTTTTCAGTAGGCATCCTTTAGTTATTTACACTCAGTTCTCTCATGTGTGTAAAAAAACATCTCACCCACCTTGGCACAGACCTATAGTAATAAAGTTCAAGAGACATCACAGACATAACCTATTTGAGAAGTGCTACCCAAAAGAAAGGGGTCATCATGAAAAATGATCATCTGTGAATCAGATACTTAATGACTTGTCCAGGACTACCACATCCAAACAGGGAGTTGACAGAAATTTATTCAAAAATTCAACTCTCTCAAGCTTTCTTTCATTTTACTACACCAGCTGCTCTCCCATGTCCACAGGCAACCCTCTAAACCAGCACCATTTAAGAAACTTCTTGTGATGATGGAAATGTTCAACATCTGTGACCTCTGCCAGGGTAGGTATTAAGCACTGGGGGATGACTGACAGACGGACAGAATTTTGCTTAAATTTTAATTTAAATGGCACCTTTAGCAAGTGGCTATGGTTCTAGTCGAACCAGTAAGCTGTCAGACCAACATCAGCTTTCTGGCTCTAGTCTAAGAAATAGAAAGTATAAGAAAAGGCAGACATTAAAAAAAAAAAAAAGCTGAATGCCTAGTTCAACAAGAGTTACTTTACTGTGGCTCTGTTGGAGTTGGAGTTTCACCCACAAGACTTAATCTTTGGTGGGAGAAAAGTTCCCAGAAACCACTTGAACTTTACGAAGAGAAATATAATTGCTACTGTCAGTCTGTGAGAAGAGAACTTAAAATTCTGCAAGAAAGGAGTTGTGGTGTTAAACACAGACTTCACTGGTATATTATTGCAAAACCCATTCACTGAGCGTTCACTACACAGATGGTAAAGATAATGAAGTATGAGGGGGAAAAAAGGACTTAGCTGAATTGGCAGGCAGGGCTCCAAGTCCAAACTCTACCCATGTGATCTCGGAATGTGTATTTCTTGCACTAAATTTGAACTGTTCCTCATGTGAAGAGGCCAGTAAACTCAGTGACTCCTAACTTTGGGGGAGGCAAAAAATAGCTCACTTGGATAGTGAGCTGCTTTGCCAAGTCAAAGGTTTGAGCCCAGCCCCCAACACACTAAAGGAAGGGCTGTAGTTTCTTTCCACCTCTATCTGAAAAAGGCAGCTTGGAGTGGTGAAGCTCCAGAGATGACAAAGCGTGAGAGACACAGAGAGAAGCAAACAGAATATGCAAAAGCTAAAAATCTTCCGCTAGAAAAGGTGAAACAATGTCGCCCAAGATTTTAAAAGATATACTACAGATTAAGAGCTCATATTCCTAAGGTTGTTTCTAGTTCTGTAGCATCTTTAAACCATTTTTCTTCCTATTAAAAAAGAAAGAGTAACAAAAACAGTCATCCTGATCATCATCATCCTGCCTCTGCTGGAGTACAAGGCTGGAGAAGCAATAGCTTAGTGAAAGGTCATGGAAGCCTGAGTTCAAATCAAGGCTATGTGGTGACTGTGCCCTTTTTTGCCATTAATAATCAACTTCTGAGTCCTGGAGAGCGCTGCAGAGAAATACAGTAAGTGCCGGAGAGCATCTGCAAAGAATGACATACAAGGTTCAGCACCCACAGCAAAGCAGGTTAGGAAGCAGTCATTAGAACCACCTTGAGATGAAGGACAGAAGAGCCTACCCTAGGGCTGTATCTGTTTCACTACCCCATTTTAAGCTTGAGTCTCTGCATATTTTCTTCTTCTGCCCACCCCCCACCTCCAGCACAGTTTGTCTGACTTAGCTTGATGCTGCCAAGATTTGGAGGCAGGAGCTAGGGGCCTCAGGCATGAAGATCTTTCGCATAATTATGTTATCCCCTAGTTCTTCTCCACCCCCCCCACTTCCAAGGATTCAGAGATTCAGTATATAAACAAACAAATAATAAATAGCAGAAATGTTAAAAAAGGTTAAGTCCAAGGCCTCTGGAAAATTGATCAGGAGGGAGCCGGGCGGTAGCGCACGGGGTTAAGCGCACGTGGCGCGAAGCACAAGGACCAGCCTGAAGATGCCGGTTCGAGCCGCCGGCTCCCCACCTGCAGGGGAGTCGCTTCACAGGTGGTGAAGCAGGTCTGCAGGTGTCTATCTTTCTCTCTCCTTCTTCCTCTCCTCTCTCCATTTCTCTTGTCCTATCTAACAACATCAATAACAATAACTACAACAGTGAAAAACAACAAGGACAACAAAAGGGAAAATAAGTAAATATTAAAAAAAAAATTGAACAGGCTTCCAGTTTTAAGTCACACCTGGAGCCTGCACAGAACTCTGTGACCTTGAACAATACTTACTCTTTAAGGATTGAGTTTTCTCATCTACAAAAAAAGAGGGAGGGGGCCGTGGAGGGCTTGGGCAGGTGGTGCACCTGGTTAAGCGCTCGCACTGCAGTGCTCAAGGACCCGGTTCAAGCCCCCGGTCCCCACGGGGGGGGGGGGGGGAGCTTCACTAGTGCTGAAGCAAGGCTGCAGGTCTTTCTCTCTCTGTCTCTCCCTCCCTCTACCACTCCTCCTTTCAATTTCTGGCTATCTCTATCCAATAAGTAGGTAAAGATAATTTTTTTAAGTTCAAAAAAAAGGTGGGGTAAAGGCAGTCTTGAGCAAGACCTTTCCACTGTCCCACCGGATCTTCCAAGGAACTTCCTGGTAGAGAGAAAGAAAGAGAGACAGACAGACAGACAGACAGACAGAAGCCAACCAGCCTCTGCTGGCTCAGTCCCGGGCCACGCTTTTGATTCCGTGGTGGCTGCTCTTCCTCGGGGGTGGGGGTGTCTGTGTGTCTCAGATGACCCAGATACATCGAAAAGCGAGAAACGAGAAAGAAAAAAAAAGGCTCCCGGTCCCACGCGTGTTCGTCAGAGGGGCCGGGCTCGAGCGACGGACTTACCCCGAGCAGCGTGCGAGCCGCGCGGCTCACATTCCCGGCGGCGCCCGGCCCGGGGGCTGGACGAGCGGGCGGAGCGGCGGCGCACTCGCGCTCCCCGCAGTCGGCGACACGCGGCTCCAATCGCTCCAGGGGCAGCCGGGACGGGGAGGCGAGGGCTCGCGCGCGCATCCCGGGGGCTGGAGGAGCCCCGGCCCCGCGGCCCCGCCCGGCGACACACGGCGCGGAGTCGCGACAAGTCCTCCTCGCTCCTCCTCGCTTTGCCTGGGAGTCGCGGTACGGACGGAGTCGGGGCGGAGGGTGGTGCGGGAACCCGGGGTGGCTCCGCAGGCTCTTCAGTGAAGCCTGCCGAGGGCCCCAGGGAGCCCGGAGAAATCAGCAGAGACAAGGGTGTCGCCGGGGCACCGGCTCAAAGGCGGCGGCACAGACAGCGGCAGCGGGAGTAACACTCAAGCACCTCGGATCGCCAGGGAGACCCGTCCCGGCGGCCCTCGCGGCACACCGGAAGCGGCCGGCTGCGCGTGACCGCGTCCGACCTCTTGCGCAAGCGCAACCGCCTTGTCCCAGCCGAGAGGCGGTCCTATAGAACCGCACCGCGCCTTAGCTGGGGGTTGGGGGAAAGTGGAGGGGACGGACTACTTCCGGCGAGAGGTCCCGGAAGGAGGAGCAACTTTGGCTGCCGGGGATCGTACGCGCAGTAGGGAGCAGTACTAGGGTGGAGCAGTGTGGTGTTCAGGTAACTAGGGCGGGGCTGTGCGTAGTGTGAGGATGCGGGGTTCCGCCTCTCAGTTCAGAGCCACGTGGAGCCCTGGAAAACCCCCAGCACCACCTTCTCTGCAAAGGGTTCACGACCTGACCCGAGGCTTCAAACCTTGCTGTGCAGTCCTACCGACACATTCAATGGCAATTCCTGGAGCGCCCCAGGCATATGCACCAGAACTGGAGGACTATGTAGGGAGGTGAAAGCAGATGGTTTAGGTACTTTCCAGGTGTCAGATCGTCCCACATTTGCTCAAGCCCTCGCTTGCTCCTCACACTTTTGCAAATGGAATGCCCAGCCTGCCCCCGTTTTCCTCCCCCCCCCCCCCCCCCCCCGTCGTCCGCCTGCAGAGCACCTTCTCCTGCCTGGACTGACAATTTCTTTCCGTGCCCACTACCGCCCCTTAGCTAGCTATTTATTGCCTGTATTAACAGCCATGTTAGGGTTTGCGTTTTCTTTTCTTTCTTTTTTCATATTATTGGATAGACAGAAATTTCTGAAAGGGGAGGGAGAGATAAATCCCAGCATTTTGTGCTTGGTCCCGAGTTCGAATGCCAGCACTGCGGCACGTAAACTGTCAAACGTACAGTAATTGTTTCCAACGATGTTAGTAAACGTCACTATTGTCTCTGGATGGATCAGTGTTCAAAACCAGAAGTCCTGACCTCACATCCAGTCAGCAAGATCTGCAAAAGCATCACTTCCACCCGGCAAGCAGACTACTTCTTACCTTCTCCACTATTACTACAATCCAAGCCACAGTGCCTCCTAGTTTCCTAAATTTTCACTTGTCACACTTCAGTTCTATTATTCACAAAGCAGTCCTTTTTCCTTCTTTTATTTTTTGCTTCCCCCCTTTTGTTGCCCTTGTGGTTTTATTGTTGTTGTAGTTATTCTTGTTGATGATGTCGTCGTTGGATATGACAGAGAGAAATGGAAAAGAGATGGGGAAGACGGGGGGGGGGGGAGAGAAAGATAGACACCTGCAGACCTGCTTCATTGCCTGTGAAGCGACTCCCCTGCAAGTGAGGAGCCAGGGGTTCCAATCGGGTCCTTGCAATTCGTGCCAGTGCACTTAACCCTCTGTGCTAACGCCAGACCCCCCCCCCCCCCCAGCAATCCTTTTTCTTCAGAAGCTTCCTAACGTGTTTGAATTAACATAACCAAACTACTTGGCCTATGAGACTAGACTGCCTTTTTACCTTCAGCTTTAGGACCTTTTCTTAGGAATGTTACTTTACATTAGACTCTTCATCTGATAATCAAGGAACTCTTTCCAAAGTGTAAATCTGGTCATGCAATTTTTTTTTTTTTTTTTAGGTGCTCAAAAGACCATCGCTCATTGCCCCAGAATCAAGCTAGAATCCTACCTAGGCTTTATGGTTTAGTCCATGTTTTCTTCTCTAAAGCCTAATTTTCCCTTAAGCATACATATATATGGCACTTTTATCTCAACACCATCTCAACGGTATTATCTTAATACCGTTCATCTGGTGAATCCCTATTTGTTTATTCTTTAGGGCCCAACACCAATATTGTTTCCTGTTCAGAGTGAATTGCTCTTCCATGTCTTAACCCCAAGGCCAGCTAATCATCCCATCCCCACTCAGTAGGTGGGGAAATGGCTCAACTGGCAGAGCATCCCACTTTTAAGCCTGAGGTTGTCCGTTTGATCCCCAGCATCACATGTACTGGAGTGGTGCTCTGCCTTCTCCCTCTTTCTCTTCATTCACCCACTCACTGTCTTTCTCTGCCTGATGTGAAAGGTTGTCCTTCATAGATGATAAATAGAAAATACATATTAAAAAATAATGTTTTCTGTTTATTGAGAAGGAAATGAAGGTAGACCAAGAAACAGACAAGTGGTCTGCTAGGCCAGCAGAGATTTCTTAGGGGACATTATATTTTAAACTTCATTAAGAAAGAGTGATAGGTGCGAGGTGGTGGTTCACCTGGTTGAGTACACATGTTACAATGTACAAGGATCTGTGTTCAACCCCCTGATCCCCAAGGGGAAAACTTTCTGAGTGGTGAAGCAGTGCTGCAGGTGTCTCTCTGTCTTTCTCCATATCTCTCCCCCTTCCTCTTGGTTTCTGGCTGTCTCTAACCAATAAATAAATGATTATAAAAATATAATATATACATTTAAAAATAAATACATCTTAAAAAAATAAAGAGTGATAGGGCCAGGTGGTGATAGGGCACACCCCGTAGAGCACACATTACCAGGACCCTGGTTCAAGTTCCTAGTCTCCACTTGCAAGGGGTGGGGGGCAGCTTCACAAGTGGTGGAGCATTGCTTCGGGTGTTGTTCTTCCTCTCCCATTCTTTCCTGTTTTCTCCCTCTGTTTCTCACTGTCTGTATAAAAATAAAGGTGGATTTTTTTAAATTCAATTTAAAAAAGTGACTGAAAATGAGAGGAAGTATATTTAAAAGTTTCAGAGCAGAAAGTAGGGATATAAGAGCTGACAATTATTGCTACTCCTATGTACTATTTCATTGTGTTCTGACCTCTATAGTCATATTCCAGATGTGTTAGCGTTTGTCTTTGCCGCTTTCCTGTTAAGGTTTTCAGGAGAGACAGGTGCTAGGCTATATTAATCTCTGTGTTGCCAGCACAAAGCAAACAGCTTGTCGCATAGAGGATGCCATGAATTGGTAGATAGCTATGTGAAGGTAGTGTTCATAGCATAAGGTGATAGGAGCAGCCACAACTCCTATGAGTTTCTCTTATATTAGCATGGTAAAAGGTCTAAACAGATAACCAATTAACAGCACAGTTACTATGACTGACTGGATCATGTTTTATCTGGCTAGCCTTCCATGGGGCGGGGGGGGGGCGGGTGTTGGGGTGCTGTATGTTTGTTTTAAACTCTGAATACGTCTTAAATATGCTCCCAGAGTACAACACTCTCTACTATCCCTTATGTCCATTTCACTCACTCATACCACCTTCCTGGTTCTTCGAAGCTTTTGGATTTGGAGCACTGATCTAGGGCCCAGTACTTTGGGGGATCATCTTATTCTGTAACTTGCCACCATGGGCCGAATCACAGTTACTCTAGGAATATCTACACTTCCTCATAGAGGTTCTCATTCAGTAAGCATTGGTGATACCTGCACATCAGATTTTGAGAAGCCATTACTGATTGAGTCCATCCTCTTCATTTTAAAATGGGGAAATAATCCTCGATAGGAGCTGGGTTACAAACTGCCCATCACACCTGCCATCATCTCTCACTTGAATGATCAGGGGCAGCATCCTAATAATATCCTTTTAAAAACTTCTTGGTTAATGATTTAGCGTGGGTTCACACAATTGTGAGATTTCAGGGTTGCACCTCTGGAAGTGGCACAGTGGATAAGGCACTGAACTCTCAAATAAGAGATCCTGAGTTCGATCCTTGGCATTGAGTGTGCCAGAGCGATCTAGTTTGCTCTTGCTCTCACTCTCTGTCAAATAAATAAATAAATACATAAATATATAAATAAGCAATTATGCTAGGGCTCAGGTTCAAGCCCTGGTCTCCATCTACTGGGAAGAAGCTTCAAGAGTGGAAGCAGTTTTGTATGTATCTCTCTCTCCCCCTCTCTATTTCCTCATCCCCTCTCAACTTCACTCTATCTAAAGAAAAAAAAAAAGAAGAGGAAAGAAAAGAAAAGAAAAGTGAACCAAAAATCAAATACAAAACAAAAAAGAAAAATGGCGGGTGGGTGGGTGGGTAGAAAGGCTGCTGGGAGTGGTGGATTCATCATACAAGCCATAATGATAACTCTGGTGGCAATTAGAAGTAAATCAATAAATAACAGTAAAAAAGAAGAAAAAACTAGCAAAACCCAAATAAAGTATGGAGTTAATAAATAAAATAAGCAATTATATTTTCAAACAATATTTCAGGGTTATAGTTTCACATGAAAATATCCTATCTCTTTGCCTCTTTGATCTGTTTTCTACCAAAAAGTCAGAATGACCCTGTTTTAAATTTATTTATTTATTTATTAGAGATGAGAAACGTGAAAGAGAACCCAGAACATCACTCTAGCACATGTGATACTGGAGATCAAAATTAGGATTGATTCTATCCATTGCATCACCTCTAGGCCAAAGCAAGTGATCTTTTTAAAATAAGAGCTGGATCATTACCCTCTGTTGCCTAAAAACTTACAAATGTGATGCCGGGAATCAAAATCAGAACCAACTCTTTACCCATTGCATCACCTCCCAGACCAAAGAAAATGATCCTTTCAAAATCATAATCATAAAAACCAGATCATAATCCTCTGTTGTCTAAACACCTTCAGTGGATTTCAACTGTATTCTGAATACCAGTATGGTAATGTTGGGATTGTCAAGCCTTAGGAATGCCTTGATCACTCTTTGTAAATAATTATCCCTCTTTTTTTTCTCCAGCATAGTCTTTGTTTATCTCCTTTGTTGTGCACATCACACCCTGCAATTATCTGTCCACTTACTGTTTATTTTTCCCTACCATATTATATATTCTACAAAAGGTAGACCTTTGTTATTTAACATTATATCTTAACACTTAGCACCTGTAACTAATCATTAATAAATGTATGTCAGTGGAAAACATCTTCCAACTGTGAAAATATTCCTAAGCCAATGACTAGTAGATTTTTAAAGATCCCATTTTGGTGGAATTTCAGGCAGGACTGTGGAGAGACAGAAATAGCACTGCCCTTCAGTCAACAGCTCTGAGCTCTATAAGCCAGGATAAGTCACTTCACTCCCTCACCATAGCTTAGTTTCTGTATCTATAAAATGCCAGAAAAGTCCCTTGAATTTCTACAGTGCATTGTTGTCTGCAAAACTTTTTTTTTCTGTTTTTTTTTTTTAAAGATTTTTTTATTTATTAATGAGAAAGATAGAAGAGAGAGAGAAAGAACCAGACATCACTCTGGTACATGTGCTGCCAGGGATTGAACTCAGGACCTCATGCTTGAGAGTCTAGTGCCTTAGCCACTGCGCCACCTCCCAGACCACTCTGTTTTTTTTCTGTTTTATTTATTTTTTTTAATTTTTTTATTTAAGAAAGGATTAATTAACAAAACCATAGGGTAGGAGGGGTACAACTCCACACAATTCCCACCGCCCAATCTCCATATCCCACCCCCTCCCCAGTAGCTTTCCCATTCTCTATCGCTCTGGGAGCATAGACCCAGGGTCATTGAGGGTTGCAGAAGGTAGAAGGTCTGGCTTCTGTAATTGTTTCCCCGCTGAACATGGGCATTGACTGGTCGGTCCATACTCCCAGTCTGCCTCTCTCTTTCCCTAGTAGGATGGGTCTCTGAGGAAGCTGAGCTCCAGGACACATTGGTGGGGTCTTCAATCCAGGGAAGCCTGGCTAGCATCCTGATGGCATCTGGAACCTGGTGACTGAAAAGAGAGTTAACATACAAAGCCAAACAAATTGTTGAGCAATCATGGAACCAAAGCTTGGAATAGTGGAGAGGAAGTATTAGGGAGGTACTCACTGCAAACTCTAGTATACTTCTGCTTTCTTACTTTGGTGCCATACTCCAAACTCAGTCAATTTCTGTTTTGCGTTTCTTCTTCTTTTTTTTTTTTTTTACATGCATAACATTCCCCAGATTCCCATTTAACAATACAACCCCCACTATTTCATTCATCATTATTCATGGACCTGTATTCTCCCCACCCACCCACCCACCCCCCGAGTCTTTTACTTTGGTGTAATACTCCAATTCCATTTCAGGTTCAACTTGTGTTTTCTTTTCTAATCTTGTTTTTCAACTTCGGCCTGAGAGTGAGATCATCTCATATTCATCCTTCTGTTTCTGACTTATTTCACTCAACATGATTTTTTCAAGGTCCATCCAAGATCGGCTAAAAACGGTGAAGTCACCATTTTTTACAGCTGAGTAGTATTCCATTGTGTATATATACCACAACTTGCTCAGCCACTCATCTGTTGTTGGACACCTGGGTTGCTTCCAGGTTTTGGCTATTACAAATTGTGCTGCCAAGAACATATGTGTACACAGATCTTTTTGGATGGATATGTTGGGTTCCTTAGGATATATCCCCAGGAGGGGAATTGCAGGGTCATAGGGTAGGTCCATTTCTAGCCTTCTGAGAGTTCTCCAGACTGTTCTCCACAGAGGTTGGATCAATTGACATTCCCACCAGCAGTGTAGGAGGGTTCCTTTGACCCCACACCCTCTCCAGCATTTGCTGCTGTTACCTTTACTGATGTGTGACATTCTCACAGGAGTGAAGTGATATCTCATTGTTGTCTTGATTTGCATTTCTCTGACAATTAGAGACTTGGAGCATTTTTTCATGTGTTTCTCAGCCTTTTGGATCTCTTCTGTGGTGAATATTCTGTCCAAGTCCTCCCCCCCATTTTTGGATGGGGTTATTTGTTGTCTTGTTGTTGAGTCTGGCAAGCTCTTTATATATGTTGGTTATTAAACTCTTATCTGATGTATGGCATGTAAAGATCTTCTCCCATTCTATGAAGGGTCTCTTGGTTTGGGTAGTGGTTTCTTTTGCTTTAAAGAAGCTTTTTAATTTGATGTAGTCCCATAGGTTTATACTTGCCTTAGTCTTCCTTGTAATTGGATTTGTTTCATTGAAAATGTCTTTAAAATTTATGCGGAAAAAAGTTCTGCCAATATTTTCCTCTAAGTATCTGATAGTTTCTGGTCTAACATCCAAGTCCTTGATCCACTTGGAATTTACTTTTGTATTTGGTGAAATACAGTGATTCAGTTTCATTCTTCTGCATGTTTCAACCCATTGTTTCCAACACCATTTGTTGAAGAGACTCTGCTTCCCCCATGTAATAGTCTGGGCCCCTTTGTCAAAGATTAGATGTCCATACGTGTGGGGCCTCATTTCTGGGCTTTCAATTCTATTCCACTGGTCAGTGTGTCTGTTCATGTTCTAGTACCAAGCAGTTTTGATGACAATGGCTCTATAATACAGTTTGAGATCTGGGAGTGTGATGCCTCCGGTTCTGTTCTTTTTTCTCAAGATTGTTTTGGCAATTCTAGGTCTTTTCTGGTTCCAGATAAACATTTGTAGCATTTTTTCTATTCTCCTAAAAAATGTGCTTGGGATCTTGATGGGGATAGCATTAAATTTGTAGATGGCTCTGGGTAATATATTCATTTTGATGATGTTAATTCTTCCAACCCATGAACATGGAATATCTTTCCACTTCTTTGTGTCTTTTTCAATTTCTTTGAGTAGTGACTCATAATTTTCAGTATACAAGTCTTTCACTTCTTTGGTTAGGTTTACTCCTAGATATTTTATTGTTTTTGTTGCTATAGAAAAAGGAACTGATTTCTGGATTTCAATTTCTTCTAACTTAGTGTTTGCATAGAGGAATGCCACTGACTTTTGAATGTTAATTTTATAGCCTGACACCTTACTGTATTGCCTGATGATTTCCAAAAGCTTCTTGCTGGATTCCTTAGGTTTTTCCATGTATACTATCATGTCATCTGCAAATAAGGAGAGTTTGACTTCTTCTCTTCCAATCTGTATGCCTTTAATTCCTTGCTCCTGCCTGATTGCTATGGCAAGAACTTCCAACACTATGTTGAATAGTAATGGTGATAGTGGGCAGCCCTGTCTAGTACCTGATCTGAGTGGAAATGCTTCCAGTTTTTCACCATTGAGTATGATGTTGTCTGTAGGTATGCTATATATAGACTCCACTATCTTCAGGAATTTTCCATCTATTCCCATTTTTTGTAGTGTTTTGATCATAAAGGGATGTTGTATTTTGTCAAAGGCTTTCTCTGCATCTATTGATATGACCATGTGGTTTTTGGTCTTGCTTTTGTTGATGTGGTGGATCACATTGATTGATTTACGTATATTAAACCAACCTTGCATGCCTGGGATAAACCCCACTTGGTCATGATGAACAATTTTTTTGATATACTGCTGTATCCGGTTGGCTAGAATTTTGTTCAATATTTTCGCATCTATGTTCATCAGAGATATTGGTCTGTAGTTTTCTTTTTTGGTTGTGTCCCTGTCTGCTTTTGGTATCAGGGTGATGTTGGCTTCATAGAAGCTGGCAGGGAGTATTCCAGTGTCTTCAATCTTCTGGAAGACTTTTAAAAGTAGAGGTATTAGTTCTTCTTTGAAAGTTTTGTAGAATTCATTTGTAAAACCATCTGGTCCAGGACTTTTATTTTTGGGAAGATTTTTGATAACTGTTTCAATTTCATTAGCTGTGATGGGCCTGTTCATATTATCCACTTCCTCTTTACTTAGTTTTGGAAGTTGGTAGGTATCTAGGAAATCATTCATTTCTTCCAGGTTCTCTAGCTTGGTGGCATATAGTTGTTCATAGAAGCCTCGCATGATATGTTGAATTTCTGCAGTGTCTGTTGTGATTTCTCCTCTTTCATTTACTATCCGATTTATTTGGGTCTTCTCCCTTTTTTGTTTTGTGAGTCTGGCTAAAGGTTTGTCGATTTTGTTTACTCTTTCGAAGAACCAACATTTACTTTCATTGATCTTTTGTATGGTTTTCCTATTCTCAATGTTATTTATTTCTGCCCTAGCTTTAGTAATTTCTGTCCTTCTGGTTGCTTTAGGATTCCTTTGTTGTTCTTCTTCTAGGTCTTTGAGATGTGCAATCAGGCTGTTTATTTGTGCCTTTTCTTGTTTCCTAATGTGTGCTTGTATAGCTATGAACTTCCCTCTTAGGACTGCTTTAGCTGTGTCCCAAATATTTTGATAGCTTGTGTCTTCATTTTCATTGAACTCTCAAAACATTTTGATTTCTTCCTTGATTTCCTCTTTGACCCAGAAGTTGTTAAGAAGTGTACTGTTGAGCTTCCACATTTTGGGACTGTTACTAATCTTTTGTTGATTGTTAAGTGTTAGTTTAATTCCACTGTGGTCTGAGAAGATGCTTGGGATGATTTCAGTGCTCTTGAATTGGCTGATGCTGTCTTTGTGGCCTAACATATGGTCTATCCTTGAGAATGATCCATGTGGATTTGAGTAAAATGTGTATTCCAGTTTCTTGGGATGAATGACTCTGAAAATGTCCAATAGTTCTAGTTTATCTATCTCTTCATTTAGCTCCCTTATGTCTTTACTGATTTTCTTCCTGGATGATCTGTCAAGTTGAGATAGTGGGGTGTTGAAGTCCCCTACTATGATTGTGTTACTGTTAATATATTGCTGTAGCTCTTTCAGTAGAAGTTTGATGTATTTAGATGGCTTCTCATTGGGTGCATAGATATTAATAATTGTTAAGTCCTCTTGATTGACTGATCCTCTGAGCATTAAGTAGTGTCCATTCCTATCTTTTTTAATCTTATCTATTTTAAAGTCTATCGTGTCAGATATGAGAATAGCTGTTCCTGCCCTTTTTTGTGGGCCATTGGCTTGTATGATAGTTTTCCATCCTTTCACTTTAAGTCTATGTTTGTCTTGTTGAGTTAGGTGAGTTTCCTGTAGACAACATATTGTTGGGTTGTGTTTTCTGATCCATCTTCCTACTCTGTGTCTTTTAATAGGTGAATTCAGGCCATTGACATTTATTGATATCAAAGATTGAAGATATTTTAACGCCATTCTTGAAGAGTCTTAGAGTGTTTTGATATATGTCCTATTTGTGGTGGTCTGGTTGTTTATAGGAGACCTTTCAGAACTTCTTTCAGGGCAGGCTTGGTGATGGTTGCTTCCTTCAACTGTTGCTTGTCTGAGAAGGTTTTGATGCTTCCATCTAGTCTGAATGACAATCTAGCAGGATATAGTATTCTTGGCTGAAAGCCTTTCTCATTGAGCACTCGATAAATATCTTGCCATTCTCTTCTGGCCTGTAGTGTTTGTATGGAGAAGTCTGCTGCTAATCTTATGGGTTTTCCTTTGTAGGTGACTCTTTGTTTTTCTCTTGCAGCCTTGAGGATCCTTTCTTTATCCTTATTCCTTTCCATTCTAAGTATGACATGTCTTGGTGTCTTTAGGTCTGGGTTAATTCTGTTTGGGACCCTCTGGGCTTCTTGAATCTTTATGTCTTTGGTGTTGTCTAGACTAGAGAAATTTTCAGCTATTATGGCCTGGAGAATGCTTTCTTCCTCTCCTTCTCTTTCTTCCTCTGGTAAGCCAATAATGTGTATATTGTTTCTTTTGAAGTCATCCCATAGGACTCTGTTGTTGTTTTCAGCATCTCAATCTCTTTTTGAGATCTCTTACTTCTTTTTTAGTTGTCTCTAATTCATCTTCAATCTTGCTAATTCTGTCTTCAGCCTCATAGATTCTATTCTCTCTGCCCTCTACTGCTTTCTGGAGTTCATCTATTTTGTTGCCCTGCTCTGATACTGTTTTAGCTTGTTCAGCTAGTTGCCTTCTTAGCTCAGAGATTTCAGCTTTCAGCTCTCTAATAACCATGAGATTATTAGAATTTTCTTCCACATTCTCATTTGTTGTTCCTGCATTTCTGATTACAATTTTTTCAAATTCGTTACTCACTCCTGTTATTATTTCCTTAGCTAATGTTTGGATGTTGAACTTGTTGTTTTGTGCTTCACCCTCTGGAGGACTTTTAGCTGGACTTTTGTCCTGGTTCGAGTCCCCAATATTTTTTCTTGTTGTTTTAACCATTTTATATATTATGTTATGAGTTCCCTTTATCAGTACTTTTCAAATTATTGATCACTATTGCCTGGATTGACTTGTGTCTAAGTAGTTTAATTAAAGGGTTTACCGTGGTGGAAGTTAACAGTTTTTTTTTCAATCCCTGAGTTGGAGCTCAGTGGTGTAAAAGCCTCTTTTTTTTTTCTTCCCTGTAGGCTATGGGTGCCTGAGGGCTTTTAAACTATCAATAGGCTTCTTAGCTTAATCACTGACTCCTGACCAAGAGATAAAGCAGGGTGTGGCAGAGATAATCCAGTGGTTATGCAAAGAGACTTTCACAGCCCCTCAGCTATGCCACCGAGGTATAGGTCTTCTCCTGAGTTTCCCAGTTAGATCTCTGTACCCTGGTGTCCCTCCCTGTTGCTGCTCCAGATTCTGAGGGTAGTAGCAATGGAGACTCAGAGTTGCACTTGGTGAGTCTCTGGGGAGTCCTTTCCTCCCTTCAGCTGTCCCCTTGTTGTGGAGCAGACTGGAGGTGGTGTCTCCACTGATAAACTGCTGAATGTTAGCAGTCACTTAATCTCTCCTTAGGCCCCTCTCTCCTCTCTGTCACCAGCCAAGCGTGTTTGTACTCACGGGTGATTTACTGGGTTCCTGTGGTCATTCTAGTCCTGTCTTGTTTCGGTCCGGGTGGTCTCCTTTGGTATTCCTAGTTGATCCAGGAGAGGAGAGGAGAGGAGAGGAGAGGAGAGGAGAGGAGAGGAGAGGAGAGGAGAGGAGAGAAGAGAAGAGGAGAGGAGAGAAAGCGATCTGCTGCTCGTAGCTCCCTGCAAAACTTTTTTTTTTTTTGGGGGGGGGAGTTGGTTGGTAGTGCAGCAGGTTAAGTGCACATGGCACAAAGCGCAAGAACTGGTGTAAGGATCCCAATTCGAGCCCCTGGTTCCCCACCTGCAGGGGAGTCACTTCACAAGTGGTGAAGTAGGTCTGCAGGTGTCTATCTTTCTCTCCCCCTCTCTGTCTTCCCCTCCTCTCTCCATCTCTCTGTCCTATCCAACAACAGCATCATCAACAACAATAATAATAACTACAACAATAAAACAAGGGCAACAAAAAGGGAATTAATAAATAAAAATTTTTAAACAACTTACTTATTTTACAAACTATCTATTTTCATAGTATAAAGCAGAATTGTTATTTATTTTTTAACCAGAGCACTGCTTAGCTTTGGCTTATTGTGGTGCCAGGAGTTAAACCTGCAAACTCAGAGCCTCGAGTATCAAAGTCTTTTGCATCATCAATATGCTATCTCCTGGGCCTTGCTATTTATTTTGACAGATACTTGGAAAGTTGAGGTAAGACAACTTATCTTTAAGATCTCTTCTATTCAAGCATTCAGAATCTATATTAGTAATCTCTGCATGAATCCTGTCTTGACTTAGGCCTTGTACTAATCACTTTCTAATAGGAGTTTTAAAAAATCTGGACCTATGTTTTGGGGAGAGCACTGTCTTTGGCTCATGACAGATAACTCACTTTGTGTTCTCAGCTGTTCACACTTCGGACAAAACAAGCCTCAAGAAGTAGCAGACACAGCATGTAGTTGTGCCCAGGCCCTCAATCTGCAAATATGACAAGTAAGGGGAACAGGAAATGCCAGTGGTTCTCACTGGAGGACAACATGAAAGTTGTGGAAGCTATAGATTCATGCAAAAGAATTTGGGGTAAGGGAAACCACAGGATGGCTTTACAATGATACTCATGCCTAAGGCTCTGAGGTCCCAAATTCAATCCCCCACACCACCATGAGCCAGAGATGAGCAGTGCTTTGAGGAAAAAAAAAAAAAAAAAAACATATATATATATATATATATATATATATATATATATATATATATATATATATATGGGATCACTCCTTCTACTTTGTCTACATTATTAAATGACTGCGCCAAATTTGAAGAAAAAGTATAGGAGGCATCAGTGGAGGCTCAGCAAAAAATGACGAGGAACACTCTATGATGACATTGGTAGGGCTGATTTTGTTTCATTTCAAGAAGTCCGTGCATTCTTGTGACTGGTTCTGTCATTCATAAGGAAGCACTAAACTTGGCCAACATGCTTGATTGTGATAATGTCCAAGCAAGTGTAGACTAAGTGAACAGACTTCCACAGAATTGGTGGGAAAGCAGTTTCTTGAAAGGATCGTGGCTGATGAATAGAGGATGTAGGACTAAGTAAAGTTAATGAGTGGCATGCAAGGGAAATGATAAAACTGATTGCTTGGCGCAAAGCGCAAGGACCAGTATAAGAATCCCGCTTCGAGCCCCTGGCTCCCCACCTGTAAAGGGGTTGCTTCACAGGCGGTGAAGCAGGTCTCAGGTGTCTTTCTCTCCCTCTCTCTGTCTTCTCCTCCTTTCTCCATTTCTCTCTGTCCTATCTAACAACGACAACATCAACAACAATAAAAAAACAAGGGCAGCAAAAAGGGAAAAATAAATATTTAAAAAAACTGATTGCTATAAACTAAAACAGATGGTATAATTAATGCTGATGAGACCAGTTTGTTTTCCCAGTTGCTTCCCCAAAACACACTGCTAAAAGGGGACCATTGTGGAAGGAGCAAGACAGCAAAGCACTGATTGACAGCACTCTTTTTGTTGCAGTGCTTCAGGAGCTGAAAAAATGAGGCCTTTGATTGTCGGGAGGTCAACCAACCCACACTGCCTCAGGAACGTCCCTTCCCTCCCTTCTGGTTACCTAGCCAACCAGCAGGCCTGGATGACAACCCGATCTATTTAATGAGTGGCGGATACAAGTGGATGCCAGCATGAAGCAGACAGAAGGCTGGATCCTCCTGCTGATGGACAGCTGCTCTGCTCACAGCATGCTTTGGAAAGGGTACAGGTGGGGTATCTCCCCTTAAACAGTACTGGGGTCCCACAGCCTTTGGATCTCAGCTTGATCCGCACGGGAAAGCGCTGTCTGAAACAGATCCTCCTCCAGCTCAACACCAATGAGGATCAAGAAAACGTGGGCACTGGGCTGATTGCTGCAGTGTGGTGGGCAATCCAGCAGTCAGTCCCCTGTGTTGAGGTGCTGGCAGGGATGAGCATCTCCCCTGTGGAACAGACAGATTCCAACACAGAGGAAGAGGCAGTGAACCAGATCCTGCCATCAGAAAGTTGTGGCACTCAGTAGCTGTTACCACCACTGTCCCAAATGCTGCAAGTTTCCAAGATTTTTTCATTGTAAACGATACTCCAGTGCATCACTGCTCAGGAGCTGGTGGATGCAGAGATCACACAGGGCATTGTGGCAGGTGAAGATATTAACGAGGCTGGGTGTGAAGATAAGGGGGTGCCAGCTGCCACAGCAGCCAAAACCACCAAGGCATGCACTATGTAAAGTGTGCAGACACCTAGTTCCATTCCACTTGCACAGGTGCTCTGGATGCCACATCTGGACAGCTAAATGGCACAGGTGAATGTCTAATGAGAAGAGTGACACTAACTCTTATTCTAAAATTGTAGGTTTCTTCCAAAGGAAAAAAAAATTACTATCAAACACTTAGTTATAAGAATACAAATTTTGCCAGGGAGAACAGGAACAACCAGTAGCACAGCTATATACAAGATGCTGGGTATTCTACCCCAAACCCTAACAAAGGGACTTCCCAAAGTTAACCCAATTACCAAGTAATGTGATGATAACAATAACCACCCATTGTCTTCTTGAACCCTAAGACAGCAGGAACCTCACATTTCTACTATAGAGCCTATATTTCCCCCAGTCCTGGAACCTTAGGGTGGGGCCCACATTCCTGCATGGTGCTCTCAATTCAAATCAAATAATATTGTATCCGCGGATCGCAACCTAATCAACTCAATGAGTGCCACCCCGGCATGCTTCACTTCAGACTGTGTCCAGAGACTTCAGGTGTGGAATGACAACCCTTCAGCTTCATTACTCGGGTGAGACCTTTCCTTTCATAGTATTCTCTAATTCCATTCCAGGTCCACTCCCCAATAAAGTCCCCAAACCTAGATATAGTCCAGGTCCCCTGAGATAGAGCATATGTTCACACGTGCCCATAAACTAGGGGAAAATAGATACCTGAAAGCAAAAGTACACAAGAGCATGCAGGGAATACCCCCAACACTTCATCTGCACTGTTCCAGTCTTTAAGTCCATGATTGTTCAACAATTTGTTTGGCTTTGTATGTTAACTCTCTTTTCAGCCATCAGGTTCCAGATGCCAGCAAGATACTGACCAGACTTCCCTGGACAGACGACCCCATCTATGTGTACTGGAGCTCCGCTTCCCCAGAGCCCCACCCTACTAAGGAAAGAGAGAGGCAGACTGGGAGTATGGACCAACCAGTCAATGCCCATGTTCAGCGGGGAAGCAATTACAGAAGCCAGACCTTCCACCCTCTGCAACCCACAACGACCCTGGATCCTTACTCCCAGAGAGATAGGGAATGGGAAGGCTATCAGGGGAGGGGATGGGATATGGAGATTGGGTTATGGGAATTGTGCAGAACTGTACCCCTCTTATTTTATGGTTGTGTTAATGTCTCCTTTCTTCAATAATTAAAAAAAGAATACAAATTTTGGGTCTGGACGGTAGCACAGTGGGTTAAGCACACATGGTGCGAAGCGCAAGGACTGGCATAAGGATCCCGGTTCGAGCCCCTGGCTTCCCACATGTAGGGGAGTTGCTTCACAAGCAGTGAAGCAGGTCTGCAGGTGTCTGTCTTTCTCTCCCCTCTCTGTTTTCCCCTCCTCCATTTCTCTTTTCCTATCCAACAACGACAGCAATGACAACAATAATAATATAACAGCAATGATAAACAACAAGGCAACAAAAGGGAAAAAATAGCCTCCAGGAGCAGTGAATTTGTAATGCAGGCACTGAGCCCCAGCAATAACCTTGGAGGCAAAGAAAAAAAAAAAGAATACAAATTTCATAAATAGGAAATTGCACATGAGCTTTAAGTAATATTATGATTCTAGTCCTCTGGAAAGAAATCAGGAAATTAGGGGTCGGGTGGTGGTGCACCAGGTTAAGCACACATAGTATGAAGTATAAGGACCTGATCAAGGATCCCAGTTTGAAGCCCCCGGCTCCCCAACTGCAGGGGGGTAGGTTGCTTTACAAGTGGTGAAGCAGGTCTGCAGGTATCTGTCTGTTTCTCCTAATATCTTCCCCTCTCTCAATTTCTCTCTGCTTCATCAAAAAAAAAAAAAATTGAAAAATGGCCACAAGAGCAGTGGCTTCGTAGTGCAGGCACCGAGCCCCAGCAATAACCCTGGAGGCAAAAAAAATAAAAAGAAAGAGAGGAAGAAAGGAAGAAAGAAATAAAGAAAGAGAGAAAGAAAGAAAGAAAAATCAGGAAATTTCCTTAAATGGAATCTGACTAATTGGTGAGTCCTCTTTTGGTTAGCTTGGTGGTTTCCAAAATTGCCTGCACTTTCTGGTCACTTGAGTTTTACTTCCAGGGACTGGTTGGTGACTCACCTGCTAGAGAACACACATCACCATGCATGAGGACTTGGGTTCAATGCCCTAGTCCTCATCTGCAATGGGGAAACTTCACAAGGAGTGGAGCAGTGCTGCAGGTCCCCCTCCCTCTCTATTTCTGTCTCTCACCCTCTATCTAAAAAAATGGCTCTAAAAAATGGTTGCCAAAAGTGGTGAAGCTGTGTAGGCACCGAGTCCCAGTGATAACCTTGGTGGCAATAATAATTGTCAGGCATTAAGCCAGCTCCCCCTGCTCCACCCTGCATTGCTGCTACTATGGCCTATTTACATAATCATTGTTTTCCTGAAAGATCCCCACCCATTCCATTCCTTTAATCTATCTTCTTCAAGACCCGCCTTGCCTGAGGGTAACATTAATCCCACCAGTTAAAACCATCGCAACAGTTGCTAGGGAAGTTTATACTTTCTCAGCCCACTTTTGCCTTTCTCCACCCCCCTTCCTAGCCATTTCCGTTTCCTACTTGCCACTTCCAGCTCTATCCTATAAAAGAGTTGTCTCTCTGATCAAATAAAGACATTGCATTACCACCCTGCCACAAGTTCAAGACTCTCTCTCCTGTGTCAATGAGTGAGTAGCAGACCCAGGCTGGCTCCAGTTGAGTTCTCTCCAACCCAGAGAGCACGTGCCCAGGGAAGAGGCACCCCCATGCTAGCCCAGCAAATAACAACAACAACAATAATAATAGCATCAATAATAATATATAAAAATTTTCTATGATTTTTTTATTCAGGCTTATCCTGAATCAAATCACAATGTCTGGTAGCAGGTCCCAGTCATTGATAGCTTTTAAATCCCCTCTGGGTGGTATTAATAAACAGAAAAAGTTTGGTGACTACTGGATTTACCACAAGAAAATCAAGCACACTCTGGCCCAAGAACCAATTTCTTTCCAATAAGTTTATCTCAGTGACTTGTGAAATTTGGCTTCCTTCAGAATCACTTGAGTGAATGGCAGTGGCACACCAGCAGAGTGCACATGTTGTCATGTGCAAGGACTGGATTTTAAACCCCTGGTCCCACCTGCAGTGGGCAAACTTCACAAGTGGTGGAACAGTGCTACAGATGTCTCTCACCTTTCTGTTTCCCTTTCCTTCTCAATTTATCCCTGTCCATATTTAATAAGTAAATGGCTGCCAGGAGTGGTGGATTCATTGTACAGGCACTGATTCCCAGCAATAACCCTGATACATGTAATCAGTCACCTGGAAGACTTACTAAAATGCACATTGCTGGGCTCTACCTTCAAAGTTTCTGATTCAGTGAGTCTCAAGTGGGTCAAAGGAATTTGCTTTTTATTTATTTATAATATTAATTTTACCAAAGCACTTCTCATTTCTGGCTTATAGTGATGCTCGGGATTGAATATGGGAGCTCAGAGTCTCAGGCAGGAAAATCTTTTTGCATCACCATTATTCTATCTCCATAGCCACTGGAAGTTGCATTGCTAATAAGTTCCCAGGTGCTGCTGATGTGGTTCAGGGTCCATACTTTGAAAATCAGTGGTCTAGCTGGATTCTAACATTTTTTTCATTAGCTAATTACCTATATACCCCTCCTCATTAGCTGTAAATATTTTTAAATGCTTTAGCTGTTCTTAATCTAGTGCAATTAATTCTTCTGAATGGGTAAGTGCAGAAACTTCCTAGTTATTTTTTTGTTTATTTATTTATTTTTTAGTGCTGGGCTAGTTAGCCAAGTATTCTGTAGAAGTACATCCATCTGTGCCCTTGGAAGGAACAGGAACCATTTATTCTATTAAAATATATGTGCTGGAGTTTATAGGGCACAACCACAGTTTCCACCAGGCTTGCTGCTATAAACCTGCACACAGAATCCATGGCATACTCCTGTCGTTCATTCTCATTCCGTAAGGATCACTCACTGTTTACAAGCATAGCAGTATGTGCATGTTGCTGGATTCAGAGAAGACTAAGATCCAGTATTGCCTGCACCTCAACCAACACTATTCTGGGATTCGACTTCCGGAGGCGGAGCTACGAGCAGCAGATCGCTTTCTCTCCTCTCCTCTCCTCTCCTCTCCTCTCCTCTCCTCTCCTCTCCTCTCCTCTCCTCTCCTGGATCAACTAGGAATACCAAAGGAGACCACCCGGACCGAAACAAGACAGGACTAGAATGACCACAGGAACCCGGTAAATCACCGTGAGTACAAACACGCGTGGCTGGTGACAGAGAGGAGAGAGGGGCCTAAGGAGAGATTAAGTGATTGCTAACAGTTCAACAGTTTATCAGTGGAAACACCACCTCCAGTCTGCTCCACCAACAAGGGGACAGCTGAAGGGAGGAAAGGACTCCCCAGAGACTCACTAAGTGCAACTCTGAGTCTCCATTGCTACTACCCTCAGAATCTGGAGCAGCAACAGGGAGGGATACCAGGGGACAGAGATCTAACCGGGAAACTCAGGAGAAGACCTATACCTCGGTGGCATAGCTGAGGAGCTGTGAAAGTCTCTTTGCATAACCACTGGATTATCTCTGCCACACCCTGCTTTATCTCTTGGTCAGGAGTCAGTGATTAAGCTAAGAAGCCTATTGATAGTTTAAAAGCCCTCAGGCTCCCATAGCCTACAGGGAAGAAAAAAAAAAAGAGGCTTTTACACCACTGAGCTCCAACTCAGGGATTGAAAAAAAAACTGTTAACTTCCACCACGGTAAACCCTTTAATTAAACTACTTAGACACAAGTCAATCCAGGCAATAGTGATCAATAATTTGAAAAGTACTGATAAAGGGAACTCATAACATAATATATAAAATGGTTAAAACAACAAGAAAAAATATTGGGGACTCGAACCAGGACAAAAGTCCAGCTAAAAGTCCTCCAGAGGGTGAAGCACAAAACAACAAGTTCAACATCCAAACATTAGCTAAGGAAATAATAACAGGAGTGAGTAACGAATTTGAAAAAATTGTAATCAGAAATGCAGGAACAACAAATGAGAATGTGGAAGAAAATTCTAATAATCTCATGGTTATTAGAGAGCTGAAAGCTGAAATCTCTGAGCTAAGAAGGCAACTAGCTGAACAAGCTAAAACAGTATCAGAGCAGGGCAACAAAATAGATGAACTCCAGAAAGCAGTAGAGGGCAGAGAGAATAGAATCTATGAGGCTGAAGACAGAATTAGCAAGATTGAAGATGAATTAGAGACAACTAAAAAAGAAGTAAGAGATCTCAAAAAGAGATTGAGATGCTGAAAACAACAACAGAGTCCTATGGGATGACTTCAAAAGAAACAATATACACATTATTGGCTTACCAGAGGAAGAAAGAGAAGGAGAGGAAGAAAGCATTCTCCAGGCCATAATAGCTGAAAATTTCTCTAGTCTAGACAACACCAAAGACATAAAGATTCAAGAAGCCCAGAGGGTCCCAAACAGAATTAACCCAGACCTAAAGACACCAAGACATGTCATACTTAGAATGGAAAGGAATAAGGATAAAGAAAGGATCCTCAAGGCTGCAAGAGAAAAACAAAGAGTCACCTACAAAGGAAAACCCATAAGATTAGCAGCAGACTTCTCCATACAAACACTACAGGCCAGAAGAGAATGGCAAGATATTTATCGAGTGCTCAATGAGAAAGGCTTTCAGCCAAGAATACTATATCCTGCTAGATTGTCATTCAGACTAGATGGAAGCATCAAAACCTTCTCAGACAAGCAACAGTTGAAGGAAGCAACCATCACCAAGCCTGCCCTGAAAGAAGTTCTGAAAGGTCTCCTATAAACAACCAGACCACCACAAATAGGACATATATCAAAACACTCTAAGACTCTTCAAGAATGGCGTTAAAATATCTTCAATCTTTGATATCAATAAATGTCAATGGCCTGAATTCACCTATTAAAAGACACAGAGTAGGAAGATGGATCAGAAAACACAACCCAACAATATGTTGTCTACAGGAAACTCACCTAACTCAACAAGACAAACATAGACTTAAAGTGAAAGGATGGAAAACTATCATACAAGCCAATGGCCCACAAAAAAGGGCAGGAACAGCTATTCTCATATCTGACACGATAGACTTTAAAATAGATAAGATTAAAAAAGATAGGAATGGACACTACTTAATGCTCAGAGGATCAGTCAATCAAGAGGACTTAACAATTATTAATATCTATGCACCCAATGAGAAGCCATCTAAATACATCAAACTTCTACTGAAAGAGCTACAGCAATATATTAACAGTAACACAATCATAGTAGGGGACTTCAACACCCCACTATCTCAACTTGACAGATCATCCAGGAAGAAAATCAGTAAAGACATAAGGGAGCTAAATGAAGAGATAGATAAACTAGAACTATTGGACATTTTCAGAGTCATTCATCCCAAGAAACTGGAATACACATTTTACTCAAATCCACATGGATCATTCTCAAGGATAGACCATATGTTAGGCCACAAAGACAGCATCAGCCAATTCAAGAGCACTGAAATCATCCCAAGCATCTTCTCAGACCACAGTGGAATTAAACTAACACTTAACAATCAACAAAAGATTAGTAACAGTCCCAAAATGTGGAAGCTCAACAGTACACTTCTTAACAACTTCTGGGTCAAAGAGGAAATCAAGGAAGAAATCAAAATGTTTTGAGAGTTCAATGAAAATGAAGACACAAGCTATCAAAATATTTGGGACACAGCTAAAGCAGTCCTAAGAGGGAAGTTCATAGCTATACAAGCACACATTAGGAAACAAGAAAAGGCACAAATAAACAGCCTGATTGCACATCTTAAAGACCTAGAAGAAGAACAGCAAAGGAATCCTAAAGCAACCAGAAGGACAGAAATCACTAAAGTTAGGGCAGAAATAAATAACATTGAGAATAGGAAAACCATACAAAAGATCAATGAAAGTAAATGTTGGTTCTTCGAAAGAGTAAACAAAATCGACAAGCCTTTAGCCAGACTTCCAAAACAAAAAAGGGAGAAGACCCAAATAAATCGGATAGTAAATGAAAGAGGAGAAATCACAACAGACACTGCAGAAATTCAACATATCATGCGAGGCTTCTATGAACAACTATATGCCACCAAGCTAGAGAACCTGGGAGAAATGAATGATTTCCTAGATACCTACCAACTTCCAAAACTAAGTAAAGAGGAAGTGGATAATATGAACAGGCCCATCACAGCTAATGAAATTGAAACAGTTATCAAAAATCTTCCCAAAAATAAAAGTCCTGGACCAGATTGTTTTACAAATGAATTCTACGAAACTTTCAAAGAAGAACTAATACCTCTACTTTTAAAAGTCTTCCAGAAGATTGAAGACACTGGAATACTCCCTGCCAGCTTCTATGAAACCAACGTCACCCTGATACCAAAAGCAGACAGAGACACAACCAAAAAAGAAAACTACAGACCAATATCTCTGATGAACATAGATGCGAAAATATTGAACAAAATTCTAGCCAACTGGATACAGCAGTATATCAAAAAGATTGTCCATCATGACCAAGTGGGGTTTATCCCAGGCATGCAAGGTTGGTTTAATATACGTAAATCAATCAATGTGATCCACCACATCAACAAAAGCAAGACCAAAAACCACATGGTCATATCAATAGATGCAGAGAAAGCCTTTGACAAAATACAACATCCCTTTATGATCAAAACACTACAAAAAATGGGAATAGATGGAAAATTCCTGAAGATATTGGAGTCTATATATAGCAAACCTACAGCCAACATCATACTCAATGGTGAAAAACTGGAAGCATTTCCACTCAGATCAGGTTCTAGACAGGGCTGCCCACTATCACCATTACTATTCAACATAGTGTTGGAAGTTCTTGCCATAGCAATCAGGCAGGAGCAAGGAATTAAAGGCATACAGATTGGAAGAGAAGAAGTCAAACTCTCCTTATTTGCAGATGACATGATAGTATACATGGAAAAACCTAAGGAATCCAGCAAGAAGCTTTTGGAAATCATCAGGCAATACAGTAAGGTGTCAGGCTATAAAATTAACATTCAAAAGTCAGTGGCATTCCTCTATGCAAACACTAAGTTAGAAGAAATTGAAATCCAGAAATCAGTTCCTTTTTCTATAGCAACAAAAACAATAAAATATCTAGGAGTAAACCTAACCAAAGAAGTGAAAGACTTGTATACTGAAAATTATGAGTCACTACTCAAAGAAATTGAAAAAGACACAAAGAAGTGGAAAGATATTCCATGTTCATGGGTTGGAAGAATTAACATCATCAAAATGAATATATTACCCAGAGCCATCTACAAATTTAATGCTATCCCCATCAAGATCCTAAGCACATTTTTTAGGAGAATAGAAAAAAATGCTACAAATGTTTATCTGGAACCAGAAAAGACCTAGAATTGCCAAAACAATCTTGAGAAAAAAGAACAGAACCGGAGGCATCACACTCCCAGATCTCAAACTGTATTATAGAGCCATTGTCATCAAAACTGCTTGGTACTGGAACATGAACAGACACACTGACCAGTGGAATAGAATTGAAAGCCCAGAAATGAGGCCCCACACGTCTAGACATCTAATCTTTGACAAAGGGGCCCAGACTATTACATGGGGAAAGCAGAGTCTCTTCAACAAATGGTGTTGGAAACAATGGGTTGAAACATGCAGAAGAATGAAACTGAATCACTGTATTTCACCAAATACAAAAGTAAATTCCAAGTGGATCAAGGACTTGGATGTTAGACCAGAAACTATCAGATACTTAGAGGAAAATATTGGCAGAACTTTTTTCCACATAAATTTTAAAGACATTTTCAATGAAACGAATCCAATTACAAGGAAGACTAAGGCAAGTATAAACCTATGGGACTACATCAAATTAAAAAGCTTCTTCACAGCAAAAGAAACCACTACCCAAACCAAGAGACCCCTCCCTCACAGAATGGGAGAAGATCTTTACATGCCATACATCAGATAAGAGTTTAATAACCAACATATATAAAGAGCTTGCCAGACTCAACAACAAGACAACAAATAACCCTATCCAAAAATGGGGGGAGGACTTGGACAGAATATTCACCACAGAAGAGATCCAAAAGGCTGAGAAACACATGAAAAAATGCTCCAAGTCTCTGATTGTCAGAGAAATGCAAATAAAGACAACAATGAGATATCACTTCACTCCTGTGAGAATGCCATACATCAGAAAAGGTAACAGCAGCAAATGCTGGAGAGGGTGTGGGGTCAAAGGAACCCTCCTGCACTGCTGGTGGGAATGTCAATTGGTCCAACCTCTGTGGAGAACAGTCTGGAGAACTCTCAGAAGGCTAGAAATGGACCTACCCTATGACCCTGCAATTCCCCTCCTGGGGATATATCCTAAGGAACCCAACACATCCATCCAAAAAGATCTGTGTACACATATGTTCTTGGCAGCACAATTTGTAATAGCCAAAACCTGGAAGCAACCCAGGTGTCCAACAACAGATGAGTGGCTGAGCAAGTTGTGGTATATATACACAATGGATATATATATATACTCAGCTGTAAAAAATGGTGACTTCACCGTTTTCAGCCGATCTTGGATGGACCTTGAAAAAATCATGTTGAGTGAAATAAGTCAGAAACAGAAGGATGAATATGGGATGATCTCACTCTCAGGCAGAAGTTGAAAAACAAGAACAGAAAAGAAAACACAAGTAGAACCTGAAGTGGAATTGGCATATTGCACCAAAGTAAAAGACTCTGGGGTGGGTGGGTGGGGAGAATACAGGTCCATGAAGGATAATAAATGATATAGTGGGGGTTGTATTGTTAAATGGGAAACTGGAGAATGTTATGCAAGTACAAACTATTGTATTTACTGTTGAATGTAAAACATTCATTCCCCAATAAAGAAATAAATTAAAAATAAAATAAAATAAAATATATGTGCTTCAGACTTACTAGGGAAGTGGGGCATCAGGAAATAAGAGGCAATCAAAAGGAAACATGAGTGAAGAGCCAGGCTTAATGTCCGAATCCTATCAATCAGGATCATGGGGAGAGAAAGTGAGAGCCCAGTATGCCTCTCAATTTCCAGAAAAGGTGAGAGATGAGTCTGAGAAAGATAACATGTCTGAGAGTTTCTGAGTGATTGCAGCTGTTTCTTCCCACTCCTGTGGATAATCCAGGCTGGACTGTGTAATTAAACGTGAGTACATATTATACTTATATATATTATACTATAATATATATAATACATTATATTATATACTCACTAAAATGACTTCAGAAACCACTTTTATTTCCTTGTGTTTGGTCTTCAGAGAAGTATGCTAAAGAAAAAAATTGTTTAAAAGTATAAATTTATAAGAATATTGATAGTAAAAGTCTCCTATAGAAAAGAAGTCTTTTTTTTGGTATGATTTTACTCTATATTTATATATTTATTTACTTATTGCCACCAGCTGCCACCATGCCACCATGACTCATCTCCTCCCAGGGACCATTTTGCTTCTTTTTCTTTCCTTTATTCTGATAGAGACAGAGAATCAAAGAGAAGAGACACAGACACTGCTCCCCTGCTTGTGAAGCATCTGTCTGCAGGTGGAGGCTGGGGGTTTGAACCTGGGTCCTCACACATGGATAAGCCACACTCTATAGGTGAGTCACCACCTGGCGCCAGAAGGCATTCTTGTCGTCTATATTCCTAACTAGGAAGAAAATATCTATTTCAATTTTAGATGTTACACAATACCTATTATTGTAGAATAGGAGTTTTTCTCCATCAGGGTTACTACTGTGGCTAGCTCAGAAACGCAGTGCAATTCAATTATTTTTCTTCATGTAGTCACTTAGTTGAAACAGGTGTATAAAGCAGATTAGCCTAAGAAAAATCCATTTCCACACTAAACAACACATTTAAGTAGATTTAAAAAAAATATTTATAAAATGGAAATATTGACAAGACTATAGGATAAGAGGGGTACATTTCTATACAGTGCCCACCTCCAGAGCTCCATATCCAATCCCCTCCCTTGATAGCTTCCCTATTCTTTATCCCTCTGGGAGTATGGGCCCAGGGTCATTGTGGGGTGCAGAAAGTGGAAAGTCTGGCTTCTGTAATTGCTTCCCCACTGAACACGGGCATAGGCAGGTCAATCCATACTCCCAGCCTGTCTTTCTCTTTCCCTAGTGAGGCAGGAATCTTTAAAGCTTAGTTTGGGTATTTCTCTTTTAGCCAGCTAATGTGATAATTTAAATTAAAAGTAGTTGTTTCAATACCTCTTTAAGGTCCTTAACTCTTAGGCAGACATTATCTTCTGATCATCAGTGCTGTGGTTATAGCTCCCTATCAGCACTGCTCATTGTCTTGTGTCAACCTCATTGACATTATCTTTGATCTCTTTCCTTTCCTGAAGGTCATTTTGCACAGGAGCTTAAGCTTCACATCATTTCCCCTGCCCAAGTGTGTTTCTCTACTCTCAAATGCCTTAAAAAAAAAAAAAAAAAAAAAAGACAACTCAGCTGGGTTGTTCAGAACAACTCTATGTGTTGAAGGCATGGTCTTTTCCCCTCCTCCACACCCATGTCTGCTAGGGGCCTTGCCTGGATGCCCATCAGACCATACACCTTCTCAAGAAATTGCTGGGGCCATCTTTCTTGAAAACTCAGCACCTCAGCTACCTTCCTTTCCCTAAACACTTTGCAGTTCTTGTCTCCACCCCTCAGTTACACACTTAAATGTTTTCATGGTTTTCTGTGACTCTAATGAAACTAAAAGCACCATGAAAGCAGGAGACAATTGGTCTTTGACATCTTAATAATGCCCAGCACTGTGTGTGTGTGTGTGTGTGTGTGTGTGTGTGTGTGTAGGGGGGACATTTTGTCACTTCAATAAATACTCATGTATAAATTGATAAACGGTAATGTGTCAAAGTCATCTTGTTTCTAAGGTTATATAGCAACACAGATTTGGACAAAATGATTTGGCAATAAGGTAGGCTGTATTTACAAAAACTGTTGGGGGAGCTACTTCCAATATTATTCCAATCTAAGATATATGTTTTCTGATAATGAGGAATTATTCTAATTTGGAGAGTGTGACCAGTTTCCTTCCACCAAAAGTCATTGTAGGATTCTTCACTTACACAGTCAAGAATTTCATAGGAAAGGTTTTGTCTCGGTGCCTTATGCATTGCATTGTAGGCATTTGGTCAGTATAAGCTTAAACTTGCTTTTGAGAAAAATGTGATGTTCCTGACTCATTCAGTTTATGCACTAGAGTCCATAAAGATAGACTAGATAGAAATCATATCCAGGGGAGTCGGGTGGTAGCACAGTGGGTCAAGCGCATATGATGCAAAGCACTAGGACTGACACAGGGATCCCAGTTCGAGTTCCCAGCTTCCTACCTGCAGGGAGGTTGCTTCACGAGCGGCGAAGCAGGTCTGCAGGTGTCTTTCTGTCCCCTTCTCTGTCTTTCCCTCCTCTCTCGATTTCTGTTTGTCCTAGCCAACACCAATAATAATAACAACAATGATAAACAACAAGGGTAACAAAGGGGAAAAACAATAACCTCCAGGAGCAGTAGATTTGTAGTGCAGGCACCAAGCCCCAGCAATAACCCTAGAGGCAAAAAGAAAAAAAAAAAAGATAGAATGAAATCATATCCAGGGCTGGGGAGATAGCATAATGTTTATGCAAAAGACTCATGCCTGAGGCTCCAAGGTCCCAAATACTGTCCCTTGCATCACCATAAATCAGAACCCAGCAGTGCTCTGGTAAAAAATAACATCATATTCATTGGTGTGGAAGGTGGCACAGTGGTTAAAGCATTGGACTGTCAGGCATGAGGTCCCAAGTTCCATCCTCAGCATCACATGTGCCAGAATGATGCTCTGGTTCTCTCTCTGTTTCTTTCTCTCTTTCTCTTTCATAAAAAATGGGGGTGAGTGGTGGCACACCTGGTTGAGCACACATGCTACAATGCACAAGGACCCAGGTTCAAGCCCCCGGTCCCCACCTGCAGGGGGAAAGCTTTGCGAATGGTGAAGCAATGTTGCAGGTATCTCTCTGTCTCTCTCCCTATCATCCTTTTTGTTCTCAATTTCTGGTTGTCTCTATCTAATAAATAAATAAATATGATAAAAAACGTTCTAAAATGACACAAAATATTGCGTTTCTGCAGTCTTATTTCTACTGATTAATCTTTGGAGTCTATTGAACAATAGAGTTGTTTGTTCCTTTTTATTTTATAACTAAAAGAAGTTGACACTATCCCTTCTTAGTTTGCTGTCTTCCCCCAGACACACTGTGGCTTCTCCCTGTCTTTCTGTTCCCTTCAATCCTACCTAAGGACTTAGTTCTGCCCCAGATCACTCTGTAAACCAAAAGTCAGCACACAAAAACTAGGCACCCACCTCAGTTGTTCTGTCTGGAGGGGAAGGTGCACTTGGCACTGACTTAAGTGTTCTCTGCATATGCTGTCATCATTATTATCTATTCCTGCTTAGAACTTTGCCAGTATATGCCAGAGTATGCCTCAACAGGATATGCCTTTCTTTTCTTTTTTCATTCCTGGGGCTACACCATTTCAGGCTGACTTAAAAAATATTTATTTAAAAAAATATTTATTTTAAGGGTTGGGGTAGATAGCATAATGGTTATGCAAACAAACTGTCATGCCTGAGGCTCCGAAGTCCCAGTTCAATCCCCTGCACCACCATAAATCAGAGTTTAGCAGTGCTCTGGTTAACTAAAAAAAATATATACTTATTTTATTTTAATGAGAGAGATATGGAGAGAAAGACATATAAAGATAGGCCAGGGCACTACTCAACTCTGGCTGATGGTATTGCTGGAGATTGAACCTGGGACCTTAAGAGCTTCAGTCAGGAAGGTCTTTTGCATAGCCACTATGTTATCCTCCCAGATCAAGAGGACTTTTCAAAAAGAGGGAGAGAGAAAAAGGGTGGGGACCCAAAGATCCTAACTTCACCTGCTCTTTTCTTACCCTTTGGTTCCTGTTTATTAATTAGTCCTGCTTTTTAAAAATTTTAAAAAATATTTATTTATTCCCTTTTGTTGCCCTTGTTGTTTTATTGTTGTAGCAATTGATGTCATCATTGTTGGATAGGACAGAGAGAAATGGAGAGAGGAGGGGAAGACATAGAGGGGGAGAGAAAGATAGACATCTGCAGACCTGCTTCACTGCTTATGAAGCGACTACCCTGCAGGTGGGGAGCCAGGGTGCCAAGTGTGCTTAACCTGCTGCGCTACCACCCGACTCCCTAAATTTTTTAAATGTTTATTTATTGGATAGAGACAGTTAGAAATCAAGAGGGAAGGGGGTGATAGGGAGGGAGAGAGACAGACACCTGCAACCCTGCTTTACCACTTGCAAAGCTTTCCCCCTTCAGGTGGGATCCAGGGGATTGAACCTGGGTCCTTGTGCAGTGTAGCATGTATGCTCAACCAGGTGCACCACCACCCAGCCCCAATTAGTCCTGCTTTATATCTTACCATCTTTCAGCCACCAAGTTGCAGATGCTACTGTGATTCCATACTGACTTATCTGTGTATATGACCTCACCAATATGTCCTGAAGTCTCACCTCTCCAAAGCCCTACCCACTAGAAAAAGATAGAAACAGGTTGGGGGTATGAACCAACCTGCCAATGCCTATGTCTAGTGGAAAAACAATTACAGAAGTCAGAATTCCCACCTTTTGCACCCCTAAAAGAATTTTGGTCCATACTCCCATATGAATAAAGGATAGGGAAGTATTTGATGGAGGGGGTGGGACACAGAATTCTGGTGGTAGGAGCTGTATTATATTATACCCCTATTATCTTACAATCTTTTTTAATGATGTTTTTTATATTTATTTTCCCTTTTGTTGCCCTTGTTTTTTTATTGTTGCTGTAGTTATTATTGATGTCGTTGTTAGGTAGGACAGAGAGAAATGGAGAGAGGAGGGAAAGTCAGAGAGGGGGGCGAGAAAGACAGCCACCTGCAGACCTGCTTCACCGCCTGTGAAACGACTCCCCTGCAGGTGGGGATCTGGGGCTGAACCGGTATGGTTCCACTGGTCCTTGTGCTTCCCGCCATGTGCGCTTAACCCGCTGCCATTACCGCCCGACTCCCCTTGCAGTCTTTTAAGTCATCATTAAGTCACTAATAAAAAATTAAAAAGGGGTTGGGAAAGAGGGAGAAAAAGGGAGAATAGCAACAAAGCTTTCTGCAGTGTTGTAGTACTCCCTTGTTCAAAGCAGGCCCTCTCCCAAGTGGACTATCTCACTAGCCCCTTGCCAGCCCTCTCAAGGTATCTTGGTATTCAGCATTCCATAAATATCCAGCCTACTCAACAGATGATAACTCAAGTTTTCTTTGCCTTGTTTCTAAGAAATCTTTTGTTAAAAAAAAGGGGGGAAGCAAAGAATTGTTTATTCCCTGTAAAGTTTGGTTTAATTTCTTATCATTTAAACTCTCCAGAAATTCAAAATACAAAAGGAAAATAAATTCAGTGTAATTCCAGTGTTGCAAGCCTAGTAAAGAAAGTTACTACTTGAATTCAGATCTTTGAAACGGAACGTAAGTGGCATCTTTTGACCACCAGGGGACAGATTTGGATTGCATAAAAGTGCTCATTTAGCCAACTGAAGAAATCTTTTAAGATCAGAAACATAGGATGTAAGGCTTGTCCAAACAACTAACTTAAAAAATAATGTATTTTGGCAATCAGATTCGTTCAGCTACACACACTAGAGACTTCCAACCTACACGTGGTGTAGCTGACCCTGGACAAATGTGCTGCAAATTAACCAGTGTTAAGACAAGCATCTGTTTTGCCTATGTTCACAGTGGTCAGAAAAGCTGCTTTATACTATAAAGCCTGTTGCTGGATATGGCCCTGCACCACGAACCCACTGCTCCCAGCAGCCATTTTTGCTCTTTTAAAAATTTTTACTTATTTTATTTTTTTTTTATATAGAGACAGAAATTGAAAGGAAAGGGGGAGGTAGAAAAGGAGTGAGAGTGAGCCCATGATATTCATTACTGCTCCACTGCTCAGAATAATTCTCAATAATAATTGGTATTTAGTGTAGAGGACAGGTGGTAGAAAAGACAAACTAGCTAGGCTATGACATAGTCCTGGAGGGAATTGGCAAACACTAAAGAGGTGTTTGGATTAGATTGGATTGGAGAGACTCTTACCAAGTAGGTGGATTGGGTGTGGGAGTTGAGGAGGTTTCTAGAATTTCCCAGAATTCTGACTTGAGCAGCAAGCTCATACAGTGATCAAGATAGTCTAACAGGAGATTAGTTTTGTGTTTGTTGTATGTGTGATGCCCTCAGTATCCAGGCAGAAGTGTCCAACAGTCACAGCTCTGGAGATTTATAGATACACCTGTTAGTGTTCTAGAAAGGTCAGGCATGACTATCACTGTCCCACACATAGTAAGGGAATATATGTTTTATGATTTCTGTAAGAACAAGACACTTGGTTTACTTATATATTTTTTAACCAGAGAACGGCTCAGCTCTGGTTACTGGGGATGGAGCCTGGGAACTAAGGCTTTTGCATAGCCGTTAAGCTGCCTCCCAGCCCAAGATAGTTGTTGTGGTTAGGATAAATTAATGACTGAATCTCCAAATATCAAGAGATGGCATTTACTTTTGTTCCTAGGACCTCCCTGGTGCTCCATATCTATGTGATTCCACTGCTTCTGGTGGGTTATTTCTTCCCCCCAGATAGGTGAGACACAGAGGAGAGACACCACAGCATTTCTTCATTGTTCATGAAGTTTTCCTTTTGCATGGAGCTCCCATGTGGTTGTCAGGGACTCAATTGTGGTTCCTTGTGTGTGGCACCTTGTACACTCTATCAAGTGAGCTACTTCCTGGCCCTCAAGGAGACAGGATTTAAAAATGCAAAAAAAATGTTTCTTAGAACCTCATATTTAAATGATTTAGACACAGAATAATAATTTTACAGCACAGTGATTTATTAGCAGGTTAATGAAGCAGTACTTCTAAATCACAACACATTTGGTATAATAAACATCATGGATATATCTTTCCAGCTGAAAAAGGACCAGCATGCTACTAACCAACTTGCTTGCCCTGCAATAGGCTGTGATCCACCAGCAACTCACCCTCACCTCGTAGAGGGTTAAGCATGACTTAGATGGAATAGCATCAAGGCACTTGTTTTAATGCACAAAGCTATATTTAATATAAAACATATCCCTAAAAGTCACTAGCCTTAAATAACTGAGGATTGGAGGAAGACTCGTGTTTGTGTGTGTGTAAAAAAAGATTGAAAATTAAGTTCACTCACCTGCCACCCTGATATAGTCTTAATTTGTACATAAAATCACAAAGAGACCAAAAAAAAAGGGGGGATTTTAGCATATTATATAGACTGGTTAACAACAGTTTCTGGAAAATTAAGGCAGCAGCTGAACTCAAACAGGAATTAATTTATCCATGATTTAAAATGAAAAAACAACAGTTTGATTCCAGGTATCTTACCTAGTATAGGGATGGGGGCCAGTGAAGGAAGAGAACCATCCTAAAATACATCTATTAAAACTGAAGTTAAAAAGCTTTTCTGGTGCAGGCTACTTGTCTATGTGCTAAGCTAAGAAGCCTTCCTTTACAAAATGTATTACTTGTATTTTGTTAGAAGTATGATTGTTTGATCTTTTCAGAGCCATAATTCAAGTCTGAGAATGGTTATACAGGTTTCCAGTGTAATCTTACAAATACATTATCCTCTTAGTGTCCTTTATTATTATTCTAGTTTTCATAATTAGTAATCTCTTCCCTATTTTACAGTGCCAAGATAAAAATTAAAATATACACCAAAAGTTCACTTTTTAGTCTAATGACCTTTTCAACTTTCTTAAATGTATTTAATTTAACATGGCTACTTTAAAATTTCAGTTACAGAAAATTTTTTAAAAAAATAATGCTTGTCAGGATAAAAATCACCTTATAAAAATAAATCTCACCCACTCCCTAAATTTTCTATCCCTAGAGTAGTTAAAAAATACTTTAGAAATCTAGAATATACCTTTAAGTTACAATATTTCAATAGTATTTGACTTTAATAATGCTAACAGACCAGGTGGTATATTACTTTGGTCTCTCCTATTAAATTTTTCATCCATTGTATTAGCATTCAAGTTAATGATTTCATTCATGATTATCTAAATCTTTATACCAAAAACAAAAACTAGTTCAGAGCCTAAAAGCTTCCAATTTCTCCATCTTTGGTTTTTAAAACCAAATTTTCAGAAAAGATAGAACAGGTAAAGAAAAATTAGAGGGGGAAAAAGAGAAACATTAAGAAAAAAGGTAAGCAACATCTATCATGACACATTTTTGCATAGACAAATACACCATCCAAAATCATGTTACTGTGGGATCTTTTCCTAAACAGAACATGGAATATCTTTGCCTGTTTGTCTTAATAACCTGTCCCTGCTCAGAGCCCAGTTTAGACTCAGTCTTTCCTTATAGTAACAACCTCTCCTCCCCCGTCACGTTACCTAGGAGACTTACCATCTAGCCTACCTACCTGAGTTAGGACCACACTGTCTAGTAACTGGCCCAGGGCCCCAGACTCCTACATAGGTCCTCAGGAAGTATTTGAGGTATTATCTCCACCAGGTTAAATTGCTAGCAGTCTTAATTGCTAGCAATTAAGAATGTTCATAAGGATCACAGAGCTCACCTTTGTCATAATCAAGTTCCTAAAAAATCCACTGTAGCTCTGGTCTTGCTTTTATATTTTAAAAAACACCTTTAAATGAAAAATTACTAAGAAAATGTTCCTGCAGAAATGACTGTTATTCCTAAAATGTAGTCATTAGCACTAGAATAGTCGAATGAACTCATTGAATACCCTGTACATTTTACACGTCACCAACTACCATACTGTAACATTTCCAACATATTTCAGCTTCAGTGTCTACAGCTACTTAAAAGCTACATCAGACTATATACATCTTTCTTTAAAAGCTTTATGGGGGTTTGGGGGTGGGGGAGGAACTGAACCTCATGCTTGAGAGTCCAACACTTTATATCCTCTAAGTTACCTCCAGGGCTGCAGACTATACAAATCTAATTTTTCCTTTGGCCCTACTTGAAAAAATAATGATGATGTGGCCAAGTGGTGGTGCACCTGGTTGAGCGCACATGTTACAATGTGCAAAACCTGGGTTTGTACCCCCAGTTCCCACCCATAGGAGGAAAGCCTTACAAGTGAAGAGTGTTGCAGATGTCTCTTTCCCTCTCGATCACCCCCTTCCTTCTTGATATCTGGCTCTCTCTACCCAATAAATAAATAAAGATAAAAAATTAAAAAAAATAATGTCCAGTTAAACATGTCAGTTTACCACCATCAGAGGCACGGATAAGTTCTAAAGTCATTCATTCAGTCTTCATGAAAGACAGTCTATATTCACTTGAGTCCTCTCTTTTCTCCCTTGTTTGGTCAGAAATAGCATCTTCAATGGTCCTTTCTTTTCCTCTCTAGAAAGTAATTCTTAAGTCTCTTTGTGTACTGGCACACATCACCCCTCTGGTTGTGACTTTTTTTTTAATCATCAAGAATGTACACACTATGGCTCAAATGGCCATTTTAAGATACTCAGAATATTGTGTGAGTGCCAATAAGCAACAAGAAAATGCTTCACTACACGGCCATGTTTAAAGTAAACCCAGAATATTTTTGTATCAAAAAGTATACAAAATACCATGTAGTATATGACTGTCCAGGTTCTTGAGAAAGAAAATTAAGACACTAGTTTTCTGGTGAGGAAATCAGGCTGTGGTTCCAGGTTTGATTTTTTTTTTAAAAAATATCAGTAGTCAAACATTTTTAATAAACATAAAGACCAACCTCTACCCAATCATACATAATATAAGATAAAAACTGTAGTGAAATCTTAAAATGCTTTTGCAAATGGCTACCCAAACCACAATCTCTTGTTCGGATGGGTGCGAGAGGTACAGGTACAAACCAGAACACAGTTCAAGAATTTGTTGAATGCATAAAGTTCTAGACTTGCTTATATGCAGGGACAGAAATGTCAGATAAAGACCAAATCCTAAGGGATTTTCTTTCTTTCTTTCTTTCTTTCTTTCTTTCTTTCTTTCTTTCTTTCTTTCTTTCTTTCTTTCTTTCTTTTTTTTCCCATAAGGGATTTTCTCTTCTTTGGACTTAATTTTTTTCTGTGCTGTTTGTTAAGTTCTATAGTATTATAAACACATATTCATTACTCTGTCACATGGCATTAGACATCTATAATGGTCTCGAGTCAGACCTAGAGGAGGGACAAAAGGGATTAGAAGTAAATGACTGACAAGCATACCGTGATTTTACTAATCGTGATTAGTCTTAAGGATAAGAAGAAAGTGCAATTATGACAAAACAACAACAACAACAACACAAATTCAAACAGCTAGTGTTTCTGAAATTCTATAAGGACATAAAATATTTAAGACATTAATACATTTAATTGTGACTTATGTCAAAGACCTTGGAGACAGACATCCAGCTTTTCTACTGAGGAAGTGCTTTGTTTTAATAATGGATCTTTTATTTTTTTATTTTTATTTTTTCTAATGTAGACAGATGGTCAGAGCTCTACCAAAAGAAAAGCAACATTTGTACAAGACAAAAAGCTAAGTAGGCTTAAAAGTGTTTCACATCAACTGAGTTCTGATATAGTTTGCTTTTATAAAATGCTTTTGTACTTTTGCAACTACTTTAAGTGGTATGACTACAAATGTTTCAATTTCTTTGTTTTAAAGGCTTATTTATTTATTTTTTAAGTATTTTGTTTGTTTTTTATTTTATCTTTGAGAGAGATGCAGAGAAAGACACAGAAAGAAATACCAGAACACTGCACAGCTCTGGCTTTTGGTGGTGCAGGGGATTGAGCCTGGGACTTCAGAGCCTCAGGCATGAGAGTCTCTTTGCATAACCATTATGCTATCTACCCCTGCCCTCAATTTCATAGTCTCCTAGTCCTATCTTTGGAAAACCAATATGCTTGTTTGTTTGGTTGGTTAACCTATCAAAGTCCACATAGAACTGTAAGTTTTCATGTAGGTATATGTACTGCAGAAGCAAGTACAATTCTTGCCTCTCTCGCTTTCTAGAGTGACTTGTTTATTAGACTGGGGTGGGGAAGAGAACCAGAAGCATCACACTAGTACATGTAAAGCCAGGGATGATGGCACCTGGTACTTCATACCTGAAAGTGGATTTTATTTACTGAGCTGCCTCCCAAGCTAAACTGATTCTTGCTTCTGTAAAGGAACTATTCTCATGGCCACAGCCTGTGGCCACTTAAAAACAATGCACCCAGAGAACTTGAATTATATGAGTGTGATGCTTTTAAATCCCTTTGCATGGTAGTTTTTGGTGGTCCAAAGAGTTAACTACTGTCACTGTATCAATATTTATGGTGTATCAGTGGAGTCCATGGCAATAAGCATTAGTTTTCTTTTCACTAAAACATATACAAATTTTTGAAGCACTCTTGCTTCAGTGCTTTATTTGTCTTCCTATTGGTCACAACTGACATTTCCTGTGGAGTAAATACATTGACTGAGAAAACTGTCAGTCCTCAGCCTACCCTTGTTAACTTGTCATAGCATAGGAAAAATTCACTAAGTAAACAAATTCTTGAAGGAACCTATCAAGCATTCCTTTTTGTAATCCATACTTAATAGTTTGCCTCTAGTTCATGGGGAGGGGGGAAAAAAAAAAAAAGGCTGTCTCAAATTGTTGACTCAGCACTCTGCTCACTTGGAATCAGACATCGTACTTTAACCAGATCCTATGGAATACACACACAAGGACTAAAACATAACATGGAATTTCAAGCGGCATAGAAAGATTCAGCAACAGAGACAGATCGTAGCATAAACAGGCCAAATTCCTCTCATTTTGCTCATTTTAAAGTGCTCTCTTTAAAAAAAATATTTTTATTTACTTATTATTGGATAGAGATAGAAACTGAGAAGGGAGGGGAGGTAGGGAGAAAAAGAGACAGAGAGACACCTGCAGCCCTGCTCTACCATTTGAGAAGCTTTCCCTCTACAGGTGGGGACCAGGGACTTGAACCTGGGTCCTTGTGCACTGTAATGTGTGTGCTTAGCCAGATGCACCACGTATTCTTTGCCTCCCTACCTACCCTAAACCAGAAAGCGTAGCTATCAAATGTATAACAAAGAATATATATATTGAGGTTGGCTGGTAAGATTTCACCAACCCAAGCAGCCATCAGCATCCCAAAGACTGTCTGTGGTTCCCTTCCTTAAGCAGGGGAGTGATGATTTCATGTTAAAAGTCAGAAATTCTGCTGACATCTATGAAGCAAAGACTGGGGTTAGAGATGAAAAACCAAGGGGGAAAAATGTGTCTGGTTATATTCCCTTGTGCTTCAGAAGCCACCTGCCCAGCAGGTACAAGTTCCACAGTGGGAAGTATTGCATACAGTCGAAATCTTAACCTATCGGTTAAACATTATCCATACAATCTCCATTCTCAGTCAGTCACTGGAAAGACTCTGGCCATTGGGAATGCATGTTCCCTGCTGGCTTTGAGTCTTCTGCAAAAGTCATTGCTTCATATACACTGTAAAAGAGAAGGTTTTCATCTTCCGGTTTGCAATATTCTCCACGGACCAGGGAATCCCTCACAGAGGGGTTGCACTGAGCCAGCAGAAGCTGGATGCCAATGGCTTCATAATCTCTGCGGACTTCTTTTAGTGTACTGATTCCCGCTGTGTCTAAAAACTGGACTGCACTGCAGTCTATCACTACGGTGTGGAGCTCCAGGGGCTCCTGGGCAAGCTGCACAGAGACTTCGTCTTGCTTTCCCGTGAGAGTTATTGTTTCCCTTTTCATTTTTCTCTTTTCTGCTTTCCTTTGAGCTGCTTTCACTAAGACTGGGTTGAGGGTTTTTTGGTATAAAGCTGATTTAAAACCTTCTTTGTTTACATAGTAGAGAGGGGCTACAAAGCGGAAAATCTTGATGCCTGGCTTAGTGTGAAGATTCTTGTAAGCAGACAAGGATTCAAAGATTTCAGATCCTTCTACCAAGCCAAGCAAGGGGCTCTTTGGTTTCTGAGTACGGAGGATGACACAAAACATAGAAAAACAAACTCCAATAAGCAAGCCTAGCTCAGTACTGATCAGTGCTGAGGACAGCATAGTAACAAACCAGATAACTGTGTCCAGCCTGCTAACCCTCCACATTTGGGGCAGATCCTTAAACTTACGTAGGGCTCCCCGGAGATTGACAATGGTGATCACACCAAGGACACTTTTCTGAAGGGAATAAAACAGAGGAGCTATTACCAGGAGCACCAACAAAAGAACCAGAGCTGTGACCACACTGGAAAGTTGAGTTTGGCAGCCTGTTGATTCTTTAACCAGGGTCTTTGCTAGAGCAGCACTAGTAGTGAAGCAGTGGAAGAAGGACGGGATGATATTGCAGAAGCCAATGGCATACATTTCCTGATTCGCTTTGACTGTGTAGCCATGTTTCTTGGCAAACATCTCAGAAAGTGACACAGTGATAGCAAAACCAATAATAGAAATAGCGATTGCATCTACAGCTACATTCGGGATTAAGCTCAAGTCTGGAGCTTGGGGTGGCATAAACCCAGTGGGAATATGCCCAGCAATGCTGGTATTGTATTTCTCATTGAGTCTTCCAAAATGAGAGGCTAACGTGGCTGCCACAACCACAATGAGTTCAGAAGGGATTGGGGCCTTAAGCTTTGACTTAAAGTGTTCGTTGAGTTCTTTGGTTGGCAAAAGAACCAAAAGGCACAAGAGGCTAGTGATGAGATCACAGAGGTTAGTCTTGTGGATGTTTCTGAAGATATGTATCCATGTAGTGATGAGTGAGCCCACACCATTACTCCGAGGAAGACTGAGCCCAAGGAGATACTTGGCCTGAGATGTAAGAATAGTGAAGGAGGCACCAGTGACAAATCCACTCAGCAAGGCATCGGAGAGGTAGACAGAAACAAATCCCACTTGAAAGAAGCCCATGGCTACCTGGAAGGAAGGAAATACAAGTATTAATATCAATTAGAAGAGCTCATAAATCTGGTGTTGCCCTAGCATTTCCTTGCCTGGAGACATACTAGCAGCCCAGAAGGTCTTGCAGCAGATAGTGTATTATACTTTCAAGCATGAGATCTTGAATTTGATCCCCAGCACTGTATGTGCCAGAGTGATGCTCTGGTTCTCTCTCCCTCTCTCTCCCTAATAAACAACTAAATCTTAAAAAAAAACAAAAAAAAAAAACAAGAAACTTCATATCCTTTCATATTACTGAGCACAAGTTCACACTCTTACTCCTTGACCCACTCTTACTCATTCTATGTGATGAGAACTTAGGAATCCTACCATCTTGTACTATGTTCCTTAAATTTCAACAGGGTTCAGAGGTCAAGGGTCTATGAGAAATTAAAAAAAAAGAAAATGGACAGGGATAGACATCATAATGGTTATGCAAAGTGACTCTCATGGCTGAGGCTCCAAAGTCCCAGGTTCAATCCCATGAACCATGATAAACCAGGGCTGAACAGTTGCTCTGATAAAAGGAAAAAGAAAGAATAAAAAACTCAAAAAAATCTCTAATTAAAAAATTATGTATTTTCTTTTTTCTTTCTTTGGTATTTTCCTTATATTGTAAAATATGGGACTGACTAGGCCATGCGTCTTGCCACATACATGGCTCTCAAGTTCAAGTCTTGGCATATAGGAGTGTCATTTCACTGGTTAAAGTTCTGATTCTTTGATGTTTCCCTTTCTAAGTAAAAATGTCATCCTAGGGGAGGTAGAAGGAGGTTGAGAGGACATGGGGGTCCTGGTGCACAGTGGTGGAGAAGGACTTCAGTTAGTGGAGTGATGTGCAGATGTATATCATGGGGAGATAAGAAATTGTATCCATGTGACAGACTATCCTACAAATTAATACTTTCCTCATAAAATACTTTTGAAAAAAATAGGCCTATTCACAATAAAACTCTTTCAACCTTCAAAAATAAGTAAATAAAAAGCAAAAATTTGGCCCAGGAGCGGTGAAATGACACATGTACCCTAGCTCCTCACATCAAAATATTATCACTCTGAATATTATTATAGAAATCTAACTTTTTAAAAAAAGAAATCTAATCTAGACAGGCTGGGGATATGGATCAAGCTGTTAATGCCCATGTCTAGTGGAGAAGCAATTACAGAAGCCAGACCTCTGACCTTCTGTGCCCTAGAGATCTTTGGTCCATACTACCAGAGGGATAAAGAAAAGGGAACCTTCCAATGGAGGGGATGGGATATGGCACACTGGTGGTGGGAATTGTACCCCTCTTATCCCACAGTCTTGTCAATCATTATTAAGTCACCAATAATAAATAAAAATAAGAAGTTGAAAAATAAGAAACACAAAGCAGAACTTGGACTGGATTTGGTGTATCGCACCAAAGTAAAGGACTTTGAGGTGGGGTAGGGGGGAGGGTTCAGGTATATCAGAGGACCTAAAGGGTGTTAAATTGTTATGTGGAAAACTGAGAAATATTATACATGTACAAACTAACGTATTTTATTTTTTGTTACTGCATTTTATTGACTAAACCATTACTCTCCCAATTAAAAAAAAAAAAGAAATCTAACCTAATCTCACTTGAGAAAACATTCTTACTCAGTGTGTAGAGTGCTGTCATATGGCTTCCATATTAATTATGCATCCTCAAGGATACAATTTTTTTTTAATTTATTCCCTTTTGTTGCCCTTGTTGTTTTTTATTGTTGTAGTTATTATTGTCATTGTTGTTGGATAGGACAGAGAAATGGAGAGAGGAGGGGAAGACAGAGAGGGGGAAAGATAGACACCTGCAGACCTGCTTCACCGCCTATGAAGCAACTCCCCTGCAGGTGGGGAGCTAGGGGCTGGAATCAGGATCCTTACAATGGTCCTCGCGCTTTGCACCAACTGCACTTAACCTGCTGCGCTACCACCCGACTCCCAAGGATACAATTTTAAAAAATTTCTTTAATTTTCCCTTTTTCCAGTAATTCCTCCAGAATTCTATTGTGTTCTCTCATTCTTGGAGAGGCATCCTAACAACAACGATAACAAAAATGGACTCTGAGAGGCATACTCTGCTGTACACTCTTTTCATCCAAACTTCAAGTAAAGTGAACCCCCCCCCCAACTGCCCTCCTGGATTCCACATGCTGGGAACAGAAGTATAATGGTGGCCTGATTGCTAGAGGCCAAAGGGCAGGGGCATGATGATAATGGTGATCAGTAGAGTCTATGAGAGACCCAAGAAGAACTTCATTTCTAATCCTTACTCCTGGCTGATAATATGAAATAGTGGTGATCCCTCCCCATCATTCAAGAGAACTACTAACTTTCATGAGTCATTCACTAGTGAACAGGGAATCTAACAAAAGGGAAGAGGACATCTCTACTTTGAACAATTCCTGCTTCATTCCTCTCCCACCCCCATTTTGGCATACTCTTGCCTGACTGTTAATGTCAACATTGCCAGTAACCAAACATGTATAAACTTAAGCTAGTGGTGTTTCTCAGCATATGAAACTAAGGAGTTATACTGGGTGGTCTGAAGTCCCTTTGTAGCCCAAATTTCTTTACAATGAATTAATTAAGACATGGCTGGCTGAAATTCACTAGTTAAGACACCTTAGAGCTGTGAAAAGAGAAGCAGAATAATCTTGCGTGTGGTGTCAAATGATCTTGCCTATGTGTTGGAATTTTGGCTCTACTCTTCACATATCCTGAACATTCAATAAATAATCATTTTGAGTATTCAAATCCCTAATCAAATCCTTTAACAATCTGAGAGTTCATGTAAATTTATTTTTTTTCCTAGAAGCAACCACTTGCCCCATTGTTTCTTACCTGATAAACTCCAGCCATAAAGGTGACAGTGCTGCCAACTTTGATTGCATAGCAACTTCTGTCACATATGCTGCCTGATGTCTTGTTTAATAATGCGCTCCCATTTGAAAATACACTTAAAGAAGGAGCAATATGGGCAGTGTCATAGCCAGCTTTATGTAGTTCTCGGTCAACGACTTCACCAATCATAAGGCACAGCACTCCAAAAATGCCCACAGAGATGTGGCGGGAGGTCCCCAACAGGAAATAAATGATGCTGGCAAAAAAGGAAGTGTACAGACCATAAATAGGTTGCTGGCCAGCCAAGAGGGAATATGCAATGGACTGGGGCACCAATAAGATGCCCACAATCAAGCCAGACATCATATCTCCTAAAATGTTCTTCTTCAGATCATATTTTGGGAGCCACCGCAAAACAGGAAGGAAACCGAAAATCATATTTTTGACTTTGGTTGAGCTACACTGGCAACTTTTTTGTAATTTGTGGATGAAAAACTGCTTGAAGTTTGTATCTGATTTCTCTTGAGGTTCCATATGAATTCTGAGATGAGGTCTGCACTGATTGTTGACTTCAGAATGCTTGAAGTCAGTCCTGGATTCCTTCTCAGCCTCCTGGTGGATCCCAGACAGAGATTTGTATTGTCCATTTTCTTCAGCTGAATCCTTTTGTGGACAGTCATTTTGCTCCTTACTTCCCAAAGACATTTCTGTAGATGGATGCTTCAGCTTTCTACCACAGAGAAAATACCAAGATTAAATGGTTAATTTTCAGGGCCCACACATTTTAACAGTCCTACGTATCACTGGTGATCATTAAAAAGAGTTCAGTGTTGAAGTAGGTATCTTATACTTTACTTCTTTATCTTATCCTTTATTTCACCCTCATTGGCCTTGGTTAGAACCAGGCCATAAACAGTGAAATCCAATCAAACAACTCATTGAGTACTCAACGTTCCCACTGTTTAAACCTTCAAAGATTCTTCATTTCTTCCTGGCTCCCTCTACAGTTTTTTCTCTAAGAAAGGTCTCAGGGAGACCTGTCTCTTTCTACATACTACCAACTGTCTTCTTTTTAGGGTTCTGATCCCCAGATATACTGGGAAAAAAAATAGACCTAGTTTCATACTTTCACCCTTTTTTTTTTTTCCAGATAGAAGCAGAGAAGGGGAGAGGGAGGGAGGGAGGGAAGAAGAGAAAGAAAGAAAGGTGAGGGGAGAGACCACAGTGTCAAAGCATCCTTCAATGTAGTGGGGGCCAGGCTCGAACCTGGGTGGTGCACAAGGCAAAGCAGCACACTATCCAAGTGAGCTATTTTGCTGGCCTGAGCATCCTGTCTTTGAAAAGATAAAAAAGAGACTCTTCTAGGACAACAAAAGGGAAAATTAATTAATTAATTAATTAATTAAGAGAGAGAGAGACTCTTCTGAGGTTTTTATAAGCCTGACATTACCAAGATATCCCAACCAATGACCTATTCTATAACATATGTGAAACTAACCCACATTCATTTTGTTTAGGATAAAGGAGCAATTGCTAGTTACCCCACTACACAAGAGTAAAGTAAACATTACTTTGACGGTCCTAGTAAAGGAGAAAACAACAGGTTCAGATGACCACTCACCCTCAGCAAGTCAGACAGACAGATGGGTACAGCTATCCATTCCTCAATGCAACCAGCGTCCCACTCCCTTCTCACTTCCTACTTTTAGGCCAGGTTATTGTGAGTGCATTGCTTAGGTCCTTCTATTTTGGAACTGCTCTTGGCAATTGCTGGGTTCAAAGACTTTCACAAACCTAAGATACATAAAATAGGCATAAGAAAAGTTAGTAAGATCTAGACTTCATCACCCTACATGGCTGTTGGTATGCATGAGACCCCTTCTGTTTCATTTGGTTTAAATCCCCCCTGCTTAACACTATTCTATTTATATAACCACTTCAATCTATTTACATAACCACTGTTAACAAGTTCCACCCTCCCTCCAGGGCATTTGTGGTTCAGTGATAGGATTCTCGCCTAATCTGCCCCCTCTTTGTCACACTCTGATTTTCACCAGTCACTTTTCTCTCCACCCTCTCTATGTCACATCCTGTTTCCACCTTACTTGGCAAGTATATATAAAGACAGCATTGTGAGTTTTACAGTACTGTACTTTGAGTTTAACTTAGTTCGTCTTAGATTGTGCTGCGTCCTGCATGAATAAAGAGATACTGCCTACAGCTCAACCATGAGTCCCTGGTCGTCTGTTACCCGCCCGTGAAGCTAGCCCGGTGAAAACAACATAGCCCGGAGAAAACAACACATGGCTGCTATCAAGGAGAGAAAAAGATACAAATTAATAGTAGAAAGTACAACAGAGCAGTGAAAGAACTGAATTGAAATATTAAAAGTAAAAATATAATCAGGCAGAGATGAAGAATGCCTTTAATGTGATCATCAGTAGCCTTGATAGAACTAAAGAAAGAATCCATGAAATTAAAGATAGGCCAAGGGTGTGGGGGTAGATAGCATAATGGTTATGGAAAGAGACTATCATGCCTGAGGCTCCAAAGTCCCACGTTCAATCCCTGGCACCACTATAAACCAGAGCTGAGCAGTACTCTGGTTAAAAAAAAAAAAAAAAAAAAAAAAAAAAGCCCTAATCGGGTAGTCCCAAGATTCCCAAACAGACATGTTGAATAAATCCCTCTCTCTATTGTTACCAGTCATTTCTATCAGCAAAGTGAGCCTTTGTGACCTTGGACCTTGTCCTAGGACCTTGTCCTCAACATGGATCAATAATGGTAGAGAATGTCCCATCCTCCGAAGGGAAGATGGACGACATACTCTATGTTACACCTGAGGAAGATGGGTCGATACTGGGGCAGCTTGAAATGTTCTTACTCATGACCACAGATTGTGAGCTCAGATCTAGAGGGATGCAGGTCACATAGGCTCCTAAGCTAAATATGGGCCCCAGATCACATCAAATCAATGCGGTTTACAGTCAACAATATTTATACCCCTTTCCCATATTAGGGAGCTACTCTCTTCCCTGATCCAGCTTTCTGGTCCTTTTTCCAGCCATGATATCATCTCCACAGACAATAACTTGGATCCACCTGCATTTCAGATTTAAGGCTCAGGGGTTAAAAAAAAAAAAAAAAAAAAAAAAAAACCAAAAACTAGTATAGCCACAGGTTCTTTGGAATATAACTATCTATCCCATTAGCTATCTACAAAATGGAGGACCCTCCCCCCCCCCCACCAAATCTTCATCTGCACTATTCCAGCCTTTAGGTCCATGATTGGTCAGCAATTTGTTTGGCTTTGTATGTTAACTCTCTTTTCAACCACAAGGTTCCAGATGCTAGCATGATGCCAACCAGACTTCCCTGGATAGACAACTCCACCAATTCGTCCTGGAGCTCTGCTTCCCCAGGGCCCTTCCCCACTAGGGAAAGAGAGACAGGCTGGGAGTATGGATCGACCTGTCAATGCACATGCAAGGAAGCAATTACAGAAGCCAGACCTTCCACCTTCTGCACCTCACAATGACCTTGATTCCTTACTCCCAGAGGGATAAAGAATAGGAAAGCTATCAGGGGAAGGGATAGGATATGGAGGTCTGGTGGTGGGAATTGTGTGGAGTTGTGCCAGGCTAGCGTGGGGGTGTCTCTTCTTGGGCGCATACTTTCTGGGTTGGAGAGAACATGACTGGAGACAGCCTGGGCTGCTACTCAGTGACTCGAGAGAGATGACCCAGGAACAGAGCTGGTGGTGGCGAGGCAATTCAATTCTTTATTTATCAGAAAACCAAGGCTTTTAAGAGTTGGACCTGGAAGTGGCAAGTCAGAAACGGAAATGGCTTGACATGGTTTGGAAAGGGGTGGAGAAAGGCAAAAGGGGCTGGGAAAGGTAGGAACTTCCTTGGCAACTGTTGCGAGGGTTTTAACTGGTCGGATTAATAATACCCTGCAGGCAGGGAGGGTCTTGAGGGTAGAAAGAAAATAGATCAAAGGAATGGAATGGGTGGGGATCTTTCAGGCAAAACAATGATTATGTAGATAATAAGGGAGCAGGCCATAGTATTAGGAATGCAGGGTGCTTTGTGAGGCAGGGAGTCTCTGATAAGATGAGGCAAATCTTGGGGAGTTGTGTCCCTCCTCACTTGACCTCTCAGTAGAGAGAGAGACACTGACAGGATGGACGTGGCCCTCTGATCAAGCCCTGCCAAGCTCAACCACATCCTCACAATTTCCCTACAATAAGAGTTGTACCCCTCTTATCCTATGGTTTAGTCAATGCTTCCTTTTCATAAATAAAAAATGAAAAAAAGAAAAATAAAGATAGGCCAGTAAATCACCTAAACTGGATCATAAAGTAGAATAAAAACAGGAAAAAAATGTATGAGAATAATAGATGTCTATGAAACATATGAGACAGTCTAATAACAGTTACCACCTACCTACCTTCATCACCTACCTACCTACCCCCCAAAATAATATATCAGGATCTTCTCAAAATGCAGGAGAAATATTTGAAGCTATAATTATGGTTAAAATTGCCCCCCAGTTGATGACAAATATATTACAACTGTGATTCTAAGTATATGGGTGAATCTTGTTTCCCCCACCTCCTAGTCCCACATACAATCTATTGGTAAGTCCTGTCTGCTCTACCTTGAACATATCCATCATTTTCCCACTGCCCAAGGCACCTGAAATCCAATCATTTTGCAACAGCTTTCTTTTACCATAAAAGCACACCTGGGTTATTGCAATAGCTTACAATATCTGAACCCAGTCTTCCTGTCTACCCACAAATCCTACTGATTGTCTTGTTTCTGTAACGTGCCAAGTTGATGTTCTTAGGCTTTTGTGTCATTTTGTTTTGTGGCACAGAATTATTTTGCATAATTCTACTATTTTGGGGACGATTCCCCCCACCTCTATTCTTTCTTCAGATATATAGAGATGGGAAAAAGATAAAAAGATAGCTTATATACTACCTCTTTAGAGAAACTTCCTTCATCACCTACCTACCCCCCAAAATAATACTGCTACCCCTTTCTACTCTAAATCCATACCTTGTCTTATTTTTCTTCATAGCACTTTTGAAATTATATTATTTGTTTACACTTAAAAAAAAACTACTATTTCTATCTTTTTTATTTGTATTTTTATCACCTTTATTTACCAAGAGTGATGATTAACATATAGTAGGTCAGTAAGTTCTTGCTAAAATGAATAAGGAACTCAATTTCTACCCACAATCAGTGGATTGAGACAGTTATAGGTGACAAGTAATAAAAATCTAAGTGCAAGTTAATAGTTTTGACATGTTCTTTTAAAAATATATATATTTATTTATTTATTAATGAGAAAGAGGAGGAGGAAAGAGAAAGAACCAGACGTTACTATGGTACATGTGCTGCCAGGGATTGAAATCAGGACATCATGCTTGAGTCCAATGCGAATGCTTATCCACTGTACCTCCTTCCAAACAGGTGAAGATGAACAGGTAGCAAAAAAAAAAAAGAAAAATTGAGGTGGTGAAAATTTTCAACATAGTGCCAGGTTCTTGAGGCCAAATTGCAGGAATTAAGAAAGATAAGGTCCTTCCTTTTGTAATTACAAAAAGCCCATAAAATATAGACACAGAGGCATGAGGCCTAAGGCAGGGCAGGGATAAAGGAGGACTGAGACTAAAGTGGTAGTTAAGGGATATAAGCAAATGTACAAAGAATTTTTTTAAATATTTACTTATTATTTATTCCCTTTGTTGCCCTTGTTTATTGTTGTAGTTATGATTAATGTCGTTGTTGTTGTATAGGACACAGAGAAATGGAGAGAGGAGAAGACAGAGAGTGGGAGAGAAAGACAGACACCTGCAGACCTGCTTCACCGCTTGTGAAGCGACTCCCCTGAAGGTGGGGAGCTTGGGGCTGGAACAGGGATCCTTAGGTTGGTGCTTGCGCTTTGCGCCACCTACACTTAACCCCGCTGCCCTATTGCCTGATTCCCATGTACAAAGAATTCTAAGGAGGAACACACAAGAAGAGTAGTGCATGAAAATATAGAGGAGGAAGTGGAAAGACAAAAGTTTCATCTGGGTTCAAGTCTCAGGTTTCCACCTGTAGGGGGAATCTTCACAAGGGGCGAAGCAGTACTGCAGATTTCTCTCTCTCTCTCCTGTCTCCTTCTCCCCTCTCAATTCCTGTCTTATTTTTAAAAATATTTATTTATTTATTCCCTTTTATTGCCCTTGTTTTTTATTGTTGTAGTTATTATTGTTGTTATTGATGTCGTCATTGTTGGATAGGACAGAGAGAAATGGAGAGAGGAGGGGAAGACAGATATGGGAGAGAAAGACAGACCCCTGAAGACCTGCTTCACCGCCTGTGAAAGGAACCCCCCCTGAATGCAAAAACTCAAACAAAGCAAAGTATTAACAGTTAGTGAATTATTAAAGTGAATTAAAATATACTGGTCATTCTGTATAATATTCTTTCAAATGCTTCAAAATTAGCAGTCTTTAAACAAAGAGAATAGGTTCAAATCAGACACATTCTCTATGCAGTCTCTCTATTATTTGGGGTTTTTGTTGTTATTTGCTTTTTCTCAACAGTTTAAAAGTTGCAAATACACTACTGTCTTTTATCTGTTTGCTTCTGTTTTGTTTTTAGACAGACAGCAAGACAGAGAGAGCTTCCTTCAGTGTCGTGCAGGCCAGGCTCAAACCTGGGTTGTACACATGGCAAAAGCAGCATACTATGCAAGTGAGCTTACTACTGCTTATTTTTTCATATATATATATATATATATATATATATATATATATATATATGGTAAAGAGAGGCAAAAAGACAACCTTCAGCATTGCCTCACCATTCATGAAACTCCCCCCTCACCCCGCATGTGGGGACAGGGGCTTGAACACAGGTCCCTGTACATGGCAACATGTGTGCTCTACTAGGGGTGTCACCACCTGGCCCCCCCCCATACTACTGTCTTAAAACATTTCATTGAACCAATACTTTTGAACCACTATACTAGACTACTCTTTCAAAAGAAGCATTCATTAACATAAAAATCAAACCATTTGGAAATATTCCTTAGCAATCTACAGTGGTTCCTTACCTATTGAATACTATCGTGTGTGTGTGTGTGTGTGTGTGTGTGTGTGTGTGTGTGTGTGTGTGTGTCTGAAACTGCTTTTCTCCTGCTTCTTTTCCTGTACAGTGTTCCTGTCACTAATCCACAAAAGTATTAAGCATCTACAAGAACTCTGAGCCTTTATGTTGTTCCTGTAGTCTGGGACTTTTTTCACTTTTATCTCTATCTTAGTCTTTTTTCTAGTGTGGTAGGATAATATGACTAAAACCTCTTAGGCCATGTTTCCCTGGCATATCATATATAGAGCTTAGCACTTAAGTTTGTGCGTCTCTCAAACTTGAGTGTACATTCAAGGGCGGACACTAAGTCACCCACTTTTCCACATGACCCGAAATTCATCACAACCCCTCAGACTTGGTTACATGCCTATGGTTAGTGAAACATGTTTCAAGTACACGTGAAGACCAAAAATATTTCTTGTTTTACAGTTAGTGCAAGTGACAGACAATGTTCGTTTCATCTGTGTTACAAAAACAACCACCATAGGGAGCTAGGTGGTGGCACAACTGGTAGAGTGCATGTATCACCGTACACGAGGATCCGTGTTCATACCTCCTATCCCACCTGTAAAAGGTGGAAGCTTTACGTAGATGAAGCAGTGTTACAGGTGTCTCTTCTCTCTCCCTCTCTATTCCTGTCTCTATCAGAAAGAGAGAAAGAAAGTAAGAAAGAGGGAGTCAGGTGGTAGCGCAGTGAGTTAAGCGCAAGTGATGCAAAGCGCAAGGACTGGCACAAGGATTCCGGTTTGAGCCTCCGGCCCCGCACCGGCAGGGGAGTCGCTTCACAAGCGGTGAAGCAGGTCTGCCGGTGTCTGTCTTTCTCTCCCCCTCTCTGTCTTCCCCTCCTCTCTCCATTTCTCTCTGTCCTATCTAACAACAACAAAAACAAAAACAAAAAAACCAACAAGGGCAACAAAAGGGAAAATAAATATTTTTAAAAATTTAAAAAAGGAAGAAAGAAAGAGGAAAAAGAATCATCACAGTGCTTACATTAGTAGTATAAGCACCACAATATTGTTTCTGGTTTAAAGGTCAATATAAAACAAAGTAATAAACTACCCAGGAGAAAAATAGCTCCATGTAAGACTGCAACTAAATAAATAAGCAGCTTCTTACAGTTATTCACCATCTTCAAAAATACCACATATACAAATACACGTCATAGACATTTTTACCTGCCTCCTCAGTAGCTCTGAGAGCAGAGTATAAATTCCCATTATCCTGCATCAGAAAAATCAAGTTGAATCAGGTGCTCAACTGGTAGAAGCAGATCCTTAAAATTCATCTTCCAGTTTCCAAGCTTAGCTATCTTTCTAAAAGACAGTTGGGAAGATGCCTGCTTTGACATGTATGTGGCCCAAAAGCAACCTCCCTGTCCCCAGCAGATTACATGGGACAACTACTACATGGGGGATAACTTAAGTGCTGTGGAGTTTCTCTCTCTCTGCTGGGGCTCAGTGCCTGCTCTTGGAGACCATTTTTTTCCCCATTTTTTTGTTGCCTCTGTTGCCCTTATTGTTATTGTTGTCATTGCTGTTGTTGGATAGGACAGAGAAATGGAGAGAGGAGGGGAAGACAGAGATGGGGAGAGAGAGACACCTGCAGACCTGCTTCACCGCTTATGAACTGACGCCCTGTAGGTGGGGGGGGGGGGCGGGCAGCGACTCCAACCAGGGTCCTTCCACCGGTCCTTGAACTTCGCGCCATGTGTGCTTAACGCACTGCACTACTGCCTGGCACCCTCCATTTCGCTTTTTTTTTAAATATATATATTTATTTTATTTATTTATTCCCTTTTGTTGCCCTTGGTGTTTTATTGTTGTAGTTATTATTGTTGTTGTTGTTGTTGGATAGGACAGAGAGAAATAGAGAGAGGAGGGGAAGACAGAGAGGAGGAGAGAAAGATAGACACCTGCAGACCTGCTTCACCGCCTGTGAAGCGACTCCCCTGTAGGTGGGGAGCCGGGGTTCGCACCGGGATCCTTATGCCAGTCCTTGTGCTTTGCGCCACCTATGCTTAACCCGCTGCACTACAGCCCGACTCCCTCCATTTCTTTCTAACTAGGTGGTTTGGAACAGTGAAGTCCTGGTGACAGAGCAAATAACATAAACAAAAAGCACCACTAGGTGGCTTATACATTCGTTTTTTTAAAAGATTTTATTTATTTTATTAATGAGAAAGATAGGAGGAGAGAGAGAAAGAGCCAAACATCACTCTGGTACATGTGTTGCCGGGGATTGAACTCAGGACCTCATGCTTGAGAGTCTAGTTCCTTAACCACTGCGCCACCTCCCGGACCACAACATTGTTTTTTTTTTACTAGGAGATCTTGGGGGCTCATTCAAACAAATATTTTGTGGGCAAGTGCTCAACTTGTTTCTAAATCTTTTTTTTTTTTTTTAATGTGAGTGTTAGAGACAGATTGAAAGTGACCACAGCATCAAAGCTTCTTTTAGTGTAGTGGGGGCTGGGCTTGAACCCTGTCATCATCTCATATTATATATCTACTTTTCTGTTTATTAAGTTCTTTCCCATGAGGGCAACAATGTGTGTTCTGTTGCCAGCTGTAGCCCCTGAAATAAATATCTGACAAATATTGGATTGAAACAAATGAACGATCTTCAACAACTATGTGATAAAGAAGAATTACTGTGATTCGGGAGGTAGTACAGTGGATAAACTGTTAGAGGGTTAGAGTTCAATCCCTGACAGAGCATGTACCAGAGTGATGATCTGGTTCTTTTTCTCTCTCCTATTGAACTCATGAATAAATGAATAAAATCTTGAAGAAAAAAAAAAAGAGTTGCCCTTTTCCTCCGCTGCCACACACCCTACCCAAGTTTGTATCAAGACAATAAATTGTGGCAAACATCTGTCTTTGTTTGTGCTCACTCTGAAAGTGAGGTCAGTGCTCAAGCCACCCTGACATAAATGGAATCTAGATGTCTTCATGCGCTGCACATGTCATCTCTTACATCTACCCTAGGAGGCAGCATATCATAGTGTAATAACAGTCAAGTCCCACAGAGAGCTGTTAATATGAGGAATCTTGGGTAAACCCAGGGATGAGTGCCAACACTGTGCACATGTTGGGTGATTCTGAGCTAGTAGGTTGTGGAAAGTTAACACTAGTATCTAGTACAGTGCTCGACGACAGCTACTGGTTTCCTTCTTTCTGTCCCTCGTGACTCCTGAAGGGGAAAACTGACTCCATTTTTTAAAAAAATTTTTATTTATTTTCCCTTTTGTTGCCCTTTTTTAAAAAAATTGTTGTTGTAGTTATTATTGTTGTCCTTGTTAGATACGACAGAGAGAAATGGAGAGAGGAGGGGAAGACAGAGAGGGGGAGAGAAAGACAGACACCTACAGACCTGCTTCACCGCCTGTGAAGCGACTCCCCTGCAGGTGGGGAGCCGGGGGCTCGAACCGGGATGCTGACGCCGGTCCCTGCGTCAGCCACTTGCGCTTAACCTGCTGCGCTACCGCCCGACTCCCCTCTTCATTTTTCAATGGCTCAATTTCAACAAGTTTTGCTTTGTTGTCCGCTGGACCCACTACTGGAGAGCATATTAGGCCCAAATTTCACATAGAACCTTAAGAGTGAGAGAGAAAAAAAAAAACGGACAAAAATCAGTGCCAATAAATTTTAATCCATTCTATGTCACATGTCCCCCAGTCTAGGAGACAGAGGAGGGGATATTGAGTGTGGGAGATCTCGGTGCAAATCCCAGTTCCATAAATGACTTGCTGTGTAACTGATTTTTTTTTTTTTTAACGACATCACTACTCAGCTTCTGGTTTATAGTGATGCTGAGGACTGAAACTGGAACCTTCTATACCTCAACCTCTAAAGTCTTTTTGCATAACCATCATGCTATCCCCCCAGCTCGCTGTGAAACTTCAAGTCAGGTCCTCACACTGTCCCCATCTAGCCCATGAAAGACTTCCAATTTGGTCTCAAAGAAGTGCCAGCCCTGATCCAGCACAGACAGGATCCTTATCACCAGGTGGGGGCGGAGCTCCCACACTGTCCCCGCCCCCTCCCACCCAAGGAGATAAAAGCCTTGAAGTGGTCTGGAGATGAATTCCTCTCCTGGCGATATAACCTAAGGAACCAAACACACCCATCCAAAAAGATCTGTATATATTTATGTTAAAATAGCACAATTTGTCATAGCTAAAACCTGTAAACAACCCAGGTGTCCAACAACAGATGAGTGGCTGAGTAAGTTGTGGCATATATACACAGTGGAATACTACTCAACTATTAAAAATGGTGACTTCACCTTCTTCACCTCACCTTGGATGGAGCTTGAAGAAATCATGTTAAGTGAGATAAGTCAGAAACAGAAAGACGAATACGAGATGATCTCACTCATGGGCAGAAGTTGAAACAAAACAGAACAAACAGAACAAGGGCAAAGAAAAACCAAACAGAACTTCATCTGGATTTGTTGTATTGCATCAAAGTAAAGAACTCTGGAGCGTGTGAGGGGTGTGTGTGGCTGTGTGTGTGTGGAGTGTTCAGGTCCTGGAACATGATGGTAGATAAGAATCCAGGTGGGTGGCGGTGTGGGGATTATTAGAGTGTTATATGGAAAACAAAAAGATTACACATGTACCAACTACTGTATTTTACTGTCGACTGTAAACCATCAATTCCTCAATAAAATAAATAGATAAATAAATAAGGGGGGGGAAAGTCTTGCAGGGCGACGGCCTCCCCGCGGACCCGACCACTGCACGCGGCGACGTAGGTTCCACCCAGACACGGGACACAGGCTGGGGCGACCCCCAGCGCGGCCCGCTGATTCTCCCTTCCCCTCGCCAACCCCCGGCCCGCTCCTTACCTCTCAGGTCTGGGCCACCCCGCTCGACAAGGTCCCGCGGCGCCAGCTCCACCGTAGTGGGGCAGATGGGCACACAGATTAAGCTTCCCCGACCCGCCACGGGCCAGCCTCCCTTTAAGCAGTGCATCCCCTGCTCCTCCCGTAGTCCCGCCCACTGAGGAGGCGGGTCTAGGGCGGGGCCAGCGGGGCGGAAGACAAAGCCGAACTCAAGGGCCCCCGACGTGGCAGTCAAAGAGCGCCGCAGGTGAGTGACATGACCGTCAACCAATGCTTCAGCTAGAACTGGCGGAGCACCGCCTTCCTATGCGTTTCCTTCTTGCGATTGGCTGGCCGAGCTCCAGACCATGCAGCTTAGGGGGACTCCGCCCCCGATCTCGGTAGCTGTCAATTATCAGAGAAGCGGGCAGGTCTAGAGTTTCTTCCCTAACTCTGGGAGAGTGAAGAGTAAGAAAAAATAGCAATCGCAGGGACTTCAAGTACCCAGAGCTTTTGCGAGGGATGGGCTGCGTCTTTCTCGTAGATTCCTTGGAACCTCGTCCCTTCCACTACCCCTACCCCTTTATGAATGGGAAAGTGGTGACTCTGAATAGGGACAGGTCAGCTAAGAAAGTTTGTTTCTTGCCCCAGTGTAACTTATTCTCCACAAATAAGGAGGTTCTATTTAAGATGGAAGTAAAATTGTAAAAAAAAAAAAAAATGAATGTGAAATAGAATTCCAATGTCCATTTAATATCTTCAGTGACATTTATTTATTTATTTATTTATTACCAGAGCACTGCTCAGCTCTGACTCATGGTGTGGTGCAGGGGACTGAATCTGGGACCTTTGCTGCATCAGGCATGAAAGGCTTTTTGCATAACAATTATGCTATCTAGCCCATCTCACATTCTTTGTACTTTCAGAGAAAAGAAAGAAGTACCTTGGAGCATTAATTTGGAGCCAGGGCTGGGACCTGGGTGACACTTAGGAAGACATATGCCCTTTCAGGGTCGATAAACTACCTTTGGGCCCCTTTATTGACATTTCTGATAAAATTACATTCATGTCTGTGCCCTTGAGGCCCTGGATGCCCTGGGCCCTCACTCTTAACTCCTTCTCTTCTACTGCTTTCCATCTATCCTGGCTTCCTTAGCCCAATGAGTTCATTCTCTTTCTGGAAATGGTAGAGTCTATATCAGCAATTCTCAATGCTGTCTGCACAGCAAATGTCTTGGAGGATTTTTTTTTTTTTTTTTGCCAGAGCACTATTCAACTCTGGTTTATGGTGGTGCAGGGGATTGAACCTAGGACTTTGGATTCTCAGGCATGAGAGTCTCTTTGCATAACCATTATGCTATCTACCCTGCCCCGGAGGATTTTTTTTTTTTTTTTTTTTAAGAGAGCTATGTTTGGGTCCCATCCTCAGGTATTTGGCTGACTTTGTGAAGACTCAGGCACTTAGGCTCAGGCACTGACATTTTTTCAATGCCCTTTAGAAGAATCCCATGCCTACCTTGGGCTGTTAAACCACTAATCTGTGCATATACAATACTTTTTTTTTTTTTTTAAGTTTACTTCTTTATTAACAAGAGAAATAACCAGAGCATCACCACCCTTGCATGTATGGTATGGTGATGGTGGTGGTGGTGGGGGGTGAGATTGAACTCACAGCACTATGTTTTAAAACAAAAGGAAACTATATGCTGTAATCTTACCATCTTGTAACTGATTATTCACAAATTAAGAAATGAAAAGAATAAGGAGTTGGGCAGTAGTGCAGCAGGTTAAGTTGGGCCCCCAGCTTCCCACCTGCAGGGGAGTCGCTTTAAAAGCAATGAAGCAGGTCTGCAGGTGTCTATCTTTCTCTCTCCCCTCTCTGTCTTCCCCTCCTCTCTCCATTTCTCTGTCCTATCCAACAACAATGACATCAATAACAACAACAATAATAACAACAACAATAAAACAACAAAGGCAACAAAAGGGAATAAGTAAATATTTTTTAAAGTGAAAACAATAAAAGGGGCATGATATATACTATTCTGTACTTTGATTAATATTATACTTTGACAGTTGTTTCATATTAGTGCATAAAGATTTGATTTCTGGGACCGGGTGGTGGCGCACCTAGTGAGCGCACATGTTACAATGCTCAAGGAACCGGGTTCGAGTCCCCAGTGTCCACCTGCAGAGGGAAAGCTTTGCAAGTGGTGAAGCAGGGATGCAGGTGTCTCTCTTTCTCCCTCTCTATCTCCCCTACCCTCTCGATTTCTGGCTGTCTCTATCTAATAAAGATAATAAAAAATTTTTTTTTAATTTTGATTTCTACTGTCTGGGAGGTAGCACAGTGGCTAGGGCATTTGGTTTAAAAGTATGAGGTCTTGAGTGTGAGCCTGGCATTGCATGTGCTAAATTGAACCTCTTGTGTTCCACCTCTTTCTCCATCTCTCTCTCTCTTTCCCTCTCCCTCTCTCATTAATAAATACAACAAATCTTTTCTCTTAAAGTTTATTTCCAGCTATCTCTGGGAAGCAAATCACTTCAAAACTCTGGGAGGCAAATCACTCTTAAACCTAGTGGTTTAAAACAATGACCACGTGCTTTCTGCAAATCAGGATTTTGGCAGCAGTTTTGTCAGGCCTTAAGCCACCCACCCCCCTCTGCTCCATCCTCCATTGCTGCTACTATGGTCTATTTACATAATCATTGTTTTGCCTCAGACCTGCCCTGCCTGCAGGGTATTAATCAACAACAGTTGCTATGGAAGCTTTCTACCTTCCGCTCTTTCCTTTTCTCCACCCCCTTTCCTAGCCATTTCCTTTTCCGACTTGCCACTTCCGGTTAAAAAATATATAAAAATTTTATATATAAAAATATTTAAAAATTTTATATATAAAATATATAAAAGCGTTGTCTCTGACACATTGCATTCCGGCTCTGCCATGAGTTCCTGGTCTCTTTCCCACGTTGCTTCCATCGTTGGCTCCGGTTGAGTTCTCTCCAACCCAGAGAGCATGTGCCTGGGAAGAAACACCCTCACGCTAGCCTGGCACAGTTTGATTGGATATTTCAAACTTGGGGTCTTTTAATAAGACTTTAGCTAGTTTGGGACAAGATGTAGGGGCTAAAATTACTGATTTAGATCCTTCTTTTTGGAATTCATTCCTTGTATCTCTGTGAGTGCTTCTTTGACACCATGGTGCTTACACAGCAGTCTGTCCTTCCAGGTACTAAAAGAGTCCTAGCTTCTAAGGAGACCACAGCACAATTTCTTAGGAATTAACTTTAGAAATAAGATACTCCCAAGTCTCCATGGAAGTGTCAAAGTTATATTGTAAGAAGGACAAATAGGCTAGGAAGGGACTGGGCAGTGGTGCACCCAGTTGAGCACACACACATGCATAAGGACCCAGGTTTAAACCTCCACTCCCATCTGCAGTGGGGGCAGCTTCATAATTGGTGAAGCAGGGCAGCAGGTGTCTCTCTGTCTCTCTCCCTCTCTATCTCATCCCTCTCAATTTATCTCTGTCCTATCAAATAAAATAGAATGTGTCCAGGAACTTCACCTCTTCAGATCCTGACCCTATTAGGAAAAAATAGAAACAGGCTGGGGGTATAGATTGACCTACCAACACCCATGTCCAGAGGAGAAAAAGTTACAGAATCCAGAGCTCCCCCTTTCCGTACCCCAAAAAGAATTTTGGTCTATACTCCCAGAGGGAGAGAAATGTTAGGGGAAGATGACTAGAGAGCTCTGAAACCTAATTCCATCAGGACCTAGAGAGAGAAGAGGAAAAAAGGAAGGACACTTGCAAGTAGTAATAAGTGTAGGTGTGACTTAGAAAGGAAGAGAAGGATGGACCATAGGTTAAAAAAAAAGGGCAAAATATAGATCAATAGATTAGATAGATTAATAGATACAGAAATAATAATCAACCCATATCTATGACCTTGGGAGAACCACTGCAGTTTCCAATGGAGTAAATGGGGACAGAGAACTCTGGTGATAAGAGTGGTAGGGAATGGTGCCCGTTATCTTGTAATTTTGTGAGACGAATGTGATAACCACTACACTACAGAAACAGACTATCTTGTAATTTTGTAAACCAATATTAAATTACTGAAAAAAATGAAGAAACAAGGTAGGATAGCAAATACTGTGACCACAAAAGTTTAAATTATATGTATCACCATCAGTTATCCTCAACTCCCCTTCCCCTTCCTTGCTGGCCACCACTAATTTGGTCTTAAATTTGTCAAAGCTTATTCTTATTTTATTTAGTATATATATATATATATATATATATATATATGTTTCTATATGCCATGTAAAGCGAAATGACATACTGTTTATTTTTCCAGTCTGATGTATTTTTACTAAGCATAATACCCTCTAGGTTCATCTGTGCTGCAAATTATAGGATTTCATCTTCTTGATAGTTAAGTAGTATTTCATTACATATATACACCAAATCTCTATCCAACTATCTGCCAAAAGGCACTTGGGGGGGCCAGGCAATGGCACACTGGTTAAGCACACACATTACAGTGCACAAGGACCCAGGTTTTCCCCAGCTGCAGAAGGAAAGCTTCACAAGTTGTGAAGCAGGGCTGCAGGTATCTCTCTGTCTCCCTCTCTATCTTTCAATTTCTCTCAGTCTCTATTCAATAATAAACAAATAAAAAAGATTTTTTAAAAGGCGCTTTGGTTGTCTCCCACTGTTAGTTATTATAAACAATGCAGTGATAAACATGGGGGTACATAGCTCTTCCAAATGAGTGCTTTTATATTTTTCCAATAAATATCCAGATGTGAAATAATTGGATCTTTCTTTCTTTCTTTCTTTCTTTCTTTCTTTCTTTCTTTCTTTCTTTCTTCCTTCCTTCCTTCCTTCCTTCCTTCCTTCCTTCCTTTCTTTCTTTCTAGTGCCAGGGGCCAAATTGGTGGTCATAAACATGAAACATGTTATGTGGAAAACTGGGAGATATTATGGATGTACAAACTATTTTATTTACTGTTGACTGTAAAACATTAATCGCCCGGGAGCTGGGTGGTAGTGCAGTGGGTTTAGCACATGTGGCATGAAGTGCAAGAACTAGCATAAGCACCCCGGTTCGAGACCCCAGCTTTCCACCTGCAGGGGAGTCGCTTCACAAGTGTTGAAGCAGGTCTGCAGGTGTCTTTCTCTCCCCCTCTCTGCCTTCCCCTCCTCTCTCCATTTCTCTCTGTCATATCCAACAATGACAACGTCAATAACAATAATAACTACAACAATAAAACAAGGGCAACAAAAGGGAATAAATAAATAAATAAATAAATAAATATTTTTAAAAAATTAATCCCCGATAAAGAAATTAAAAAAAAAAAGTGAAGCGGGAGTCGGGCTGTAGCGCAGTGGGTTAAGCGTAGGTGGCGCAAAGCACAAGAACCGGCATAAGGATCCCGGTTCGAACCCCGGCTCCCCACCTGCAGGGGAGTCGCTTCACAGGCGGTGAAGCAGGTCTGCAGGTGTCTATCTTTCTCTCCTCCTCTCTGTCTTCCCCTCCCTCTCTCTATTTCTCTCTGTCCTATCCAACAACGACAACAACAATAATAACTACAATAATAAAACAACAAGGGCAACAAAAGGGAATAAATAAATAAAATAAAATATTTAAAAAAAAGTGAAGCATGTGCTTCACCACTGAACTATAGCTCTGGTGCTTTGTAATTTTTAAAGGATTTTTCTTTTCTTTTCTTTTTTTTTAGAAATTGCTGTCCTGCCTTTTCATCATGGCTGCATGACTTTGCATTCCCACCAAAAGTGTAAAAAGGTACCTTTCCCTCAACATCCTCCCTAGCACTTGCTGCTTGTCTTTTGGAACACAGCCTGGCTCACAGGTGTGAGGTTTTACTTCCCTGTCACTTTGATTTGCATTTCTCTCCTGGGAGGCTAATCAACATCTTTTCCTGTGCCCTGTTGGCCTGAGTGTTCATCTGCATATCTCCTTTGGAGAAATCTTTCCTCAGATGGAGCTTGGATTTTCAGTTTTTATTTTGGAACCAGAGCACTGCTCAGCTCTGGTTTTGTGGTAGTATCTGGGATTGAACCAGGGACCTCAGAGTCTCAGACATAAGAGTTGTTATTTGACATTACCAATATATTGTCTATCTGGCCTTGAATCATTTGCTTTCCTTGGCAAGAGTGTGCTGTATAGCAGCAAAATCACCATTCTCAGGCTCAAAAAGCCTGGTTTGTGGTAGTATCTAGGACTGAACCAGGGACCTCAGAGTCTCAGACTTAAGAGTTGTTTTTTGACATAACCAATATATTGTCTCTCTGGCCTTGGACTATTTGCCTTTCTTGGCAAGAGTGTGCTGTATAGCAGGGCAAAATCACCATTCTCAGGCTCAAAAAGCGGCTCCCTCCTCCTTTTGTTCTTAGAGGGAAATTAGTCTGGAAAATGTCCCAAAGAGGGATAGAATGGAAGGGTTCTTAGCTAAGGGGAAAGGAGACATTTGAAAGGTTTCCCAGCATTGAGTCCGAGCCTAAGCTTTGCAGGACTTACGGGTATCAAGGACCTGAGCTGCCCCCGCCTTTCCCATCTCAGGAGTGAGGGGCAAGGTTCCCACATGGATTATTGTAGTTGACTCTCAGGTTGCAATCATAGCAGAAAGCAGACCTGCTATCTTTAACAAGTGGTTGTTATAGTTTGGACAGAGCACATTGATGGTGGCAGTGTGCACTAAAGACCAGAGGGCTTTTCTCCAACTGGACTTCATGTGGGCCCTGGGGTGGGGTGGCAGTTGTGATAATGATCTAGAGTGAATATCTAGCCAGTGCTGGAGCATAGAGAATTTGATTTGCAGAAAGAAAAGAAATGTGAGTCTTATACCTGGCTGAAGAAACACAAGACCTTCTGGCTTCAAATGTTTATGAAGAGAAAGTGATCCATTTAGCTGGTGTTTCACAGAAACTACAAGTCTCATGATTTCAGATTTGTTCTTTTTGGATAATGAGTTAGGTAGGTGATGTAAGCAATAGTCCTTCAAAATGGAACAGGATCCTTGCAATAACATATTAATTTGTTCTTTTTTCTTTTTACATTAAACAAATTATTTATTCTTTATCATCTTATTGGTGGCTTAATGGTTTCCAGTACAGTTGTTGGCAAAAGGGTACAATTTCTCATTTCTCCATGATAGGTGTCTGCAAAATACTTTCATCTCCAACTTAGGTCCTTTTCCACCATTATCTGCCAGTACCCAATGCTCTCTGCACTCCTTTCCTTCCCCCTCCTTTCCCAGAGTGCTTTGCTTTGGTGAAATATACCATGTCTAGTCTGAGTTTCACTTTGTGTTTCCTCTTGCCTTCCATTATTTCCTTACTTAAATGTGTATCAAGACAATAAGAACAACATATTAAAGCATACGTGGTGAAGTTATTATGTCTTTCTGGTTAGGTTTGTAATAAAGAAAATAATAAGCATGTTTGGAAAGACTGAACTAAACTAATATTCATTAATAATTAAAAAAAAAAAGTCTGTTGAGCTCGACCCCATCAATGTGTCTTGGAGCTCTGCTTCCCCAGAGCTCCACCCTACTAGGGAAAGAAAGAGACAGGCTGGGAAAATGGATCGACCAGTCAACGACCATGTTCAGGGAAGAAATTGTAGAAGCAGACCTTCCACCTTCTGCACCCCATAATGACCTTGGGTCCATACTCCCAGAGGGATAAAGAATAGGAAAGCTATCAGGGGAGGGGAGGGGATATGGAGATCTGGTGGTGGGAATTGTGTGGAGTTGTACCCTTCTTATCCTATGGTTTTGTTAATGTCTCCTTTTTTAAATAATAATAAAAAAAAGGTGTTGAGCGGTAGTGCAGTAGGTTAAGAATAGGTAACCCAAAGAGCAAGGACCAGTTTAAGGACCCCGGTTTGAGCCCCTGGCTCCCCACCTGCAGGGGAGTCAGTTCACAAGCAGTGAAGTAGGTCTGCAAGTGTCTATCTTTCTCTTCCCCTCTCTGTCTTCCCTTCCTCTCTCCATTTCTCTCTGTCCTATCCAACAACAATGACATCAATAATAACTACAACAATAAAACAACAAAGGCAACAAAAGGGACTAAATAAATAAATATTAAAAAAAGAATTAAAAAAGAATTAAAAAAAAAACCTCAGTAACCAACAATTGAAGATATGTGAAGTATATTATTTGACAAAAACCCAGTGTCACTAAAATCATCATGGTAAGAGAATATTGAGTGGTACAACCCAGGAGGTGGCATGGTGGTTAGAGTGCTGGACTTACAAATATGAGGCCCTGAATTTGGTCCCTGGCATCACATGAACCAGAGCTCTGGTTCTCTCTTTCTTTCTCTCATACAAACAAACAAACAAACAAACGTATCTTTAAAAATATTTAGTGACATTAAAGGACAGACAGACACACACACATTTTTAACCAGAGCAATGCTCAGCTCTGTCTTATGGTAGTGCTGGGGATTGAACCTGGAACCTTGGAGCCTCAGGCATGAGCCTCTTTGCATAACCATTATGTTATCTCCCCAGCCCCAGTCATATATATTGTTAAACAGAAAATACATAATGCCCAATTTGGTTTTTAAAATATTCATGTGACTAGAAAAGAAAGCAATATTATCAAAATGTTTCTCAAGGTGTTATTTACATTGTTGTTATTTACCTTTGTATTTTTTATTGTTGATCTGATGTTTTTATATAATTTATTTTTAATTTAAAAACTCACCACTGTCCACTAAATGGTCTCCATACAGTCCCCACCTCAACCCTTAGACCTTAAACCAACAGAATCTCATTTCCATTGTCAGTGTTGGATGGTTTAGTACCCGTATCCCCCCTTATTATTATTATTATTCATTGTAAAGATAGGAGAAATCATCCGGTATTTGTTTGTCTCCTGTGACTTCTCTTGCTTGCACAATTCCTTTCATTTTTTTTTTGCTACAAATTATAAAAATTCCTCATCTTTAGAGCTGTGATCTTTATCTGATCATCTCTCAATCGACGTTTAGCTTATTTCTTGTATGTTAGCTATTGCAAATAGTGTGGAAATAGCATTGGAGTGCATGTAAATTCAACAGTTCACGATTTCATATTCTTTAGGTCAATGTCCAGAAGTGGGATTGTTGGAATACATAATATCTCTGTTAATTTTTTTTTTAAATTTATAAATTGGAGATCAAGCGATAGCTCACCCAGTAGAGCATGCACTTTACCATGCACAAGGGCATGGGTTGGAGCCCCTGTCCACTACATGGGGCACCTGCACAGAGAAACTTCATGAGCAATGTCTCTCCTTTCTTTGTCTCTCTTTCTCCTGCTCAGTTTTTCATCCTCTATGTAAGAGAGAGAGAGAGATTAGATTGAGAGGAAGGCACAGGCATGATGAGATTGGAGGAATCATGCATGTGTGGAGCTTCAGTGATAACCCTGGTGACAAAAGTAAAAAAAAAATATGAGGGAGGGAGGGAGACAGAGACAGTGAGGGAGGGAGAGAGAAGGAGAACAGGGAAATTTTCAATGGAGGGGATCGGACTTAGAACGCTGGTGGTGGGAACTGTGTAAGATTATGTCCCTGTTATATTACATTATTGTTAATCATTATTTAATTGCTAATAAAACATTTTAAAAAGAGAAAGTAGAATTTTTTTGAGTATTTATGTTCCTACCAAATATCACTGCTCCTTATTCATCATCCATTGATTATTATCAATTGTGAAGTTACAATCAGGGTAGTCAGCCACCAGGTTCCAGATGCTAGCATGATGCCGTCCAGACTTCCCTGGACAGACAGCCCCACCAATGTGTCCTGGTCTCTGCTTCCCCAGAACCCTTCCCTACTAGGGAAAGAGAGAGACAGGCTGGGAGTATGGATCGACCTGTCAATGCCCATGTTCAGCGGGAAAGCTATTACAGAAGCCAGACCTTCAACCTTCTGCATCCCACAGTGACCTTGGGTCCATACTCCCAGAGAGTTAAAGAATAAGAAAGCTATTAGGGGAGGGGATGGGATACAGAGTTCTGGTGGTGAGAACTGTGTGGAGTTGTACCCCTCTTGTCCTATAGTTTAGTCAATGTTTCCTTTTTATAAATAAAATTTTTTTAAAAAGTTACAATCAGTGACAACTATGATGACACTGTAATATATCACGGTGCATTATAATGACAACACTATATATATATATACACACACACACATATATATATAACAAATTAAAAAGCTCAAGGACCTAGGCTCAAGCCCCTGGTTCCCACCTACAGGGGGGAAGCTTCACAAGCAGTGAGGCAGTGCTGTGAGTGTCTCTTTTTCTTTCTCCCTCTCTACTCCCACCCTTCCCTTTCAACTTCTCTGTCTCTGTCAAATAAATTAAAGTCAGTATCATTATTATCCACAATTTTCAAGTAAGAAAATTGAGGCTAGAGATTAATTAGACTAGTGTCAAAGTTTGTGAACTATAGGAAGAATTTCTTTCTTTCTTTATTTTGGCCATTACTAGGGCTTTACTGCTCCAAGTCAATTTTTTCAGATAAAAATAGACAGAGAGAAAAGTAACATAGCACTGAAGCTTCCCTCTGTACTGTGGGGCCAGGCTTTAGACTGTTTTGTGTGCATCACAGAGCAAGTGCACTATCCAAGTGAACTATTTTGGTGGTCTAGAAAGAAGAGTTAGAACAAGTTTATCATACTTCCAAAGTCCAATGTTACCAAAACTTCTACCTGTTGTTTTTTGCTATGATGATCATGAAACATGTATTTAAGACCTAATTTTACCCGACTGAGAATTCACCCAAGTCCCTAACTTCTTTCAAAAGTCAAACTCTTAGAAAATGCACATAAAGGGAGTCGGGCTGTAGTGCAGCGGGTTAAGCGCAGGTGGCGCAAAGCACAAGGACCGGCATAAGGATCCCGGTTCGAACCCCGGCTCCCCACCTGCAGGGGAGTCGCTTCATAGGTGGTGAAGCAGGTCTGCAGGTGTCTATCTTTCTCTCCTCCTCTCTGTCTTCCCCTCCTCTCCATTTCTTTCTGTCCTAAAAAAAAAAAAAAATGCACATAAAGCAAAATTTACCTGATTCAACATCCACTAAGATAAGACCTTCAAGACAAAGCAAAGAGGACTTTCACTAACTAAACCAGGATCCAGGCCAGACCCAACAGGAAACCCAAGTAACTGAATAGTCACTAAAGCCACAGGTGGCCAGACAATTAGCAACTGATATGATTCTAGATCAAGGGCAAAAGTAAATGATATATGGGAGAGAGCCAAGATCAGTATAAGATTGGGTGGAGACCAACCTACCAGTCTAGCACTTTCTAAGAGCTAGCAGATTGGGCCAGGGAAACTGATTTCCCTTCTGTGGAGACACAAAGGACTGTGGGGTTTGGCTCACTAGGAGGAGAAAAACCTTTGATCATAAAGTGGAGACTAAACCAACATTTACTGCCAAGGATGTGTCTTACAGGGAGGTCATTCCGAGTTTTCTATGGGGGTCTGTGCCTGCACATGTTGCCCGGCTTTGCGATACGGTTTCTCATGATTTCCTCTCCCAGACGGCCAACATGTGTGTCACGCTCCCTTTCTTTCTCCTGCATCCATTCCCTTCATTTCAGTTGCTCAAGCCCCATCCTAGACTCCATTCCTCCTAGTCCACGGTGACAGCTTCTACATGATTTAATAGTCTCCGATCTCATCTTATTTAAGTGCTTGTGTCTGGGTCCCCTTTGCCATGCCCTTGGTTTACATAGCTCCCTAAACAGGGAGCTCGCCATCTTTAAGGTAACAATCTTTTATTTTTCTACTTTATTTTTAAAAATTTGTGATTAATAGTAGGTTACAAGATTGTAGATCTTGTATTGTGTGTAGTTACACACCAAAGTTCTGTATTCCCCCTCTCCCACCTCCCAATGATAACCACCATAGTTCTCACAAATCTTAGAAAGTTTGCTTGCTTCTATTTTCACCCAAGTTCATGTGTATCTGATCTCTAAATTATACATACGAATGAGGCCATCTGGTAGTTGTCTTTCATCTTTTATTTACTCCAAAAGAACACAATTTTATCCTTTTTTATTGCAAAGCAGTATACCATGGAATATATATTCCACAACTTCTTTAGCCAGTTATCTGCTGATGAGAATTCATGCTGCTTATAAGTCTTTGGCTATTTTGTATAGTGCAGCTATGAACATAAGAGTGCATATGTCTCTTGAACTAGTGTTTGAGATTTCTTTGGAAAAATACCTAAGAGTGATATTGGTGAATCACAAGGTAATTCCATTTTTATCTATTTAAACACTCTCTATACATTTTTCCAAAGGGGCCAGTAATCTTTGATAGTTCTGATAACTAAGAGCAACCAGATAGTTAGTATTAAGTGGGACAGTGTAGGGCAAGCAAGCTAACTCGCCTGGAAGGGGGCCTGCTTTGTCATGCATGTGACCCAGTTTGGAGCCAGGCCCCCACCACACTGGGGGATGTTTTGGTCTTTTTGTCTTTTGTCTTTCCTTTTGCTCTGTCTCTCTGTTTTTATCGCTTTCTCTCTCTCTTTCTGAAAAGGTCAGCTCTCAGCAGTGAAGCTCCAGTGAAGATAAATAAATAAATTCAACAGTATGAAACTGCTACTTGCATAGGACAAAAGTAAGCAGGGAGTAATTTCATGTTGTTCATAACCATTCAAGTTAACATACAAGGGGCATTTAGCTTTGCACTATACAGTACATCATCTCATTTAATTTCTTCAACAATTAAATAATATACAAACAGCAAGTGAAAGACTGGGGCACATTTCTGTACATGCAGGTCCTAAATTTCAGACATCTATTCTTCCCCAGACGGTGCCTCACAAAGTTCTTTTCCACATGTCTCTCCATGACTACATGGGTTCCTACTCGATTCTACTTCTGCTCCTTATCCCACTCAAGACCTTTACCTCCAAACTTAGAATCTTAAAATAACTTGCAGACCTAGTAGTGCCATTCCTGGGCATATCTCTAAAAGGCCTGAAAACACGGCATGGAAGGTTAAACAACTGGATCCCAAGTTTCATCCCTGCATCACATGTGCTAGTGTGATGATCTGCTTCTCTCTTTCAAATAGATAAATAAGTATTAACAGACACACAGAGAGAGACAGAGACAGAGAGAGACAGAGAGAGATATCTGAAAACACATATCCACACAAAGGCTTGCATAAGACTGTTTATAATGGCCTAAAGTGAAAATAACTCAAATGCTTACAAATCAATATACTGAACAAACAGAACATCGTATGACTATGTCTATAAAGTTAGATATAGACAACAGAATATTATACAGTCATAAATGCAAGTAAAGTACAAATACATGCTGAGGAGTAGATGAGGCTTGGGAATAATTATAAATGGTCTTGCATAATTTCACTTATGCATCCAGAACAGGCAGACTCAGAGAAGGGGGAATCAAGTGTGAGGGGGAGGGGTACTTCTAGGGGAGGGGGTAGGAGGGGTAGAATAAAAGGGGAAAGGAGGGGGGAGGGGAGAGGAGGGGGAGAGGGGAGGGGGTTTGTGAGTCCGTTGAGAAGCAGGTCTACAGGTTTCTATATTCCCCTCACCCTCTCTATCTTCCTCTTCCCCTCCTCTCTCAATTTCTGCCTGTCCTATACAACAACAATGACAGCAATAACAATAATAATAACAACAACAAGGGCAACAAAAGGGAAAAAATAGCCTCCAGGAGCAGTGGATTCATAGTGCAGGCACCAAGCCCCAGCAATAACCCTGGCGGCAAATAAATAAATAAATAAATAAAATAAATTGAGGGGGGAGAGGTGGTGTGAACTCTGTTAAGTGTACATAGTACTAAGTGGAAGGACCCCACACACACACACACACACACAAGGATCTGGGTTCAAGTTCCTGGCTCCCCATCTGCAGGGGGATGCTTCAAAAACTGCAAAACAGGCCTGCAAGTATTTTATCTTTCTCTCCCCCTCTCTATCTCCCTCTCCCCTTTCAGTTTCTCCCTGCCCTGCCAAATAAAAGAGAGGAAAAAATTAAAAAAATGATTGCCAGGAACAGTGAATTCATTGTGCAGGCCCCAGTTACAACTCTGATGGCAAGTAAAAGAAAGAAAGGAAAGAAAGGACAGGAAGGAAGGAAGGAAGGAAGAAAGAAAACAAAACTTCACCAGGTAGGGTGTATAGCTTTCAAATCACATGGTCCAGGTTTGAATCCCAGCACCCTACCTGCAAGCAGTGAAGCAGGTCTGCAGGTGTCTATCTTTCTCTCTCCCCTCTCTGTCTTCCTCTCCTCTCTCCATTTCTGTCTGTCCTCTCTAACAATGATGACATCAATAACAACTACAACAACAATAAAAAGCACCAAGGGCAACAAAAGGGAAAATAAATAAATACGAAAATATATTTTTAAAAAAAGCCTCTTTTGTTCTTTTTCTTCCCTGTAGGCTATGGAAGCCTGAGGGTTTTTTAAACTATAAGTAGGCTTCTTAGCTTAATCACCCACTCCAGACCAAGAGATAAAGCAGGTGGGGGAGATAACTCAGTGGTTATGCAACGAGACTCTCACACTGAAGCTCCAGGCTCAGTTCAACTTCTCTGCCAAGCTGGGCCAGCACTGCTGGGCCCTGTGAGTTACAGACTGTAGGTTCTGAGGCAATTATTCACCATGTTCTCATCAGGAGAACAATGTGGAAAGGCTCCCACTATACAGCCCCACTGCTAGGCCACTGAGGTGTAGCTCTTCTTCTGAGTTTCCTGGTCAGTTCTCTGTTCCCAGATGTCAGCACCGGGCCTCCCCCCTGCTGCTCCAGCCTCTGAAGGGCAGTAGCAATGGAGACTCACAGTTACATTTGGTGAGTCTTAGTCCTTTCCTCCCTTCAGCAGTCTTTTTGTTGGTAAAGCAGACCAGATGTGGTGCTTCAACTGGTAAACTACCAGACTGTTACCAGCTGCTCAATCTCTCCTTAGGCTCCTCCCTGTCTATGAGCCACACGTGTTTGCACTCATCGGTGGTTTGGTGGGTTCCTGAAATCGTTCTAGTCCTGCCTTGTTGTGGTCCCAGGTGGTCTCCTTTGGTATTTCTAGTTGACTTGGGAGACTACTTTAGCACTTGTGAAGCAATTCCCTTGAAGGTGGGGAGCTAAGGGCTTGAACCTGGATCCTTGCTCAGGTCCCTGCACTTTGCACTATGTGTGCTTAACCTGGTGCACCACTGCCTGCCCCCTTATTTATTTATTGATTGATTGATGATATATATTAACACCATTACCGCCATCCAAGGTCTGTGTCCCCGTCCCCACCCCCTTACAGTGGAGCTGAAAATCTACCATTCATAAACAGAAGTTAAGAAAGAAGAACAGGAAGGGAAATGCGAAGCAGAATTTTACTAAGTTTGGAGTATTGTACCAAAGTAGAAAAGTCGGGGATGGGAGTCGATATCTATTTATTAATGAAAGAGATACAAAGAGAAATTAGAGTACTGTTCTGCTCTGGTTTATGGTGATGCTGGGGGTTGAACCCGGGAACTTAGAGCCTCAGGCATGAAAGTCTTTTGCATCACATTATGTTATATCTCCAATCTTAAATATTGATTTACTAATGAGGTAGGAGGGAGAGAAAAAAAAAGAGAAACCAACAGGTCATCACTCAGGCACATGCAATACCAGGCATCAAACTCAGGGCCTCACTTTTTTTTTTTTTTGAAATATTGAATCTTTTACTTTATTTAAAATTTTTTAAATTTATATAAAAGAAACATAGACTAAACCATAGGATAAGAGGGGTACAGCTTCACATAATTCCCACCACCAGAATTCTGTATCCCATCCCTGATAGCTTTCCTATTCTTTTTGTTTTAAAATTAATTAATTTATTTATTCCCTTTGTTGCCCTGCTTTCCTATTCTTTAACCCTCTGGGAGTATGGACTCAAGGTCATTGTGGGATGCAAAAAGTGGAAGGTCTGGCTTTTTTTTTTTTTTTTTATTGGGGAATTAATGTTTTACATTCAACTGTAAATACAATAGTTTGTACATGCATAACATTCCCCAGTTTCCCATTTAAGTTGTACCCCTCTTATCCTATGGTTTTGTCAATGTTTCCTTTATATAAATTAAAAAATTTTTTTTGTTGTTGTTGGTTTTTTTTTTTATTTATTTAAGAAAGGATTAATTAACAAAACCATAGGGTAGGAGGTGTACAACTCCACACAATTCCCACCGCCCAATCTCCATATCCCACCCCCTCCCCCGATAGCTTTCCCATTCTCTATCCCTCAGGTCTGGCTTTTGTAATTGCTTCCCCACTGAACATGGGTGTTGACAGGTCGATCCATACTCCCAGCCTGTCTGTCTCTTTCCCTAGTGGGGAAGGGCTCTGGGGAAGCAGAGCTCCAGACACATTGGTGGGGTTGTCATGCTAGTATCTGGAACCTGGTGGTTGACAAGAGAGCTAACATACAAAGCAAAACAAATTGTTGACCAATCATGGACCTAAAGGCTGGAACAGTACAGGACCTCACATTTTTAACTCTAACACTTTAGCTACTGTACTACCTCCTGGACTGCAAAAAAAATGTGTGTGTGTGTGTGTGTGTGTGTGTGTGTGTGTGTATTATGAGAAAAAATAAAAGGGGAGAAAGAGAGTCTCCAGAGGAACTGCTGGACTCTAGCATAAGGTAGTGGCCAGGGATTGAACCTACAGCATGTTCTGAATTCTAACAAGTTAAACTCTCTTCTTGCTCAGCCCTTCCTCATCCTGAGCCCTGCGGGGTCATGGACCCAGGAGTGTTAGAGATAGATTATCTGACTCACTTGTTCTCTTGTCTTATTTAGAGGGAAATCAAAGCTTTGAGAGAGGACAGGACATTTCCAAGGTCACAGACTGAGTCAACGGCATTGTTGAGCCCACAATCATGTTATTTTCTAGACTGGATCACCCAAAACAAAATGCCTCCCTTATCTTGCTGGCAGCTTCAAGTCCTGATGGAAGAAACATTAGATTTCCTCCCACTGCTGCCTGAAGTCAGGTCACTTACAAGTGTGCAAAGACCAGAGTATAAGAGGTTAGGCGGTGGAGCACCTGGTTAAGCACACATGGTAGTGCAAGGAGCTGCATAGGGATCTGGGTTCAAACCCCCAGATCCCCACCTTCAGGGGGATGCTTTACAAGTGTCGTTAAAGTTTGGGGCTCCAGCAGGCCGGGCTAGCTTCGCAGTGATGAACAGAGACTCGAAGACACACGGCTGGGCCGGGAAGCTGTACAACGATTCACGAACAACGATTTATAAACTAACCCAAACTAATCACCACACAGATCTCTCCTGCATCCTTCTCCAGCGGTTCCGCCAGAACTCTCGAAGTCTGTTGGGGTTCCGGGGGCAGGGAGAAGAGGGCCCCGAAACTAGCAGGGGCCATACCACAATCTCCCAGAGGCGGAGGGGGGTGAGACCAAAACCAATGTGAAGCATACAACAACAAGTGGTGAAGCAATTCTTGCAAGTGTCTGTCTTTGTTTTCTTCTCTATCTCCCCCGCCCCTCTCAATTTCTCTCTGTCCTATACAATAAAATGGAAAAAAAAAAAAGGTATCATCTGGAACTTGGTGGCTGAAAAAGAGTTAAGATATAAAGCAGAATAAATTGTTGACTAATCATAAACCTAAAGGCAAGAAATATTGCAGATGAAGATTTGGATGGCAACTGTTATGTCCAGATTCGAGTCCACATCTCACGCAAAGAGGCCAGAATCACATGCAATAGCAAGAGCCTTTATTAGGAAGCTTAAGCTTAGGCTGCCGACACCCTTCCAAGCAAAGGGAGAGTCTGCGACCTCGATCACTTCTCATCCCCCCTTTTTATAGTGATCACAGGGTGGGCACAGGTGGAAATATCCACACGGAACAAGGAACAAATGGCTTCGGGTCAACAGCTGCTCTCAATATTCGGGGCCCCTCTCCAACCCCACAGCAAGCTGACTTCCACAGGCAGACGACCCCACCAATGTGTCCTGGAACCCTGTTTCCCCAGATCCTTGCTCCACTAGAGAAACAAAGAGACAGGCTGGGAGTATGGATCGACTGCCAATGCCCATGTTCAGCAGGGAAGCAGTTACAGAAGCCAGACCTTCCACCTCCTGCACCCCACAATGATCCTGGATCCAGAGGGTTAAAGAATAGGAAAACTATCAAGGGTGGGGGCAGGAGATTGGATACAGAGTTCTGGTGGTGGGAATTGTGTGGAAATGTATCCCTCTTATCCTATAGTCTTGTAAATATTTCCATTTTATAAATAAAAAAAATTTAAAATAGGAAAAAAATGGCTGCCAGGAGCAGTGGACTCATAATGCTGGTACCAAGTCCTAGCGATAATCCTGGAGGCAAAAAAAAAAAAAAAAAAAAGACTAGAGTATGTATTACCAGCAATGAGGACTAAAGTACTCAATGGGTTCACCTTTTGTGTGGTATATTGGAAAAAAAGGAGGTAAAGACAGATTTCCTGCCTAGTAATGGCTTGTATTTCCAACTAGAACTAGATCTGGTACTCAGTGGTCAAGGATCTGGACCTGGACCTCTTAGAGGTTTTAAAAGTGTAAAATTGTACTCCTGTCTTCAGTGAACTTGAATTTTATGGGACTAGAAATGTTCAGAATTAATGAAACCTAGAATGTAGAAGCTCCCATCGGAATGGAAGGAAACCAGTAGGTTAGGGGAGAATCCAAGTGGGTAAAGAGTCTAGTCGAGAACTCAAAAGAATCCGTGGGAAGAGTACATTTGACTAGGTGACAAGGGGCAGGCAGAGGGCACATCACAAAGAAAGGCACAACATCCAGAAAGAATGAAAAGCAACAGAATCCCTCGGAGCGTATGGGTAGGGGGAAAAATACAAAGGAGTACTGAAGCCAAACTTTGAAACATTATTTATGGGAGGATTAAAGAAAAATAATTGCTTAGGGACAGACTCTGTTTTTGCTCTCCCCAGTCAACTAGGAAAAGCAATGAAAATCACCTGAAGACACAACAAAATACGACCAGGTTTTTTTTTTTTTTTCTTCTTCTTCTCCTTCTCTTCCTCTTCCTCCTCCTCTTCTTCTTCTTCTTCAATTATCTTTATTTATTTATAGACAGAGTCAACCAGAAATTGAGATGGAAGGGAGTGACAGAGAAGGAGAGAGACACCTGCACCCCTGCTTCACCACTTGTGAAGCTTTCCCTCTACAAGTGGGGACCAACTACTCTCCTGGTCAGCCTCTGAGCACAGTGGATGCTGTTGACTATGGTGGCTAGGGGAAGCTTCTTCCACTAGGTCTACCTATTCACCTGAGAATTTCTTACAGACACACCAGGAATGATGTTGACCAGCTGGCAGGCAGCTTTTTCTGTTTGTTTATTTTTTTGGCACCAGGGATTGTGCCTGAGCAATTCCACCGTTCCAGGCCTACTCCTTTTCCTTTCCTTTCCTTTCCTTTCCTTTCCTTTCCTTTCCTTTCCTTTCCTTTCCTTTCCTTTCCTTTCCTTTCCTTTCCTTTCCTTTCCTTTCCTTTCCTTAACTTTCCTTAACTTTCCTTTCCTCTCCTTTCCTTTCCTTTCCTTTCCTTTCCTTTCCTTTCCTTTCCTTTCCTTTCCTTTCCTTTCCTTTCCTTTCCTTTCCTTTCCTTTCCTTTCCTTTCCTTTCCTTTCCTTTCCTTTCCTTTTTTCTTCTTTTATTTTTTATTTTATTTTTTTAAGATTTTTGCCTGTAGGTGGGGACTGGGGCTTGAACCTGGGTTCTTACACACTGTAATGTGTTTGCTCACCCAGGTGCTCCACCATCTGGCCCCCATGGTTATTATTATTTATTTATTTTCCCTTTTGTTGTCCTTGTTGTTTAACAGTGGTTATTGATGTCGTTGTTGGGTAGGATAGAGAGAAATGGAGAGAGGAGGGGAAGACGGGGAGAGGGAGAGAAAGACAAACACCTGCAGACCTGCTTCACCACTTGTGAAGTGACTCCTCTGCAGGTGGGGAGCCGGGGCTCAAACCGGGATCTTTACGCTGGTCCTTGGGCTTTGCGCCACTTGCGCTTAACCTGCTGTGCTACTGCCCATTTCCCCACCCCCATGTTTTTTTTTTTTTTTTTCCAGATAGAGGACGCTCATGCTTTCATATATACAGTCTCTCAGCTTAGCCATTAGAGGACTCACTGTTATGAACAAAGACCTGGATTTGAATCCCAGTACCACATAGGTGCATAGGTGTGTCAAGCATGATGTCAGAGAAGCCTCTTTACTGACAGAGCAGTGCTGTGGTGCCGTTCCTTCTCTCTGTCTCTATATCTCTTCCTCTTTCACTGTTAATTGTGCCATGTGATACATAAATATATGCAGGTGTCTTGAGGAGTGGGTACTGGTCTGTGTAAAAGTAGCAGTTAGCACACTCCAGCTAGAATCATCTATCAAAGAGGTAGGAGTCACTGTGAACACCCCTAATTAAGAAACTATTCCCCTTCCACCAGGACTACCAAGGACTTGTGTCTGCGTAATTCCACTGTTCCCAATGGCTTCTTTAACATTCTCTTTTTTTTTTCCAGATAGAGGACGCTCATGAAGCTCCCACTTTGTAGCCCCCCCCCCATATGATGCCAGGGGCTTGAGCCCAGGTCCTTGCCCATGGTAGCATAGTATTCTATGGTGTGAGCCATTTTTCAGCCCCTAGTTAGGCATCTCTTATCTCAGGCAAGTTGCCACATAAAACTAACCATCAAAAAGTCGTAATAAAAAAGATATACCATCACTAGGGAGGTGGCTCAGCAGTGGAAGACCTCATTTGTGAGGCCCCGGGTTTGATTCCTGGCACCATAAAAAGCCAGAGTAGAACTTTCTTTCTCAAAAAGTAAATGTATATCATTAAAAAAATTTTTTTTATTTATTTATTTTTGGATAGAGACAGAGAGACATTAAGAAGGGAGGGGAAGATAGGGAGAGAGACAGAGAGACACCTACAGCCCTGCTTCACCACTTGTGAAGCTTTCCCCCTGCTGGTGGGAACCAGAGGCTTGAACCTGAGTCGTTGTGCACTATAATGTGCGCTTAGCCAGTGTGCCACCACCTGGCCCCCTTAGATAAATCATTTTTATTTTATTTATTTTTAAAAAATATTTTATTTATTTATTCCCTTTTGTTGCCCTTGTTGTTTTATTGTTGTAGTTATTATTGTTGTCATTGTTGTTGGAGATAAATCATTTTTAAAAAGTGTACTGAGCACCCAAGAGATCGCAGAACAGCATCAGATGGCCTAGGGAATCACCACCCTGTCTTGGAGCTCCCAGTGCAGAAGCAAAAATAGACAAGAGATAAGGACAAAGGAAGCTACTGAGAGCATTTCTAATTGTCCTAAATGGGATTCATAGGATGATCTGACAGGCAGGAGCTGAGGAGACGGTGACTGACACCGGGATAAGACACCTGGTGATGATTAGAGTGAACTTGGAGGTTGAGAAGGAGCCCAAGGGTGCCAGGTGGTGGCACATGTGGTTGAGCATTCATGTTAGAAAGCCCAATGACCCAGGTTCAAGCCCCTGTTCCCCGCCTTCAGGGAGAAAACTTCACCAGTGGTGAAGCAGGGTTTAAGGTGTCTCTGTCTCTCTCCCACTCTATCACCTCCTTTCCTCTCAATTTCTGGCTGTCTCTATCCAATAAACAAAGATTAAAAAAAAAAAAAAAGTAAAAAAGTGGTCCAGGAGGTGATGCAGTGGTCCTGAGTTCAATCCCTGGCAGCACATGTACCAGAATGATGTCTGGTTCTTTCTCTCCTAGCTTTCTCATGAATAAATAAATAAATTCTAAAAAAAAGAAAAAGAAGTGTTGAGCAATGTTTAAAAAAAAGTGAAAAAAAAAAGTTAGGAGTCCAAGAGCAGAGAGGGGGAGGGAAAGCACTCTCCAGACAGGGCTCCTGTTATGGCAGTCAGGGGTATTTGGAAAAAGTTGGGCTGCTCCAAGGCCTTCTGATAGGGGGCTCCCCAGTTTATGCAGTGTTGCATGGGAGCAGTAGTAGCAAGAGTTCATTCCACCCTCCAATAAAGGAAGTAACAGCCTTTCCAGCAAAGTTCATTTACAAAGTTCAAAGTGTCAGCAAAGGTGGTTTCCCTGCATTCCACAGTGTTTACAAGATAGAGATGCCGTGCCGACTTCTCGTAGCCAGATTCTGAAAACTAAAAGATATCTCATCCACGGAGGGGAAAAAAAACGTTCTGTTCCACCTCCCCTGCTAGGTTGAAAAGGTCAGTTCAAAGAGGCTTCTGGTATTTTGAGATTCACCGGAGCTGATAGCATCGAGATTACTATGTACACTTCTGATTGGCAACCTGGACAGGTACAGACTGTAGCCAGGAAAAGCACATTAAAGTGTCTAGAGGATGAACATGGGTGTATGTGTGTGGGTGGTGGGGGGGAGGGTCAAAGTTAAGCCTCTCTGGAAAGGACAGAGACTAACCTGTTAACTGCATAGCTGGATTCTGAGTGGCCTTTAACTGTCTTCTTTGTGTGCTTGCCACATGGAATGGCATTACTTTTACAACACGAGGAGAACTAGGATAAGTGTTGCTTTTATATGGTCCTTTAAAATTTTGTTTTATCAAGCCATTTTAAAATGTGTGACTACTAGAGATTGTAAGATTATATAGTTCCACACACACCACACCCACCACCAAAGTTCTGTGCCTCCACCCTCCCACCCACAAGAGCTTTTGAATTTTTGTAACTAGAGAATTATTGAAATCCAAAGCTGGGAAAATCTTTGGTGCAGAGGCTGTGAAAATGGAGCCTTCAACTGTCACATTCCTAATGTGCAAAAGGGAAGTAGGCCCAGTGGTGAACATGCCAAGTGTGGGGGATCTGGGAGAAGGGGTATGAAAACAGGAAGAGTTGGAGAGAGGGAGTAAGCCTGCTCTTTTTTGTTTGTTTGTTTGTTTTTTATTTCTTTATTGGGGAATTAATGTTTTACATTCAACAGTAAATACAATAGTTTGTACATGCATAACATTCCCCAGTTTCCCATATAACAATACAACCTCCACTAGGTCCTCTGTCATCCTTCTTGGACCTGTGTTCTCCACCCCCACCCCCCCCCACCCCAGAGTCTTTTACTTTGGTGCCATACGCCAATTCCATTTCAGGTTCTACTTGTGTGTGTGTGTGTGTGTGTGTGTGTGTTTTCTGATCTTGTTTTTCAACTTCCTCCTGAGAGTGAGATCATCCCATATTCATCCTTCTGCTTCTGACTTATTTCACTTAACATGAATTTTTCAAGGTCCATCTAAGGTCAGCTAAAAACAGTGAAGTCACCATTTTTTTTTTTTTACAGCTGAGTAGTATTCCATTGTGTATATATACCACAACTTGCTCAGCCACTCATCTGTTGTTGAACACCTGGGTTGCTTCCAGGTTTTGGCTATTACAAATTGTGCTGCCAAGAACATATGTGTACACAGATCTTTTTGGATGGATGTGTTGGGTTCCTTAGGATATATCACCAGGAGAGGAATTGCAGGATCATAGAGTAGGTCCATTTCTAGCCTTCTGAGAGTTCTCCAGACTGTTCTCCACAGAGGTTGGACCAATTGACATTCCCACCAGCAGTGTAGGAGGGTTCCTTTGATCCCACACCCTCTCCAGCATTTGCTGCTGTTACTTTTTCTGATGTATGACATTCTCACGGGAGTGAAGTAGTATCTCATTGTTGTCTTGATTTGCATTTCTCTGACAATCAGAGACTTGGAGCATTTTTTCATGTGTTTCTTGCCCTTTTGGATCTCTTCAGTGGTGAATATTCTGTCCATGTCCTCCCCCCATTTTTGGATGGGGTTATTTGTTGTCTTGTTGTTGAGTCTGGGAAGCTCTTTATATATGTTGGTTATTAAACTCTTGTCTGATGTATGGCATGTAAAGATCTTCTCCCATTCTGTGAGGGGTCTCTTGGTTTGGCTAGTGGTTTCTTTTGCTGTGAAGAAGCTTTTTAATTTGATGTAGTCCCATAGGTTTATACTTGCCTTAGTCTTCTTTGTAATTGGATTCGTTTCATTGAAGATGTCTTTAAAATGTATGCGGAAAAGAGTTCTGCCAATACTTTCCTCTAAATATCTGATAGTTTTTGGTCTAACATTCAAGTCCTTGATCCACTTGGAATTTACTTTTGTATTTGGTGAAATACAGTGGTTCAGTTTCATTCTTCTGCATGTTTCAACCCATTGTTTCCAACACCATTTGTTGAAGAGACTCTGCTTTCCCCATTTAATAGTCTGGGCCCCTTTGTCAGAGATTAAATGTGCATAGGTGTGGGGGCAAGCCTGCTCTTTTTACTGCCACAATTCCTGGAGGAAAGTAGACCAGAGCTGTCAGATCTTCTGATTTTTCAAGAAAAGTGAAACACATTGCTCTTGAACAGTACATGTAGGGTTCTATGTCACATAGTGAAGAGAAACATCAGAGGGGGAGGGTGGGTGGTGGCACACCCTGAAAAATACACACATTACCATGCTCAAGGACCTGAGTTCAAGCCCCTGTCTGGTTCCCACTAAGGGGGAATCATAAGTGGTGAAGCAATGCCGTGGGTGCCTTTCTAGCTCTCCCTCCCCCACTTTTTTTTTTTTTTTGCCTCCAAGGTTAGCACTGGGGCTTGGTGCAGGCAGTATGAATCCACCATTCCTGGTGGCCTTTTTTTTTTTTTTTTTTTTTCATTTTATTTGATAGGACAGAGAGAAATCGAGAGGGAAGAGGGAGAGAGAGATAGGCACCTGCAGACCTGCTTCAGCAACTGTGAAGCGTTCCTGCTACAGGGGCTTGAACCTGGGTCCTTAAGCATAGTTCTATATGTGCTTAACCACCCAGCCCCTTCCCTCTTCTCTCTGGATTCTTCTTTGTATCTACGCTATAATACATAAATAAAATACCTTAAAATTAAATTTCTATTGGGGGTTGCATTGTTATATGGAAAACCTAGAAATGGTATGCATGTACAAATTTTTGTATTTACTGTTGAATGTGAAACATTAACTCCCCAATAAAGAAATTAAAATAAAAAATTAAATTTAACTTTTTTACTGGATGTTAATGGTTTACAGTACAGTTGTTGGCACATGGATATAATTTTTATTTATTTATTTATTCCCTTTTGTTGCCCTTGTTTTATTATTGTAGTTATTATTGTTGTCATCATTGTTGGATAGGACAGAGAGAAATGGAGAGAGGAGGGGAAGACAGAGGAGGGAGAGAAAGAGAGACACCTGCAGACCTGCTTCACCATTTGTGAAGCGACTTCCCTGTAGGTGGGGAGTCAGGGCTCGAACCGGGATCCTTATGCTGGTCTTGCGCTTTGCGCCACGTGCATTTAACCCGCTGGGCTACAGCCAGACTCACTGGAGTTTAATTTCTTATCTCCCACAGTAGGTGTCCGAAAAACACTCTCAATCTCAGTCTTGGCCCCTTCTTCCCTCATGTTCCATCATCAACATAAAAAACAAAACAGAAAGGACTGGTGTAGGGATCCTGCTTGGAGCCCCGGCTCCCCACCTGCAGGGGAGCCACTTCACAGGCAGTGAAGCAGGTCTATAGGTGTTTATCTTTCTCTCCCCCTCTCTGTCTTCCCCTCCTCTCTTGATTTCTCTCTGTCCTAACAACGACATCAATAACAACAACAATAATAACTACACTAACAACAAAAAGGTCAACAAAAGGGGAAATAAATAAATATTTTGAATAGTTAAAAAAACAAAAACAAACAAAACAAAAAACCCATAGGGCTGGGGAGGGGGGAAAAAGGGCACTATGGAGGGTAGAGTAAACATAGATGTAATGATCAGTTGTCCTTTTGCTGCCTGTTTGCAGCCTTTGTTTCTTTTCTTTTTACTTATTTATATTTATAAAATGGAAATATTGACAAGACCATAGGGTAAAAAGGGTACAATTCCCACCACCAGAACTCCGTATCCATTCCTCTCCCTTGATAGCTTTCCTATGTTTTATCCCTCTGGGTGTATGGACCTAGGGTCCTTGTGGGGTGCAGAAGGTGGAAGGTCTGGCTTCTGTAATTGCTTCTCTGCTGGACATGGGCATTGGCAGGTCAATCCATACTCCCAGCCTGTCTCCTTTCCCTAGTGGGGCAGGGGCCCAGCAAAGTCAGGTTAGTGTCATGGTAGCATCTGGAAACTGGTGGCTGAAAAAGAGTTAAGATGAAAAGCAGAACAAATTGTTGAGTAATCATGAACCTAGAGGCAAGAATATTGTAGATGATGATTTGGGGTCTCCATTTTGTAAGAAGATAGTAGGACTATTTTAGGTATAGTCCAAGGGACCCATGACTTTACTGGCTTTTGCTTGAGTCTGACAGTTAACATGCAGGTGGACCCAAGGTATTATCTAGGGAGATGGTTTCATAGTTGGAAAAAGGACTGGGAAGGTGGATCAGGGAAGAGAGTAGCTGTTTTTTTTTTTTCTCCCAGCAGCAGTTTTCAGCTTTATTACTATCTGATTTGTCGACATGAGTAGGAGAGGAAATGGGGACAGTTACAGAGAAAAAAAAAATGAAATGAGAATAATTGAAGGTCTACTAAAATATTTATCACTTAAAATATAACTAAACATTTATGAAATTTGTCAAACATGGGACATTATACAGGAGATGTGCTGTCAGGGTATGGGGGGAGTATAGTGTTAAGAAATACTGGTACAGAACCGATAAAATCCAAATTCAGTGGCTGATAGTCAATGTTCTTAAAGTTCCAGCTCCCTGTTAAAGCTGTATTTTATTTCATATGAGATGAAGGGAAAGAGAGTTTGCCATGAGAAAAAGAGAGAGAAGCCAGAGCTTCTCACCAATACAATACACTCGGCACTGGGGATGGAACCCTGGCCTCAAGCATCTAAGTCCTGTTCTCTTCCAGTTGAGCCACTACCTCTGCTTCTCTGTCTCTCTTTCAGTGTTAGGTGTATATTCTAGAGGAGCTCCCTCTCCTGCCCTGTGCAGGAAGCTCTTTTCTGCTCCAGTAGATCAAGGTGAAAAAGAAAACTCTCACCCTCTCTTATCTGGGGCCCAGCAATTTCTGGAACATTCTGATCCTCCTAATCCTTGCTTTGGGAAATATTAATGAGCTAATCCCAGAAAGCTCACTGGCTCTCAGATGCAGTCTTACCAGTGAGCTTTGCAGGCTAGAGCTAGAGAAGGCCAGGCTGGAATAGAGCCTGCCTCAATTTTGCCAGCTGCACAAGAGCAGCCCAGGAGAGTCAGCCCCAATTCCTCTGCAAAAGTAGTCGGTGGGCATCGCAGCCATGGGCGAAGTGACAGCAGAGGAGGTGGAGAAGTTCCTGGACTCCAATATCGACTTTGCCCAACAGTACTACAAACTCCGCTACCGGGCCAAGGTCATCTCTGACCTCCTGGGGGCCAAGGAGGCAGCTGTGGACTTCAGCTACTATCACCCGTTGAGCAGTGTGGAGGAGAGCGAGATCATATTCGATCTTCTGCGGGACCTTCAGGAGAATCTGCAGGCTGAGAAGTGCACCTTCAATGTCATGAAGAAGCTGTGCTTCCTGCTGCAGGCTGATCGCATGAGCCTGTTCATGTACCGGGTCCGGAATGGCATCGCTGAGCTGGCCACCCGGCTTTTCAATGTCCACAAGGACGCTGTCCTAGAGGACTGCCTGGTGATGCCTGACTCGGAGATCGTGTTCCCCTTGGACATGGGCGTGGTGGGCCATGTGGCTCACTCTAAAAAGATCGTCAACGTCACCAACACAGAGGAGGTACCCTCTCCCCCCAGAGGAGGGTGGGTGCGGAGGCCTGAGTCCAGGGGCTTCTAGGGAGGTCAGTGGGGCAGGAAGTTGTCGGCCACTAACACAGGGGTGGCGGCAGCTTGGCATCTCTTTTACATAGTAACTTATTTATTTATTTAGAGCTCCTTATTTAAAAAAAAAGATTTCAGCGGAGATTAACAAATGGTACGTAGAACTGATGATCTTTCTTCTAAAGTCACCGATTGTTAGCATTCTGTCACGTTATTTATTTACTTATTTATTTTCTTACCACCAGCATTATCACTAGGGCTGGGTGCCTGCACAACAAATCTATCACTCTTGGTGGCCTGCTCCCCCTTTTCCTTTTCTTTTTTTTTGTTTCTGGTAGAGACAGAAATTGAGAGGGATGGTGGAGTTAGAGAGAGAGAGAAAGAGAGAGACACCTGCGGACCTGCTTTACTACTTATGAAGTTTCCACTCTGCAGGTGGGGGTGTGAACCCCTATCCTTGAACACTTTAATACATGTGCTCTACTAGATGTGCCACCACCTGACCCCTGTGTCAAATTTACTTTCTCCCTCCATGGTCTCTGTCCCATTTGAGAGTCAGACATGATGTTTATTATTATTATTATTATTTCATTTATTTATTTTCCCTGTTGTTGCCCTTGTTTTTTAATTATTGTTGTTGTTATTGATGTCGTCATTGTTGGATAGGACAGAGAGAAATGGAGAGAGGAGGGGGAGACAGAGAGGGGGAGAGAAAGATAGACACCTACAGACCTGCTTCACTGCCTGTGAAGCGACCCCCCTGCAGGTGGGGAGCTGGGGCCTCAAACCGGGATCCTTACACCGGTCCTTGCACTTTGCACCACATGCCCTTAACCCACTGTGCTACCGCCCGACTCCTTAATTATTTCTTTATTGAGGAATTAATGTTTTACATTTGACAGTAAATACAATAGTTTGTACATGCATAACATTTCCCAGTTTTCCATGTAACAATACAACCCCCACTAGGTCCTCTGTCATCTTTTTGGACCTGTATTCTCCCCTTCCCATCTACCCCAGAGTCTTTTACTTTGGTGCCATATGCCAATTCCAGTTCAGGTTCAAATGATTGTAATCTTTGTTCCATTCTCTTAAGAAACTTGATGGGAATTTGATTGGTATCACATTAAATTTGTATTTGGCTCTGGATAGAATGTTCATTTTGATGATATTAATACTTCCAATCCATAAGCACGGGATATTTTTCCATTTCTTTGTATCATTTTCTATTTCCTTGAATAGCAACTCATAGTTTTCAGTATATAAGTCTTTCACTTCTTTGGTCAAGTTTATTCCTAGATATTTTTAAAAAAATTTATTTATTTCCTTTTTGCCCTCGTTTTTATTGTTGTTGTAGTTATTATTGTTGTTAATGTCGTTGTTGTATAGGACAGAGAGAAATGGAGAGAGGAGGGGAAGACAGAGAGAGGGGGAGAGAAAGATAGACACCTGCAGACCTGCTTCACCACCTGTGAAGCGACTCCCCTGCAGGTGGGGAGCTGAGGCTCGAACCAGGATCCTTGCGCCGGTCCTTGGCCTTGCACCACGTGTGCTTAACCCGCCGCGCCACCGCTCGGCTCCCTATTCCTAGATATTTTGTTGAGTTTTCTGTGATAGCAAATGGGAGTGATTTCTGGATATCTTCCTCTTTTGGCTTAGTGTTTTTGTAAAGGAATGCTACTGATTTTTGTACATTGATTTTGTAGCCTGACACTTTGCTATATTGCCTAATGATCTCCAGAGGATATGCAAACATCTGGAAAGAGCAGGTGTTTAACATTTAAAGAGCAGGTGTAGTAAACATTTAGTGTAAAAGACAATCAAGTTATTACACAATCATTCCTTTAATACCTGTGTCAACTTGAACTCATGCTAATTCCATAATGGCAGAACCCGTGTAGATCTCTTTTACTGCTGCAGTGGCTAAACCAGGGATTTGTGTTCAGTCTTTTCCAAGACCCATTCTGGACATAGTGTATGCTGCCTCCTGCCTTATTTTAGATGAAGAGTCATCAGATTAAAAGATATGAGGTTTTCAGAGTTCACCTCTTTCAACTGCCTTATTTATTTATTTACCAGAATATAGCTTAGCTGTGGCTTAATGGTTGTTCAAGGGATTGAACTTGGGATGTTGGAGCTTCAGGCATGAAAGTAACCATTATTCTTTTTTTTATTCTTTTTTATTTTTTTAATATTTTTAAAATTTTTTATTTAGTTTTTTAAATTTATTTATTCCTTTTTGTTGCCATTGTTGTATTGTTGTAGTTATTATTGTTGTTGTCATTGTTGGATAAGAGAGAAATGGAGAGAGGAGGGGAAGACAGAGAGAGGGAGAGAAAGATAGACACCTGCAGACCTGCTTCACTGCTTGTGAAGCAACTCCCCTGCAGGTAGGGAGTTGGGGGCTCAAACTGGGATCCTTACACAGGTCCTGCACTTTGTGCCACCTGCGCTTAACCCACTGAGCTACTGCCTGATTCCCAAAAGTAACCATTATTCTAGCTCCCTCACCCCAACTGCCTTCTTGCACAGATGAAGAGCTTGGTGTCAGGAAGGTTAGAAAAAGGATTTGCCCAATGTCCCCAAGGCATTTGTTCAGAGCCAGATCTTTATACCTATGATGTAGGAAGTCAAATAGGTTATCTTCTTTTTCTCCTCCATATCCTCTTCCTCCTTCTTCTGAAATATGTCTTATTTTAATGAGAGTGAGAGATACAGATACAGAGAGAGGCCAGAGAACTGCTCAGCTCTGGCTTATAGGGGTGCTAAGGAGTGAACCTGGGACCTTGGAACCTCAAGCATGAAAGTCTTTTTGTATAACCATTATGTTGTCTCTCCCATTCTGGGTTGTCTTCTTGACTTGGACTCCTTGGCAGGTTAAGAAGCACAGCCTTAGCTCTCTGTGGGAAATGGCCTTCTTAGAGACGTGTTAGGCTGGAACTCCAGTGAGATCTACAGCTCCCTCAATGACCCCTGGACATCTCAGGTGAGGGTGATGGTTTTCCATTCAGAGAGGTTTCCTGAGAACTTGTCTAGCTGGGTTGGAGCCTGTTCTCTCTTCAGCTCTCTTTAGACAGTAATTTCAGTTGATATGATTGCCACAGTCTTATGATACAGCTCCAACTAGTCCTGTTTTCCCAATGATGAAATTGAAACTAAAGTTTAAGTAACCTTCTCAGAGTCTACATATAGTAAGTGGTAGAGCAGAGATTTGAACCCAGGTACTCTGATCTTGTGACCAGGTTCTTCATGGCTCTCTCCTGTGTGCTTTCTCTTTATCTATATAATGAGGGCATCACACTGGGTGTTGCTTATCAAAGGTCATTTCAGATTATACAATAGAGAGCTAAGCCATTAAGCTTTAAGGTCAGATCTGTAGGTGACTCATGCCTGTGTCACTGCTGGGAATACTGTGAGAACCAGGTTGAACGTGGTGAGGCTTTCCTCATTGAAAAATGGGGAACTGAGGAAACGAATCTCCCTGTCAGACTCCCTCTTGCTAAGATTGAGCTGGGGAGAAGTATAGACCTCAGTTTCTTGTTTCCCTGTCTCCAGAAACTCTGCATTTTTCTGCCCCCAGGGGCTCAGCATTGCTTAAAACATTAAGCCAGCTCTGCATCCCTTGATACAATGACCCGCTCTCTTATTATCTACATACAATGTTCTGCTTTGTCTAACAAATGACTTAAGGTCTCCTCCCTGTTTCCCCACCCATTCTGCTCATTTGACATATTCTTTTCCTACCCTTAAGACCCTCCCTGCCTGCAGGGTATTATTAATCCTACCAGTTAATGCTGGTCCCTGTTCAGACACCAGATGCCAGGCTAGCTTTGTGGGCGGGAGACAGACGACCAGGGACTCATGGATGAGCTGGGAAGCAGTGCAATGTTTATTGAGAAAAGAATCTGCCACCAGAATCCTGCTTTTCTGTAGAGAGTTAGCTTTGGAGTCTGTGAATCAGTTTCTTCAGGTAGTTCCAGGTCACATCATTGGTTTTGGGGGGTGCAGTCATGCCATCTTGTGGGTGATGTCAGAGGACAGGGGTCCAAATGGATTTCCGGGGATTCCACATGAGCAGATGCTTTTTTCATCATGAAGACTTGACAGCTGTAATTCATTTACTTGAAACAAAATTTGTAGCAGATTAAAAGTTCACTATAATTGATAACTCGATTATAATTGGTTTAAGTACCTTTATAATTTTGGAAGTCCTTTCTAGTATGGTTTTAAGGTTGTTTAAATAGTATAAACTCAATAAAATGTGGAAAGGTAAACAGAAGAACCATGGTTAGAAGCCTCAAGCATGAGAATCATTAGCATAACCATTGTGCTATCTACCCTGCCCATACTCATACAGTTTTCAGGATTAAAAGTTTCTCATTTATACCAAGACATAAAAAAAAAAATCAAAAGAGGAAAAAACAATTTTTTGGATTGTTTCTGGATGTCTCTAGAAATCATGGCTGCATCCAGCATTCTTTTTTAAAGTCAATGTCATATAAAAATTCAGTTTATTCAAATCACTGTCTTACAAATGCAACTGAAAGCAGACAGCAAACTTAAGATATTCAGAGAGAACAACTAGGGGGGAAGTGAGAGAAAAGCGGTAGGTAGTTTTGTTTTTTTTTTTAACCAGATTATTTAGATCTCACTATATCGCATCATGAATCCCCGGAGGGCATCCTAGTCCAAAAAGCTCCTCAAAATTCCATTTAGGGTGCTTCTGACGGTTCCTGTGGGATTGCTGCAGGCACCCATTTTTAAAAATGTCTTCCCATCGAAAAAAGAATCGAATCAGGAGGGTAGAACTAACCACGTGTCTCCATTCTTGGGGACTGCCAGGATACTGGAGAATGCGCTTCAAGTTAGAGTAGTCCTTCTCCATAGGAAACATGGAAGAGGGAGTCCAGAAAGTCCCAGGGGAAATCTCCACACATCTCCCAAGCTCTATGATCAAGGTCATAAGGAACCAAATTGTGGCCTAGAGCAAAATGTTCCAGAGACAGAAAATCTGTCTCATGAAGAAAGAGTAGAGGCTCTGGGAAACCTCTTCATAAGTAGGAAGGCATCCCATGGCAGATGGGTAGCCAAACGGCATTTATTTATCTGGGGGATAGGCGGGTTAGGTCCCACATTGGTGCACCATATACTGGTCCCTGTTTAGGCACCAGATGCCAGGCTAGCTTCGCGGGCGGGAGACAACCAGGGACTCATGGCTGAGCTGGGAAGCAATGCAATGTTTATTGAGAAAAGAGTCTGCATTTATAGTTTCCAGGAAGGAAGTGGTAGGGTAGAAAACAGGATGTGACTAGGAGAGGGGGCAGAACAAAAAGAAAGTGCAAACCAGTGGGATTAAACCAGTGCCCTGCAGGCAGGGCAGATCTCAGGTAAAACAGTGATTATGTAAATAGACCACAGCATTAAGCAATGCAACAGAAGGGGTATTAGAAGCAGAATTAGAAGCAGACCAACAGTTTAACCCCTCAAAACAGTTGCTAAGGAAGTTCCTACCTTTCCCAGCCCCCTGTTACCTTTTTCCACCCCTTTCCTAACCATGTATGGTATTGTCAAGCCACTTTCGTTTCCAACTTGCCACTTCTGTTTTTTGGCCTCGAAGAGCACATGCACTCTGACCAGGATCCTGACACCAGCCCTTGCACTTAACCTGCTGTGCTATCACTCCACTCTGGGGCATTTGAATGAATAAAGATTTGAACCACCTCACCACCTCCATCTCAGTTCCTGGGTCATCTCTCTCTCTCGTCACTAGCCCAACATGTCACTTTTTAAGAAACATGGCCTCAAAAAATTGTTCAGCCTGTCTGGGCTCATTTTCTAAATAATGAAATGAAATGGGGTTAGAATGCCTACCTTGCAATATTGTAGGGTTAAGTGAGAGCATTCTTTCTCCTTTTTTTTCTTTCTCCCTCTCTCCCTCCCTCTATTTTATTCAGATTCACTTACTGATTAGTAACAGAGAGAGGGACGGAGGGAGAGAGGAAGAGAGAGAGAGAGGGAATCACTTTAGCAACTCTAGGACCTCAAAAGAATTATTTCTCATGGTTCTTAGCACATGGTGACAGCTCATATGGGCATTTCCTGCTTCTTGCTATCATTAGGGTTGGTTTGTTGTTAAGGATTTATTCTAAAGGATGCATGCTGTCCCAGGTCTGTGTGGGATTTGAAAAAGGATCCAGACTTGCCTTTTTGGAGCTCTCAGCTTAGGTTCTGTTTGTGGAGGAAACAGGGAACAGAGGTTTGAATGCTTCTGTGGATTCTGGCATTAAGAGCTGAGGATTTGGGGCAGAATTGTGAAGTGCACAATTATCATGCATGGTACCTGGTGAAGTGTTGTTGTAGGTGTCTCTTTTTCTCTCTGCCTCTCTATTTGTCCCTCCCCTCTCAATTTCTTTCCATCCTATAAAGTATAAAAGGAAAAGGAAAAGAAGAGAGCCAGGTGGTGGATGGCAACCTGGTTTAGTGCCCATGTTACAATGTGCAAGGACCCAGGTTCCTACCTGCAGGAGGAAAGCTTTGTGAATGGTGAAGCAGAGTTTCAGGTGTCTCTCTGCCTTTATCCCTCTTTACCTCCCCCTTCCTTTCAATTTATCTCTGTATCTATAAGTAAATAAAGATGCTAAACAAAATAAAAAACAACAACAAAAAAAGAAAGGAAGGAAGGGAAAAAAAGACAAAAAAAATGGCTGTTGGGAGTGATGGATCCATTGTGCAAGCATGTGCCCTAATAATTAGCCTGTCTGCAAAACAAACAACAAAACCACTCTGATTCTAAAATATCTCAGGTCAAACCATCAGTTTTCTGCATCTCTCTGCTAAGAAGTGGTCTACTGTTTCCTGAATAAATGATAGTCTTCCCAGTCAGCTATGATAGTGTCATGTATAATAAGAAATCTTTATTTGCTCTTCCTCTCAGTTTTCAACACTTTTGGACATTACCTCGGTGGTAGGTAGTCTTTTCTCCTAGTGTCCTGATTCTTGGTGGGATCCAGAATAGTCATTAGAAAGACTAGGTTGCCTGAAACATCATTCTGCAACCTTCATTCTCCAGAGAGAGCTGAGGGGCTGGCAGTGAAGTTAGTCGATTATGACTACATTGTGTAGCCTCCTTAAAATTCCTAAAGTACAGGGCTTGGGGAGCTTCTGAGTTGGTAGACACACCCACATGCAGAGGGTAGTTGTATCCAAGCTTCACTAGAGCAGAAGCTTCTGCATTTAGGGTCCTCTCTGACCTGACTCCATGCACCCCCACATCTGGCTGCTCATTTGTAGTCTCAGTTATATCGTAAACCAGCAAACATGACTGTGGATTATTTGATCTATTTTAGCAAATTATTGAACCCATGGAAGGGGTGGTAGGGACTCTAGTTTATAGCAGATTGGCCAGGAGAACAGTGATAATCTGGGCCTAGCTATTGGTATCCTGTTGTTCCTAGATACACATTTGGTTCTTGTACCTTAAAATTAACAGTTTGAAGGGTGGATAGGGGGATGTAGCTCAGTGGTGAACACATGCTTTGCATGTATGACACTGAGAGTTAGAGCTCTGACACTCTTCCTAAGCAATTTTAGCTCATTGGCTTTTATGAGGATCTCTGCCTTTGACAGTTTGTTTCTATGACCGAGGTGTTTAGAAGAGTTGATATACAAAGGGACCATGTGGTAGTATACCTGGTTGAATGAACACATTACCGTGTGCAAAAGCCTGGGTTTATGTCGCTGGTCCCCACCAACAGGGAGGAGAGGATGCTTCACAAGCGGTGAAGCAGTGCTACCAGTGCTACCAGTGCTACAGATCTCTCTCTCTCTCTCTCCTTCTCAATTTCTCTCTGTCTCCATACAAAATAAATAAATTATGGTGCAGATGCCAGTCAACTGGTATTTGTTGTTTGTGAGCAGAGTTTCAGGACTGAAAACACAGTGAGAAAGAGGGTTCTGGTGGGTTTAGAAACATTTTCCTCAGAAGTAGTTTTGACACAGGGACTGGTTGTCCTAATAGAAATAAAAATGGCAAAACTAACTGACTCCTTCATGAAAGGAAAATGAGTGGTTCAGGAGGTGGTAACGTGGATAGGGTTGGTCCTACACGTGTTCCTGAGTTTAATCCCCAGCATCGAATGTACCAGAGTGCTACTCTGGTTCTTGCTCTTCCTCCTCCTCCTCTTCTTCCTGCTCCTTTCTCATTAATGAATTAATAAATCTTATTTATTTATTGTTACCAGAGCACTCACTATTCAGCTCTGGCTTGGCAATATGGGGAATTGAACCTGAGACTTTAGAGCCTCAGGCATGAGAGTCTCTTTGAATAACCATTATGCTATCTACCCCTACCCCTAATGAATCTTTTATAAAACAAAAATGAAAGTGACTTTGCCCCATCCCACCCTCATAACCCCTTCTCCCCCGTTATTCAGTGTTTCACCAGTGTCCTTAGAGAATGTTGTGGTTAATGCTCCTCTTAGAGTGTTTGCTTGATCCTCTCATGCTAATTCCACTAGAACTATACAGACATCTTTCAATCCCTTTACCCTTGAAATTGTCACTGACCACACTGCCATGGTCATGCATTTGAAACTGTCACTGACCAAACTGCCATGGCCTATTTATTTAAACCCACTTCAACAGGAATAAACTCACAGATTTTATACTCAGAATTTCTTAATGGTAGAGAAGAGCCTGCACTCTCAGTTCTAGAAGAGTTTTAAGAAAGAAATTTCCATTTCCAAGGCAATATGAACTGTGCAGGCTGGCTTGGATCCATAGCAATTCTGATGGCTGGGAAATGTAACAGTGTTCAAAGGAAACAGGAGGTTGGTGTCTTTTAGGTTCAAAAGACAATAATCCAGACTGTTCATCTCTCTGACCAGATGAACTACATCGACCAATACTAAACCTCCCAGTCTGCTTTATGGATGTGAGCATGTGTCTGTGTGTGTGTGGGGGAAGGGATACTTCTCTGGACTCTTGCCATACTGAGCAAGCTAAAGGCCCTGTATTACTATTACTGATTTATCTGTGGTCTCGCCTAAACTTAAGTCTCTCCTGTATGTCTAGCACTCAATGTAAGGTCTGACACATATGTAATATCTGTTAAGATTTGTCCACCAAGGACATCCATTGTGTTGAATTTGGCAACTGGATTGCTAAAAACATGAAAGTAACAAACTCTTTTGTTCAACAACATGTACCCAGATCTAACCTTATCTAAGTTCTCCCAAAAGGTAGCAGAGTTAAAGGCAGGTTCTGGAGTTAAACGTGTGTGTGTGTGTGTGTGTGTGTGTGTGTGTGTGTGTGTGTCCTTCTCATGGGTGATAGAAGAATTAAAGTGTGTTGACATAATAGGTAAAGTAGCCAAGCACAATGAACAGTTGTGGTTATTATGCTCAAGAAAGTCTTTGCTGGGGCCGAGTGGTGGCACACCTGGTTGAGTGCACATGTTACAATGTGCAAGGGCCCAAGTTTTAACCCTTGATCCCCACCAGGTGCAGAGCTCTACAAATGGTGAAGTAGTGCTGCAGGTGTTTCTCTGTCTCTTTTACCTTCTATCTCTCCTTACCCTCTTGATTTCTGGCTGTCTCTGTCCAGTAAATAAAGATAATTAAAATCATTATATATAGAAAAGTATTTTCCTCATACAAGTTTCTATTTTGTCCTTAATTATTATCATTTTAAGAGCATCTCTCTAAACCTCCCCCACCCTGGGAAAATCAGCCCCCTACATTTTCCATCCCTGGGTAACCACAGAGCTTTGTGTACTTGGACAGTTGTTCCACAGCCCTTATATCTCAGATGTCTCTTGATTCTGGCAGTTTTCAGGGTAAAAATTATCTCTGGCTGCCTGGTTCTAACTGAAGGTCTTGCTTCAGACTCTTATCAACAAGACAGTAGTCCTTTTTCATGAGCATCAGGAGCTTTGTGTTGTTTTATCATTTCTGTTCCTGTTCTGTCCACACATGTTTATCTCTCTTGTTTTTCAGGATGAGCATTTCTGTGACTTTGTGGACAACCTCACAGAGTATCAGACTAAGAACATCTTGGCATCTCCCATAATGAATGGAAAGGATGTGGTGGCCATAATCATGGCTGTGAATAAAGTGGATGGGCCCCACTTTACCAAGAGTGATGAAGAGGTAAGATGCTTCAGACTGGCCAGAGAGGTGGTTCAATAGGTAGAGTGTGGGGTCGCAGGTTTGATCCCCAGCCAGAGTAGTGTGGGTGCTCTGGCCTGCCCTCCCTCCACCTCTTTTTCTCATATAAAATAAATAAATCTTATTAATTAGTTTTTTTCTTACTTTTTTTGTAAGTTCTGTCTTGAAGTGCATGAATAAAAAGTTAGTGAAATTATAGGAGGAACAATCTATATATAGCAATAATAGGTGCATTTCCTGTGCATCTGTAAGAAAGAAAAAAGAAGAAAAAGGAAGAAAGGGAAGAAGGAAGAAGAAGGAAGAAGAAGAAGGAGAAGAAGAAGAAGAAGAAGAAGAAGAAGAAGAAGAAGAAGAAGAAGAAGAAGAAGAAGAAAGAGGAGGAAGAGGAAAAGAAGAAGAAGAAGTAGAAGAAGAAGAAGAAGAACAGAAGAAGAAGAGGAAAAGAAGAAGAGGAAAAAGGAGAAGGAGAAGGAGGAGAAGAAGGAGAAGGAGAAGGAGAAAGAGGAGGAGGAAGAGGAGGAGGAGGAGAAGGAGAAGGAGAAAGAGGATGAGAAAGAGGAGGAGGAGGAGAAGGAGAAGGAGAAGGAGGAGAAGAAGGAGAAGTTTTCACTCATTTTGGCCTAAAACTTAGTGTTCAGGTCCCCAGGATTCTGACATCAGAACCCGGGTAATGCTGATTAGAACCATAGGGGCATTACAATAAAAGCTAAAATACTGACCAGATGACAACAAAAAAGTCTTAGTTCGTGGTTCTTTTTTTACTTTTATAGTGGTGCCAAGGATTGTATCTGGGACCTTGGAGTCTCAGACATGAAAGTCATTTTTCATAGCCATTATGTTGTCTCCCTGAGCAAAAGTATTTGTTTAAGCCTGCTTTAGGGGCCAAGTGGTGGCACACCTAGTTGAGCGCACATATTACAGTGGACCTGGGTTCAAGCCCCCACTCCCCACCTGCAGGGGGAATGCTTTGTGAGTGATAAAACAGGTCTGCAGGTGTCTCCCTGTCTCTCTCTATCTCCTTTCCTCCTCTCAATTTCTGGCTGTCTGTATCCAATAAATAAATAAAGAAAATTAAAAAAACAAAACTTTTTTTTTAAAGGCTGCCTTAGAAACAGTTGGAAAAGTCATACTAACAAACTCTTCCGACTCACAAGGCTCTCTGAAGCATGCTAGTTGGCCTGGCCTATATTTTCTCATCTGTCAAGTAAGGGGGTTGGTCTGATGCTCTTTGAGAGAGGCAGGACAGTGGGGGTGATAGTGGTGTACACACTGATTGAGTATACATTGAGTACGCACATTACCATACACAAGGACCTGAGTTAAAGTCCCTGGTCCCCACCTGTAGGGGAGAAGCTTAAAAGTGGCAAAACAGTGCTGCAGTCTTTCTCTCTCTCTCTCACCCCTTCCCTCTGAAATTCTTCCTGTTTCTATCCTAAATAAATAATTATTTTAAAAAGGAGCAGGCCTGACAGGGGTTATGGTTAAAACAATAGGGAAAATGTGAACACACACTCAAAACACAGGGAAAGATTATCTATAAGAAAATAAGAAACTCCCTCGAAAGAAAGAAAGAAAGAAAGAAAGAAAGAAAGAAAGAAAGAAAGAAAGGAAGGAAGGAAGGAAGGAAATAAGAAACCGGGAGTCTGGTGGCGGTAGCACAGCAGGTTAAGCGTATGTGGTGCAAAGTGCAAGGACCAGCGTAGATCCCGGTTTAAGCCTCCTGGCTCCCCACCTGCAGGGGAATCACTTCACAAGCAGTGAAGCAGGTCTGCAGGTGTCTCTCTTTCTCTCCCCCTCTCTGTCTTTCCCTCCTTTTTCTATTTCTCTCTGTCCTATCCAACAATGACAACAGCAATAACAACTACAACAATAAAACAACAAGGGCAACAAAAGAGAATAAATAAATATTTTAAAAAATAAAAGAAAATAAGAAACCATGGAATCAATGCTGCAAGTACTTCTTTCTTTCTTTTTTCTGTTTGAACATTTTATTTAAATATTGAAGTAGGTATGTTTTCTCTGTAAATGGGAACAATTTAATTTTAGACAGATGAAATTGGTTTAAAATCAACTTTAATTTCTTTTCTAAATGCTTATTATACATTTTGTCATTTTAAAATTTTTATTTATAAAATGGAAATATTGACAAGACTATAGGATAAGAGGGGTATATTTCTGCACAGTTCCCACCACCAGAACTCTGTATCAAAACCCCTCACTTGATAGCTTTCCTATTCTTTATCCCTCTGGGAGTATGGACCCAGGATCATTATAGGGTGCAGAAGGTGGAAGGTCTCTGTAATTGCTTGCCGCTAAACATGGGCGTTGGCAGGTCGATCCATACTTCCAGCCTGTCTCTTTCTTTCTCTAGTGGGGCAGGGATCTTGGGGAGGTGGAGCTCTAGGACACATTGGTGGGGTCTTCTGCCCTGGGAAGTCAGATTGGCCTCATGGTATCATCTGGAACCTAGTGGCTGAAAAAGTGTTAAGATATAAAGCAAGTGCTTCTTTCTTTATCTCCTTCTCCCTTTTCAATTTCTCTGTCTTTGTAATATATTTAAAAGCGAAAACAACAACAAAACCCACAATAGCTATAAACTAATTATATATTTTATTCAATGTGCATCAGTTTTTTACCAGAGGATATATTTGCTATTGTTGGGTTTCACTGCTCCAAGCCAGCTTTTTCAGGTAGAAAGAAAGACAGAGACAGAAGGAGAGAGGGAAAGATGCCATAACACTGAAGGTTGTTCTAATGCAGTGGCGGTCAGACTTGTCCATAGCTAAATATGTGCAAAGCAGTTCAGCTGAGAACTTTTGATCAACCAGAGTGCATGTACTTTTGAAAGTGTTTGACTAAAATCTCACAGAATTGCTGCAGTGGGGAAACAGAAGTCAGAACTCTTCTTGTTGCCTACATAGAGGAAGACGAAGCCTCCATGCCTGAAAATGCAGGGTTAGAGGTGGGACTTAGACTCTGCAGGGTCCTGTTCTTTCTTTTTCTACAAGACTTGTTTTTACTTATTTCATATAATATAGAGAAAGTGTACCACTTGAGACAGAGACAGAGAGACAGAGAGAGGAGACAGGGCATAACTCTGGTTCATAGGGTACTGGGGATTGAGCCAGAAACCTTCAGTATGCAAACCCTGTGCTCTATCAGCTGATATATTTTCCCAGTCACAGATCTGCAGGACTTTGAGAACACACAATTCTCTGAAACTTCCAGTGTCTAATAAACAGTTAATATGAAATAACTATTATAAGGGTCCAGGTGGTGGTGCACCTAGTTGAGCTCACACATTACAGTGCACAAGGACTGCAGGGGGGAAGAAGCTTTATGAGCGGTAAAACAGGGCTTCAGGTCTCTCTCTCTCTTTCTCTCTCTCTGTGTGTCTCCTCTATCTCCCCTTTCCTCTTGATTTCTCTCTGCTTCTGTCCAAAATAAATAAATAAATAAAATGGAGGGAAAAAAATGAAGTACAGCAAATGCACACTCACACAGAACAAAAGATTAATGAATCAGAAAGGATTGTAAATAAAATATGTACCAAGTCACCCAAATCAGGCTATCATCAGATTTCTCAGTAAAAATACTCACAGTGGGATATTCACAATTCTAAAAGATAAAAATGTCTTGCCAAGAGTACTCTGTTCTGTAAAAATCATTGTTGACATATTATGGAAAAATAAAAACATTCCTAGATAAACAGAAGCTAATGAAGTTTGCCACCACCAGACCTGCATTACAAGAAAAGCTAAAAGTAATTCTTTTTTTTTTAAGTTTTTTTCTTTTTCTTTTTTTTTATTCCTTTATTGGGGGATTAATGTTTTACAGTCAACACTAAATACAATAGTTTGTACATGCATAACATTTCTCAGTTTTCCACATAACAATACAACCCCTACTAGGTCCTCTGCCATCCAGTTCCAGGAACTAACTCTCCTCTCCACTCACCCCAGAGTCTCTTACTTTGGTGAGAAAGGAATTCTTTTATATGAAAAGAAAAGCAAAAAAGGGTAAAAACCTTGATCATAGTGGTAAAGAGAATCATAAACATAAAGCAAATAAAATGAACTAACAATAAAATATTGAAGAGGAGGACCTGGGTTGAAGCTCACAGTCCCCACCTGAAGGTAGAAAGCTTCATAAGTGGTGAAGCAGTGCTGCAGGTATTTCTTTTCTCTCTCTCTCTCTCTCTCTCTCTCTCTCTCTTTCTTTCTGGCTATCTCTATCCAATAAATAAAGATAAAAAATTAATAAAAATATTTCCAGTCAATACTAGCACAAAATACCATATATAGAAAGATGGATACAATCTTCATGGAAAGTGCAAAACAAAAAGTGGAAGCAGAGACACTTAGAAGAAAAACTGAAGAAATTGGAGGGAATCTCCAAGGAAAAACCATAGAAATGAAAAGACAGACACTTAGGGAAGAAGAAATATCAAATATATTGAACAAACAGAAAACTAAAGTTATAGAATGGTAATAATTTTTATATACCAATTACTTCAATGTGAATAATCTGAGCTCACCTATCAAATGGTACAGGCTGTATGGATTTTTTTTTTAAAGTAGGATTTGGGAGTCAGATGGTAGCGCAGTGAGATAAGTGCATATGGTGCAAAGTGCAAAGACTGGAGGCAGGATCCCGGTTCGAGCTCCCGGCTCCCCACCTGCAAGGGAGTCGCTTCACAGGCAGTGAAGCAGGTCTGCAGGGGTATATCTTTCTCTCTCCCTCTCTGTCTTCCCCTCCTCTCTCCATTTCTCTCTGTTCTATCCAACAACAATGACATCAATAACTACAACAATAAAAGAAGTACAACAAAAGGGAATAAATAAAAAGATTTCTTTTAAAAAGTAGGATTCATTCATATTATTTATACAAGAGACATAGATGTAAAGACAATCATAAATTCATTTTGAAATGTTAGAGTAAGGGTTTTCAAGCCAATTAACACAAAGAAACAGTTATATTCATGCCTGATAAACCTGACTTTAATCTAAAAAGCTAATAGAGGACAATAGTGAGCACTCAACAGTGACCAAGGATATAATCCATCAAGAAGATATAACTATCATTTTGTTAATTTTATCTCAATAAAAGAATAAAAATAGATTCAAAAGAAGATACAACTATCATAAATACTTATGCCCCCTCACAGATGTACCTAGATCTTATTAATAGATCTAGTTGGTTTCACTAGTGAGTTCTACTAAAAATAAAACAAAACAAACAAACAAAAAGCAAGCAAGTAAGAAAGAACAAAAAACAAAACAGCAACCTACTGCTTGTATAAGTCCAACAAGGATATATAAAGAATTCAACAGAAACGACAATAAAACAAATAATCCCTCAAATGGGCAAAAGACATAAATAGACACTTCTCTAAAAATGACTAATGACCCACAGGTGCATAAAAAATTCTCAGTTTTTCACCCTTTTACTAGGGAATCGTGACTCAAACTCACAATCAGTTAGCATCCCACACCCAAGATACTGGTCTATTATTAAAAGTAAAACAGAGCTGGGGGGATAGCACAATGCTATGAAAAAGACAAACAAACAAGAACAACCTTTCATGCCTCAGGGTCTGGAGCTCTCAGTTTCAACCCCTAGTCCCATCATAAGCCTGAGATTAACAGTGCTCTAGTCTTTGTCTGTCAGTCTCTCTCTATCTCTGTATCTCTTTTTCATAAGTAAATATTAAAAATAAAATAAATAAATAAGCCTGGAAACAGAAAATGTTAAGAAGAGAGTGGAGGAAAGGAACAATTTAACACTGTTATTGAGAAGTAAGTTTGGCTTTGGAGATAGCATAATGGTTCTACAAAAGACTTTCTTGCTTGAGGCTCTGAGGTCCCAGGTTCTATTCCCAGCACCACCATAAACCAGAACTGAGCAGTGTTCTAGTCTTTCTCTGTGACTTCCTCTCTCATTAAAATTATATATATATATATATATTTCTGCCAGGTGGTGGCACACCTAGTTGAGTGCACATGTTACAATACACAAGGAAGGATCCAGGTTCAAGCCCCCAGCTCCACCTGAAGCAAGGAAGCTTCACGAGTGGTGAAGCAGGACTGCAGGTGTCTCTTCATGTCTCTCCCTTTCTGTCATCACCTTCCCTGTTGATTTCTGGCTATCTCTATACAATAAATAAAGATAATAAAAAATTAAAAACAAAAACAGATGGATTTCAAGGGGGCTGGGTGGTAGTGCAGTAGGTTAAGTGTACATGGCACAAAGCACAAGGACTGGAATAGGACTCCTGGTTCCAGCCCATGACTCCCCACCTGCAGCTGGGGTCACTTCACATGCAGTGAAGCAGGTCTGCAGGTGTCTATCTTTCTCTCCCCCTCTCTGTCTTCCCCTTCTCTTTCCATTTCTGTCTGTCCTGTCCAACAACAATGACAGCAATAGCAACAATGACAATAATACCAACAACAAAGGCAACAAGAACAACAAAAATAGGAAAAATGGCCTCCAGGAACCATAGATTCATCGAACCTCAGCGATAACCCTGGAGGCAAAAAAAAAAAAAGTAAGTTCTATGAAATGCAGTATGATCATTCTTTAAAAAACTAAAAATGGAGAACTGGAAAATAACTCACCTGGAAGTGAATGCCTTGCCACGCATGACTTGGGTTCGAGCTCTGGCACCACATGAGAGTACCATGGTACCACCAGAAACACTGGTGCTGTGGTGCGTTTCCCCCTCTCTTTATCTAAAATAAAAATGATGAAAAATGTCAACTTGGGAGAGGAAAAGTCATGCATGCAATGGACCTCTATATGACCAGAAAAAAAAAAAGAAAGAAAAAGAAAAACCACCTAAATTAAACTAAAAGTGGCAATGCTATACAATCTAGCAATACCACTCCTAGGCATTTACCCAAAGCATATGAAAACACTAACTTGACAGAATATTTGCACAGTATAGGAAAACAGCTCAACAGGTAGAACACAGGATTTCCATGCCTGAGGTTCCAGGTTCAATTTCCTGCAGCACATGAACTGGAATGTGGAGGGTGCCATCTTGTCAGACAGGGCTCTCATGAGACTCTTAAAATGTCCAGACGTGGGAGTCGGGCGGTAGCGCAGCGGGTTAAGCGCACGTGGCGCAAAGCGCAAGGAGTGGCCTAAGGATCCCGGTTCGAGCCCCCGGCTCCCCACCTGCAGGGGAGTCGCTTCACAAGCGGTGAAGCAGGTCTGCAGGTGTCTGTCTTTCTCTCCCCCTCTCTGTCTTCCCCTCCTCTCTCCATTTCTCTCTGTCCTATCCAACAACAACGACATCAGTAACAACAAAAATAATAACTACAACAACGAAACAATAAGGGCAACAAAAGGGACTAAATAAATAAATACAAAAAAAAATGTCCATCCGTTATCATGATGGAGAAAGACTTAAGCTGATGGTGAGAGTGATATGTAGATACCTACCACAGGGAGAGAAGTAATTGTCATGTGACAACACAATGTCATGTAAATCACTTTAATAAAGTGATTTAAAGGGGCTGGGTGATGGCATACTTGGTCCAGCACACATGCTACAATGCATACTTACTCAGGTTCAAGTCCCCAGAACCCAGCTGCAGGGGAAAAGCTTTGCAAGTGGTGAAGCAATGCTGCAGGTGTCTCTGTCTCTCTCCCTCTATTTCTCTCTTTGCTTTTGATTTCTGGCTACTTCTATCCAGTAAATAAATAAAGATAATTTAAAAAATCAAGTGATTAAAAATGAAAGAAAGGAAGAAAAAGAGAAAGAGAATGGAAGGAAGGAAGAAAGGAAGGAAGGAAGGATATTCAGACATTTATTGGTGGTAAAAGTGACCAGAGAAGGGAAATCTTCTCATTGTCCTTTGTACTGCTTGATTTTCAGGTTCTTCTTAAGTACCTCAATTTTGCAAATCTGATCATGAAAGTGTTTCATCTGAGCTACCTGCACAACTGTGAGACCCGGCGTGGCCAGGTAAGGGGCTTACTCAGAGGAAGTGGACTGGACATGTCCTTCTGACGGAAGCAGGGCTGTGGGTAGGCCACAGAGGCAGGTGGTGATGCAAGTGTCCAGAAGTTGTCATTCAGGCTCTGTCCTGCCTCCCTGGTGCTTTGAGGTAGTGGGTGTTGAAAAGTTGCATCCCTGGGAGTTACATGCCCACGCTTTCAAATCAGACAGCTGGGTGGGGTGAGTCCTTGCACTAAGACCCATGGCAAGTTGTTTACCAAATTTGACAAGAGGAGGTAATTATGTTTTCATGCTCAAAAGACTATGATTAATAGTGAGACACTGAGTGTATAGCACTTATGCTCTATCAATGTATGTTATCATTATCATGGTTTCTCCTCTTCGTCCTCCTCCTTCCCTTCCTCCTCCCCCCCCTTTTTTTTTACCACTAGGGTTACCACTGGGTACCTAGACAATGACTCACTATTCTCAGCATACATTTTTATTATTATTATTATTTGATAGAGGGTGAGAGAGACAGACAGATAGGAGAGGAGGTAACGACAGCACTGTCCCCTGCTCACGAAGTAGGTAGAGATAAGGGGAGCTTGAACCCAGGTACTTGTGAGTTGTAACATGTGTGCTCTTGTAGGTATACCACCACCCAGCCCCTATTATTCTTTCTTAACAACCTGTGATATTAAAGAGGGGGTAAGAGAGTCAGAGTGATCACGCACTGGGCATGTGTCTTGCCACAGGCATGGCTAAGGTTTTAATGATAGCAACACATGGGAAGTGCTATGGCACCAGAGGAAGCTCTGGTGCCCCGGTATCTCCCCCTTTCTGTCTTTGTCTCTTTCTCTGAGTGAAAACGTGATTGACAGCAGTGCTCTGGCTGAGAGAAAGAAAGAGACAGTGAAATTGAGAGGGGAGAAGGGGATAGAAAGAGAAAGAGGCAGATAGACATCTGCAGCCCTGCTTCACCACTTGTGAAACTTTCCTCCTGCAGGTGGGCACCAGGGGTGTGAACCCTGGTCCTTACACATTGTAATGTGTGTGCTTAAATAGGTGTACCACCACCTGGCCCCAAGATAGTCTCTTTCTCTCTGGATCACTGGGAGATGAATTCTAAAGTGCTTTATAGAATTGCTATTATTCTTTTTTTAAATTTGTTTTATTATCTTTACTTATTTATTGGATAGAGACAGCCAGAAATAGAGATGAGGAGGGGAGGTAGAGAGGTAGAGAGACAGAGAGACCCCTGCAGACCTGCTTCACCACTTGCAAAGCTTTCCCTCTACAGGTGGGACATTATAACGTGTGCTCAACCAGTTGCACCATCACCCGGCCCTGGATTGCTATTATTCTTTAGCTAAGTGAGCTGCTGTTTCATGCATGAAAAGCTTCATTTGTGTTTCTACATTTCTCAGATATTGCTGTGGTCTGGCAGCAAAGTCTTTGAGGAGCTTACAGACATCGAGAGACAGTTCCACAAAGCCCTGTACACAGTCCGAGCCTTCCTCAACTGCGACAGATACTCTGTGGGCCTCTTGGACATGACCAAGCAGAAGGTGAGAAAATTCTAGGAGCAGCTCTTTCCATGAAGAGTTAAAACATATACTATGTGAAGACCAGGCTCATGGTGTACATTCAGCTGCACAGAGAAGAGGCTGGGAGAACCTGGGTGGCCATGATAAATTTCTCACAGGTCCTTTGTATGGAGTACCATTTTGAAGGGGAAAGGAGTTTCTAGCTCACCAATGAGTAAGTAGCAACAACCTGTATCTCCCATAGTCAGTGGGAAATTCTGAGGACCTATTTACTTAAAGTTTTACTTATGAAAGAGAGAAGGAGGAGAGGAAGTAAACCTAATCATAATTCTGGCATATGTGATGCCAGGGACTGAACTCAGGACCTTATGCTTTATCCAGTGTACCACCTCTGAGGTCATGCTGAGCATCTAAATAATTTATAAATGTTCTTGCAATGAAAGGCAATCCTGCAATGAGCAACTTGGAAGTTAATCAACGCACACTTGGAGGGAATATCTATGGAATGGAGCCAGGGAGTGAAATTGTTAAGACATAATTTTTACTTTGTTTTCTGTAAAATTTCCTTTAAAATTTATATCATTTTATGCCCTTGCTCATAGTGCATAAAAGTTTTGTTTCTCCAAAGTCCTGGCAATTCTAGTTTTCATAAATCTTTTAGTATTTCATACCTGAATGGGCAAAAATATTATACTTTCGGGAGTCGGGCGGTAGAGCACTGGGTTGAGCACACGTGGCGCAAGGCACAGGGACCGGCATAGGGATCTGGGTTTGAGCCCCCGGCTCCCCACCTGCAGGGGAGTCGCTTCACAGGCTGTGAAGTGGGTCTGCAGGTGTCTTTCTCTCCCTCTCTGTGTCTTCCCCTCCTCTCTCCATTTCTCTCTGTCCTGTCTAACAATGACAACATCAACAACAACAATAATAACCACAACAACAATGGAAAACAACAACAACAACAAAGAAGGGAAAATAAAAATATATAAAAAATATTATACTTTCAGTTCTAATAGCTTTTTTCACTGATTACTGTGAGAGGAAGTTTATATATTTCTGACTTATTTTTTCCCTCCATGTATTGCCTAAACATTTGATTTGTCCATCTTTAAAATTAAATTGTCTGTTTCTCATTGCATTGTAAGGGTAATCTGTTTTATTTACTTATTTATTTTTTGTCTCCAGGGCTCAGTGCCTGCACCACGAATCCACTGTTCCTTGAGGCTATTTTTTCCCCTTTTGCTGTCTTTTATTATTGTAGTTATTGATATCGTTGTTGTTGGGTATGACAGAGAGAAATGATGAGAGGAGGGGAAGACAGAAAGGGGGATAGAAAGACACCTGCAGACCTGCTTCACAGCTGGTGAAGCGAGCCCCCTGCAGGTGGGGAGCTGGGGGTTGAACTGGAATCCTTACGTTGGTCCTTGCACTTTGCACTATGTGCGCTTAACCCACTGCGCTACTGCCTGGCCCCCATAAGGGTACTTTATATACAATAGAAATTATACATTTGTCACAAAGGCTACAACTTTTTCCCTGTTTATGGTTATGCTTTAGCTTTGTGGCATCTTTCAACATGTAGATTTAAGATTTCTTTTAAGACTATTAGTTTTTAAAACTTAAAGGAAGACTTCCATACTCTCAGTGTTATAAAGGGGCATTTTTGTAGTTTTATAAATTACTATATTTAAATCTTCCATTCATCTTGAAGTGTAGGCTGGTGAAATAGCTCACTTGGGTAGTGAACTGTTTTGCCATGTGAACAATCCAGGTCTGAGCTTGGCTGCCACTGCATTGAAGGAACCTTCAGTGCTATGGTCTCTCTCTCAAAATAAAAATTAGGTGTGCATATGTTATATGGCATGGGTAAAGGTATACATTGTCTCCCTAGATGTCTCCCTGTTTAAAGAATAGTCTGCCTTTCATTTTTATTTTGAAATGGCACCGTTTGATATGCTATTATATCATATAGAAGATTTCCATAAACTCACAGGCCTACTTCCCTACTGTTACTTTTAGAATAGCTCCCTAGCCATCCTGGGGCAGTTAGTGGGGCCACACACTGACTTTAAAAAACTCCTGATTTGAGTATAGACACCCATTTGATTTTTGTATATACTCTTGAACCAAATATTTTGTCAAGTGTTGCTAAGTCTAGTAATAAGTCCTTTAATACTCCTTCAGGAAGTAGCGAATTCATAGCCATGAATGGTTTTGTTTTTTTTTGAAATCAGAAGAATGATTGAGTAGTTGAACACAAAAGACTCTATTTAAGGTGTTCTGTTTGTACCTTCAAGAAACTTGACCTCAGGTCAAGGCTACCCTGTGCTACAGAATTCTGCCCCTGTTTCTTGGGAACTCCTTTTCAAATGGGACGGTTACATTTAAAGTGAGAATATTCTGATGCAGTCAACCCAAATGGTCCCAAAAGACAGAACAATCCGGTACTTAGGGAGTGGATGGGTTTGCCTGTAAGCTCTCCAAGAGCTCTCTTGGTTTACTGGGAAGCCAACTCTAACCTGAGCTGTTAGCATTATGAAAGAAGTCAGTAAGAATCACTGAGTTGTATACTATAATTGGCTATATTGTATTATGTGAATTACATGCCAATAAACCTGCTTTGAAATGAGAGAGAGAGAGAGAGAGAGAGTCTCTAAAAGAGAGTGAGAGAGACAGTGACAGGGGTTAAACATGCTCCACATTCTACCCAAGCCCTTGTTGACAGCATCTGCCTTTCCTTGGGATAATCTTCTTAGCCATTCACTCAGTATCTGACACAGACATGTCAGCCTAGAGTACTCATCTTTCCTGGGACTCCACTAACGTTTGTGCTCTCCTGTCACTACATGAGAGCTCCTCCCCATCTGTCTTACTGTTGCTTCTTGATTGCTTGCTCCATGAGACAGTAAGTCTCTGCAGGGATGACCTGTGACTTGTTCATATCTCTATATCGAACAGGAAACGTGTTGTGGGGTTCCCAGCTCACATTTATACCCAGAATTAAATTTCTTTCTTTCTGCTGTCATTAGTCCAGAAAAAGAGCCCAGGAGGTTGGAACATGGCTCAGCCAGTAGAGCACACACTTCACCATACATAGGGACCCAGGCTCAGACCCTTGAACACATGGGCATTCTTGAAAGGGGGAAGTTTCACAGGTGATGGTTAGCAGTGCTGTATTATTTCTTCTTTTTCTTTCTCTCTCCTGCTTTCTCTCAACCTCTCTGCCTCTCACCCTCAAAAAAAGAAAAAGTATCCTCTAGGAGAGGTAAAACCACAGAAGTGCAGAGCCTCAGCAAAAAACCCTGATGGCAAAGCAAAAATAAAATAAAATAAACATCAGAGTTTGGGAGATAGCATAAGGGTAGTACCCCCGGACTTTCATGCTTGAGGTTTCAAAGGTTGTATGTTCAACATCAGAAACCATATTATTCTAAAACTGAGCAGTGCTCTGGTCTTCTTTCTCTAGTCTCTCTGTCTCTATCTAATTTTTATTTTTTACTTTTAACATTTATTTATTTTTAATTTTTAAAATTTAAATTAGAGGTAAGGGAGAGATAGAGAGGGAGAGAGACAGAAAGACACCTGCAACCCTTCACCACTTTCAAAGCTTTCCCCTTGCATGCAGGAACCAGAAGCTCAAACCTGTGTCCTCGTGCATTGTAACATGTGTGCTCAACCAGGTGTGTCACAACCTAGCCCCCAAAATAAAAAAAAATTAAATGTTTAATGCTTAAATAAGAAAGAAAACAACCTGGAATTTTAGTTCTGCATAGCTTCCCTCCTGCCTGCCCTCTGGATGCTCAGAGAATAGGCAAACTTCTATGACATTCATGTTTATTGAAGAAGAGAGGCAAGGATCGGGGTCACTGCAGAATGGAGGCCTGCCCTTCCAGGCCCAGGCTTGGTGCATGTGATGCTCAAGTTTAGATGAAAATCCAGTGGGGAAGCAGCAGAGAGGAAGTTGCATGGGGTCCCAGTGGGATTTTCCTGGGTGAAGATGCTGCACCATCAGGCAACCTAAGGAGAAGAAGCTTGCTGGGACACCATGCAGCTTCCTCCCCTCTGCTTTTCCTCAGGTTTCCTTCTGAACGTGAACTGCTCAAGTTGGGTGAATTCACCTCTGCTTACCTTTCTGCCAGTTCACTGCCTTACTGTGTCACCATTTCATGTGTACCAGATATCAGTGTCTCTATCCATATGTGATAACACTGTTGATTTTTCCTTTCTTCTCTGAAGATTTTTTTTCCTGATTCCAAAAGCTAAAACAATAAATTGTATCATGGAAAAGTTGCCAAATAGACATGTCATTGTAATCGGTAGTACTTTGTTGTGAAAACTTTCAAAGCGTTTTCCCCTGAAGAGTTAAACATCTAGGTTCACATGATCTACAGATCTGTGTATTTTCATCACCTCACACTTTTCACTCACCATTATGTCATGAACACTTTTTTTTTCTTTTCATCTCCAGAATATGAACTCAGGGCCTCAAGCATACACAGTATCACCACTGAGTGACCTTCCATGGCCAATGTTTCATTCTTTTATTTTAGAGAGAGAGGGAAGAGAGAGAGAAGCAAAGAGGGGAGAGTGAGGGAAAGACATGACACTGTTCCATCTTCTGTGGAGTTCCCTCTCGTGCTATCAACGGTGCTCTCTTGCAGTGTTGAGCCCAGGGCCTTGAACTCTACCAGGTAACTTATCTCCCAGCCCCATATCATGAACACTTCAAATGAATATATATACACAACAGTAACAACACAGCTACTGGAAGCACCAGAGTTAATTTAGTTACATTCTCTCATTGTGGAACACTTAGCTTGTCTCTAATTTTTTGCTGGTAGAAGTGACACTGCTTTAGCTAAGCCCTCTGTCATATGCTTAGCATGCCCTTGAAGCCAATCTTAGTCACACAGATCCTACATTCCCTCACACATCTCACAGAATGGGGAGCAGTAGGGTGCTGTAAGATGCTCTCTTTTGGGGAGTGATGATTAAGTAGACTCAGGTCATCTAGGTCATTTGCGTCTTAAAGCACAGCTACGATTTTTCCTTTAACTCTGATGCAGCTGCTCCTAGCTGAGGTCTTGGTGAGCTCTTCCTATCTTCCAGATTTTGGTGATAGATGACTCAAAGAGGTTGGTCTTGTACTTCTTTATATCCTTTTCTTGGTCTGTTTTTTTTTTTCTTCTCATTCCTAGGAATTTTTTGATGTGTGGCCAGTCTTGATGGGTGAGGCTCCTCCTTACACAGGTCCCAGGACTCCAGATGGAAGGGTAAGTCTTATCTCCCTCTCTCTCTCTCTCTCATTATATATATTTATTTATTTATTGGATAGAGACAGAAATTGAGAGGGGGGAGAAATAGAGAGGAAGAAAGAAAGACACCTGAAACACCACCTCACCACTTGAAAAACTTTCCCCATGCAGGTGGAACCAAGAGCTTGAACCTGGGTCTTTGTGCACTGTAACCTGTGCACTCAGCCAGGTACACTACCACCCGCAACCCCATCTCTTTCTCTCTCTCTGACCTGTTTGATGTGATCAGATGTGTGATGAAATGAGCACACAAGGCAGTACAGTGTATGCTGCTGAAGGGTGTTTACTTACCATGTAGGTATTTGTCTTCTCTGGACTGAACTATCTCCTGCAATTGCCAAGCCCTATCAAATACCTATCAAGGTGTTTTAAATATGCTAGAGTTTCATAGTAATCTTGTAAGGTTGGCTAAGGAAGAATCAGTGCTTTCATACCACAGATGAGAAGAAGGCTCTTGCAAGGTTAGGCAATCTGCTCAAGGATATTCCAAGTAGGATTTTAGAAGTATAGACTTCTAAAATTTGAGCTGAAAATGATATACAGTCAGAAATGTACACACTTGTAGCCAGAAGGTCAGTTCCAGATGGTAGATAAGTCTGACTGCATGAGTTTTAATTTTTTTTGTCTTTTATTTTCTTTCTTTTTCTTTATTTCTTGGCTTTGTTTTCACCAGAGCATTTTTGCTTAGCTCTGGCTTATGGTTGTGCTAGGGATTGAACCTGGGACCTTAGAGCCTCAGGTATGGAAGTCTTTTTGTATAACCAATATACTATCACCCTGGATGGCTGTTTTGGTAAATTTTTATTTATAAAATGGAAATGTTGATAAGACTATAGGGTAAGAGGGATTCTTTATCCTTCTGGGAGTATGGACTGAGGATCATTATGGTGTGCAGAAAATGGAAGGTCTGGCTTCTGTAATAGCTTGCTGCTGAACATGGGCATTGGCAGGTTGATCCATACTCCCAGCCTGTCTCTTTCTTTCCCTAGTGGGGCAGGGGTCTGGGGAGGCAGGGCTCCAGAACACATTGGTGGGGTCGTCTGCCCAGGGAAGTCAGGTTGGCATCATGGTAACATCTGAAACCTAGTGGCTGAAAAAAAAGTTAAGATATAAAGCAGAACAAATTGTTAACTAATCATGAATCTAAAGGCAGGAATATTGCAGATGAAGATTTGGAGTCTCCCTTTTGGAAAAAGCTAGTAGGTCTATTTTAGGTATATTCCAAATGGCTTTTTTTTTTTTAAGTGAGTTAGTGGGCTGGGAGGTAGCACATAGGGTTAAACATTCACATTACAATTACCGTGCATGAGGAGCAGGCAGAGAGATGAGGAGGCACCTGCATCACTGTTTGTTTCCTTCACCGTTTGTTTCCCTGCTTGAGAAGCTTCACCCACCCTCATTGGTGGGGACTTGAACCCCAGTCCTTGCACATGGTATTGTGTGTGCTCAACTGAGTGAACTGAGTGCACCACCACCCAGAACTTTTTTTTTTTTTTTTTTACTGAGTTCTAATCAGGAGGAACTGCCTAACATTTAATTGCCTGAAGAAGTTGTGGCTTCAGGAGATGACTAGCACACCCATGGTTAAGACTTTTCTATGCTCAGGTCCTTTTCCACATGAAGCAGCAGGGTCTCAGTCCTTGAAGAGTTTGAGGCATTTGACTGTGATGAAAAAAGCCAAAAGCCAAAACATTGGGTTTTAGATGGTGATCACCCTGAGAGTAAAGTTAATCAGAGAGGCGGAGGGTAGATAGCATGATGGTTATGCAAGCAGACTCTTGTGCCTGAGGCTCCAGAGTCCCAGGTTCAATCCCCTGCACCACCATAAGCCAGAGCTGAACAGTGCTCTGGTTAAAAAAAATAATAATAAAATAAAATAAAATAAAAAGTTAACCAGATAATAAATTGACTCCTTGATTTTTCTTTTTCTGGGATGCCACCACTGAGGTAATTTCCAAGTTCAGCTCTAGCAACCCAGGTGACTCAACTGGTAGAGTGCAGGACTTACTCACCTATGTGAGTCTCTGGGTTCAGGCCCCAATATAGCACATGCTGGAGCAGAGCTCTGGTCTTTTTTCTTGCCTCTTCATCATAAAACAAACAAACAAAGCAAAAGTCACAGTCTGTTCAAGGTCTAGGACATAGCTTTGAATAAAAGCCTGAGCAGGGTCCTGCACGTAGCAGGACAGAATTATAGAATTGACCAAAAGCAAGTCATCTGGAAAAAAAAATGGGCTTGAGGAAATAGAACCCAAGTTCAACACCCTGTTCTGTCAGCTAGTTGCATGGCCTGGGGCCTCCTCCCTAAGTCTCTCATTCCTCCTCAGTAATGCCTGGGAAACAAGACTGACCAGATCCTGCTGTGGTAATGAGAGGGAATCATGGACTGACACCAAGCAGTTCTCCTACAAGCCCAGATCACCAAGTGGAACTTCACTATCTTACGTGTTCTTTACCCAGATTATGTCATTTATTCATCTCAGTGAGCTAATGAAGGAGGCATCCTCACTGTTTTCACTGGCTGGTTGAGGAAATCGAGGTTTGGAAGAGATTTACACAAACTGATACCTAGGATGAACTCTCACCTCAGTAACACTTTTTGACATTTTCCCTTCCTTCTACCAGCACTCTCACATTTGACCTGCCCCACTCACAATGAACATGCAGCCTGACTTGAATATAGTCAATTGATCCCCCCAAATCTTATGGCTAAAGGTCCCCAGTGGCAACTGTGCTTCACTTCATCTGTTTTTAAAAACTGAAACTCTCTCTCTCTCTCTCTCTCTCTCTGTGTGTGTGTCTGTGTGCGTGTGTGTGTTTTCCTATAGGTACAGAAGCCATTAGGCTTTGCAAATAAAAAAAAAAAAAAAAAGACAAAAAGAGCACTCATTTTTAAACTAGTGTATACCCATGCATGATAGTTGGGCACTGTCTGTATTGGTGACTCTTTCAAAGACCTCTGTGTTATGGAATTAATTGCTCAGGTGAAAAGTAACAAGGACAGTCATTGATAACTCAGTGTTGACTTTCCAAAGCTGGTGCATTCCTATGAATATGGCCTTGAAAGTAACTTGGCTGAGTCAAGTCTGTGGAAACACTTCTCTGTACCAAGGACACACTGATCTTTTTGTTGCTTTCTGTGAAAGCACACTGCTTCTCCTGTGGGTTTCAAAAAATGTTTAGCCTTTGCAAAGGCAACACTCAGACTCCAGGGAGCCTGCAGCTTGTCCAAGAGATGGTGAACTGCTCAAGTCCAGGGCACATGGATTTAAGACGAGGACTCCATAGAAATGGAGGCGTTTGTAGAAGCAGCAGGCTTCTTTCCTTTCTTGAGTGGAAACATAATGCTGCCATAATCCCAGCAGATGATGTGGCCACCTCTCCTTTTTAGAACTGCCTACAGGGTACAGCTTCCACTGTTTAAGAACGTTTTTGGTGAGGGTCGGGTGGTAGTGTACCCAGTTCAGCTTACGCATTACTATGCACAGGAACTTGGGTTTGAACTTCTGCCCCTCCCACCTGCAGAGGAGCAGACTCACATGTGGTGAAGCAGGTCTGTAGGTCTCTCTCTTTCTCTCTCCCTCTCTATCACACTCTTCCCAATCAATTTCTATCTGTCCTATCAAATAAAAATAAATAAATAAAAATGAGTGGTGGATCCATTAGAAAAGAGAAAGAAGAAAAGAAAAGGACTCTTTTCATATAGTTCGCTTACATTTGTTGAGACGATAATACAGGACACAACACAAAACTCATGCCATATGAGAGGGACATCGTAGACATCCAGCCTTCTAAGGCTCTCAGCTAACTGTCCTTCTAGGAATGTCTCTGAGTATCCAGACATTCCTGCATGCATATATGCATTCCATCACCACCCCCTCCACAAATGTGCCCATTCTATTTTGCACTTTGCTTTTTCCCACTTGACTGGATCTTGGCATTTTTCCTATGAGCACAGACACAGTTCCTGTCTGGAGATTTTCGAAGTTTTCCTTCTCCCCATATACGTCATTCCTTTAACCACTCTCCTGGTGAAACAGTGAATTGTCTCCAGGCTTTTTCTTTTTCTTTTTCTTTTTTTTTTTTTTTTTTAACTCCAGGGTTATCGCTAGGGCTACCAGCACCGCAAATCTACCACTCTTGGCAGCCATTTTTTTCCGTTTTATTGGAAAGGGCAGAGAGAAATTGAGAGAGGAGGGGGAGACAGAGAGAGAGATAGACACCTGCAGACCTGCTTCACCATTTGTGAAGTGACAACCCCTGCAGGTGGGGAGCCAGGGGCTTCTACTGGGATCCTTATGCTGGTCCTTGCACTTTGCGCCATGTGCGCTTAACCCGCTGGACTACTGCCCAACCTGTTTCCAGGCTTTTTAAAGTGATCTGGCTGAGACCTCCAGATAGAACAAATAATGCTTTACCCACATTTAGGGGGAGATCTACAGGATTCATTATCCTAAGTGGACATAGTGGGTCACAGCAAAGTTAAATTTATGTTATGTTATGTTATGTTATGTTATGTTATGTTATGTTATGTTATGTTATGTTATGTCATGCACTCTCCTGCTGTAGTTCTGTGTTGAATTCTGAAGATCTGTGTGTCTTGGTCTTTTTTGCCCAGGAAATCAACTTTTACAAGGTCATTGACTACATCTTGCATGGCAAAGAAGACATCAAAGTGATCCCGTAAGTTTCTTCTCAAAACATATGGTATTGTAGGATATTCTCAGTGACCCTGAGATTATTCATTTCAAGATCAACTCGAACCAAGCCCAATAGAGCTACACACTTGGCCAGAAGCAGAGAGAGCATGGAGGAGGCAGAGTAGAAGGGTGGGTAGAGCTAGAGCAGAGGAGTGTGGGAAGTGATACCCCACTAGGGGCAAAGACATGATGGTAGCCACACCCTCACCTGACTCAGCTGCTGTGAGTCCAATCCCAAGAGCTAGTGTTAAGTGGCTTGTCTGGGCCCCCATTCCCACCTGTAGAATGATGCTATGGCATCAAGCAGGGCTTTTCAATTGTTCATCTGGAGCCTGAGTGTGGAGCCAGGCAAAGGCAGGAAGTTGGCAAAGAAAGCAGTCCAAGCCCCAAGGGAATTTTGTTCTCTTGGCTTCTCCTCTGTGACCATGGAGGACAACAGGAAGGACAGAATTGCCAGAGGGTGTGGCCTCCAGCCTGAACCTTTCTGTAGGTGGTGGAAGGCACAAAAGATACATATCTATATCTAGATATATTTACCAGAGCACTGCTAAGCTTTGCTTTATGGTGCTACTGGGGATTGAATTTCAGACTTCAGAGTTTCAGGCATGGAAGTCTTTTTTTGCTAAATTACTAATAAAAGTGAAAAAAAAGGTGTGGGGGGAGAAAATCTTTTTGCATAACCATTATGGTTTTTTTTTTTTTTTTTTTACATAACTATTATGCTATCTTTTCTCCTACCCCCAAAACCATTTAAATGACTTCTGGAGAAGGGTTCAGGGAGACAGCCCAGTCTGTTAGAGCATCAACTTGTATGCTTAAGACTCCTAGATGTCACAGGTTTGATTCCTGGCACGACTTTAAGTCAGAGCTGAACAGCATTTAAGCTTCTCTTACTGCTGATGGACAAATAAGTGAATCTTGAGAAGAAAAAAGAACTTCGTAAGTCATAGGCTCAGTGGTTAGGGGAAAGTGGAACACTCAAAAACATGACTGTCTTTTGATCTGCTTACCTCTTCTGAGGGCCTGGGGCCTTCACCCACTACCAGCTCTGAGACAGGGCTGATTTCCCAACCCAACTGCAGACTCCTCCAGGCCACAGCCAGGCCTACCTTTAGTCTCTTCCCAGCTCTTTCTCTAGCTGAAGAGATTTACCTTGCCTCTCCTTAATCTCTAAACTGTGGGTGTGAGCAGCCACCACCCACTTGACCCTGTGCACCAGGGCCAGTTATAATAATCCTGGCTCTCAAATAACCCAGTTCTCAGGTTTATTTTTTACCCACTGGGGATGAGAAGTTGTTTCAAGGTCCTAGTTTTTGGCTTCTTACTGCTTTCATAAGAACTGTTTTTTAAATTTTTTATTTTTATTTCTTATGAGAAAACCATAACACTGCTCAACTCTAGCACAAGGTAGTGCCAGGGATGAAACCTGCAGCCTCTGATGCCTCAGGCATTTGATGTTCAAACATGTTGAGTTCTCTCCCTGGCCTGAAGATTAATTCTGTTCTGAGCTCATGTTTTCCTTCTTTTCCTTCCTTCCTTCCATCCTTTTTTTCTTCCTTTTCTTTCTCTTTCTCTCCTCTGTAAAATATTCTTCAACTATTCTGTTTTCTTTCTTTCTCTCTTTCTTTTGTCCTTTATTTATTGGATATAGTTGCAAAGAGAAACTGAGAAGGAAGGGGAAGTGGGAGAAAGAGAGAGAGAGAGACACCTGCAGCTCTGTTTCACTGTTCATGAAGCTCTTCCCTTCAGGTGGGGACTGAGACTTGAACCTGGGTCTTTACACATGGTAACACTTGGCTTGACTGGATGCAATGCCATTTAGCCCCTAACTATTATGTTTTCTAACTTTTTTTTCTAGAGGATCAGTGATTTTTTTTTTAATGTCACCAGGATTATTATTATAATGGTGTTTACATGGCTCACCATTTCTTTTTCTTTTTCTTTTTTTAAGGATTTTATTTATTTACTCATGAAGGAGATAGGAGGAGAGAAAGGAAGAATCAGACATCACTCTGGTACATGTGCTGCTGGGGATCGAACTCAGGACCTCATGCTCCAGAGTCGAAGGCTTTATCCACTGCACTACCTCCCAACCACATGGCTCCACCATTTCTAGTGATTCTTTTTTTTCTTTTGATAGAGGATGACAGACAGGGGTGGGGAGGAAAGACAAAGAGGAAAGATACCTATAGCACTGCTCCACAACTTGTGAAACTGCCTCTCACACACACAAACACACCTGCAAGTAAGGACTGAGACCTTGAACCTGGGTCCTCATGCATGGTAATGAGTGTTCTCTACTGGGTGAGTCACCACCTGGCTCTGAGGGTCAAGTTTGTAAAACTCTTATCTGTCTTCTAGATTACCTTGCATCAGTCTCCCTCATGCTTCCCCACTGCAACATCACATCCTTTGGGGGCCTCTGAGTGCATTTGCCTTCCACCCAGCCCCAAAACTAGGTCCCATGTTTCAGGTCCTTTGTTACAACAGAATCGTGTTTCTGAAAAGATTTTTTTCTTTCTTTCTTTCTTTCTTTCTTTCTTTCTTTCTTTCTTTCTTTCTTTCTTCCTTTCTTCCTTTCTCCCCCTTCTCTTCCTTTCCTTTTCTCTCTCTTTCTCTCTTACTGTCTTCTTCTTTCTTCACATTTTTATTAGTTGTTTAATACTGATCTACAAAATTATAAGATAATAGGGGTATAATTTCTTTTTCTTTTTAAAGATTTTATTTCCTTATTAATGAGAAAGATAGAAGGAGAGAGAGGAAAGAACCAGGCATCACTTTGGTACATGCTGGGGATTGAACTTGGGACCTCATGCTTGAGAGTCCAGTGCTTTATCCACTGCACCAACTCCCAGATCACAGTAGGGGAATAATTTTATACCATTCCCACCACCAGAGTTCTGTGCTTCTATCCCTCTCCTACTTGTCCCTTCCTGTTTTGTTATATCGTTCAGGTTTATGCCCAAAAGTTTTCTGCTCACTCCTACACCACTATTCCTCGGTCACAGATGGAGTCTTTTACAGACATTGACCCATCTTAATGTGATGACTAGATAGAAAGGGAAAGATGTAGAAAAACTGTGAGGAGATGGTGGAGCCTGGCTACATGTTCCTCCTGTGCAGGTCTAATCAAAACACCTGCTATTCAAACTCTGGGGGTTAATCCTCGAGGTTTAAAAGCCAACGCTCTTTGGCAAATTGATGTTACCCACATACCCAACTTTGGCAAACAAAAATATGTGTTCGTCTCAATTGATACCTTCTTTAAGTTTATGTCAGGCTGAGCTTCACTGACGGGAGACAGACGACCAGGGACTCATGGCTGGGTTGTACGCAGTATCTCTTTATTCATGCAGAACGCAGCACATTCTAAGCCAAGCTAAGCTAAAACTAAACTAACTGAAAACTCACAAACCTGTCCTTATATATACTACCAAGTAGGGTGTAAACAGGATGTGACATAGAGAGGGTAGAGAGAAAAGTGACTGGTGAAAATCAGGGTGTGACAAGGGGAGGGGGTGGAGCAGGCGAGAATTCTACCACTGCACCACCAATGCCCTGGAGGGAGGGAGTTAGTGATTTATGTAAATAGACCGAAGCTTTGAGTGGGATCAAACCAATGCCATGCAGGCATGCTGGTGCTTAGTTATGTAAATACAATAGTTTTAAGCAGGGGGGATTAAACCAAATGAAACAGAAGGGGTTTTTAGAAGCAGAATTAGAAGCATACCAACAGTCGTCTGCCCAGGGAAGTCAGGATGGAATCATAGTAGCATCTGCAACTTGGTGGCTTGAAAGGTGGTAAGGTATAAAGCAGGACAAATTGTTCAATAAATAGCAGCTCAAAGGTAGGAATAGAGCCAATGAAATTAGAGGTCTGCGGGTGGGAAGAAGCTAAGAAGTCTATTTTATGTATGTTCCAAGGGGCCCATGACTTTACTAATGTTTGCCTGAGCCTGATAGCTAACATGCAGGTGGACTAAAAATATTGTATGGGAAGATTATTTCAGAGTTGAGAATAGGCCTAGAAAGCTGAATTAGGGCAGAGAGTAGCTCCCAAATGTGAAGAAATTTATAAATACCATTGACTGTCAACCCCATCAGTCTGACCTAGGAGCATGTGTGACCCCTGAGTCCCTGTCAGTCTGAGCTCGTAGTCCATGGCCACAGCTGGGAACATTCTAGGCTGCATTTATTTCAGGACCAGTCTTCCTTGAGTGGCAAAGTAGGCAGATCCAGCCTCTCTTCAGAGAATGGGGCAGTCAGCAGGCTCTGTTTTGAACCTTTTGCTTGTTGATTAACCAAGCCCTGGAAAGTGAGAACATGCACACACCCATCTGGAGGTCATAGGCCTCATTTCTGCTCACGTTCATTAGCCAGAGTGAGTCACTTGGTCACACCTAACTTCAAGTACAACCCTACTATACAAAGAAGGAATAGTCTGCAGTGACTCAATAAGTGCAGCAAGCAAATAGAAATACAAAAATAATTAAAGAAATAAAACCACCTTAAAGTACTTAATCAATTAGACCTAGATACCCTCCTCACCTACTTCCTATTTCACTTCCCTCAATCACTCTAAGGTTAACTCTGTCAAATAAAGTAAAGATTACAGAAGCTGGTTAAGGGCAAGAGACCAGCACATTTTAATGATGTCCCTTTTGGTCACTACCAGGCCAACCCATTATCCAGGGCACTAATTAAGGAATCCTGGGATTCCCACATAGATACCATGGGCCTAGAAATAGGCCTAGAAAAACTTCTAACAGATCCTTCTCTCCACCATCACTGATCATCTCCATCAGGAACAACATCATAAACCCTCTTGTGGGCCTCTACAATACCTTACCCTCAATGTAGAACAACAGTAGTAGAAACTGCCCTACTCTCCAAAGAGAGTCTGAATCAACATACTTTACCATTAGAGGAAGACTGATCCTGAAATGAGTGCAGCCTAGAATTTTCCTAGCTGTGACCATGAAATTTGAGCTGACAGACTGACAGGGATGCAGAGGTTACACAGACTCTTGTGCTAAATATGAATAGACATGGGCCCTAGGTCAGATTGATGAGATTTACAGTTAATGGTATTTGTACACTTTTCTCATACCTGGGAGCCTCTCTCTGCCCTGATTCACCTTTCTAGTCCTATTCTCAACTCTGACACCATCTTACCAAACAATACTCTTAGCCCACCTGCATGTTAGCTATTGGGATCAGGCAAAAATTAGTAAAGTCGCAGACCCCTTGGAATATACCTAAAATAGACTTCCTAGCTTCTTCAAACATAGAGACCCAAACTTTATTCTACTATACTTTTACCTTTAGGTTCATGATTATTAAACAATTTGTTCTGCTATATATTTTAATGCTTTTCAGCTACCAAGTTGCAGATACTACCATGACTTCAACCAACCTTCCCTGGGCAGATGATCTCACCAGTATTTCCTGGAACCCCACCTTCCCAGAGCTCTATTCCACTAGGGAAAGATAGAAACAGGATGGGGGTATGGATCAACCTGTCAGTACCCATGTCCAGTGGAGAATCAATTACAAAAGCCAGACCTTCCACCTTCTGCACCCCATAAAGATCTTTGGTCCATATTCCCAGAGGGATAAAGAACAGGAAAACTCTAATGGAGGGGAGGGGATATGGAACTCTGGTGGTGGTAATTGACCTGTATGGAACTGTACACCTCTTATCCCACAATCTTGCCAATCATTATTAAATTACTAATATGGTTCAAAGTGCAAGGACCCATATAAATTATTAATAAAATTAAAAAATTATAAAAGATTCAAGATAGTCCACCCCCCTATTGGGGGCTTCACATATGAGTGATTTAACTGCTTGGCTGCTTTCTTTTCTTTTCTTTTCATTTCTCTTTTTTCGAGAGAGAATATAACACTAGAGCTTCCTCTTGTGCCATGGCATGTCACATGGTGCCAGGGTTTGAACCTGGGTCAAACACAAGGTAAAACAAACTCCCTATCAGGTGAGCTGTGTCTCTGGTCCAGAACCAGGATTAATTGTAATCACCTGACTGACTGCTGCACTCTTTACCATCTAAATTTCAGAATTGTAAATGAAGTAGTAAATAAACTCCTTAACCAGGCCAAAAGAAAGCAAAAATATAAACTTAGATGTAAGACATAGAGCAAGTGGGAAAAGTAGTAACTGCACATCAAGATAACTTTTAAATCCAAATATATAAACTAATTACTTTAAATACAAATCAAGTCAATGCTTTAGTTAAATGATAAAGACTGCCAGGCTACATAAAAACCACGATTTTCTACTTTATGACTTTGCTGAAACAGAAGCAATGACACTGAATGACAGCTGTCAGTGAGATAATAGTCATATAGAGTTGCCATTGACTGTCTCTGCATGGACTTGGGTCATAACCGCTTACATGGCTGTGACTGGGGTTGAGTTTTATGTGTCACTGACTCTATCTACATTGAATTTAACTGCTACAGAAAGTGACTCAAAGTGCTCACCATCCAGGCTTGCACCTTACCACGCCACAGACACCTGGGGACACCATTGATGCCACTGGGGGAACTCTGTAGAGTGGAGCAATGCTATGGTGTCTCTCCCTTCTCTGTCACTCTGTATCTCGCTGTCTAGAATAGAAGGAATGAAAAAGCTGGCTTGGGAGCAGTGGTATCACACATAAACCTTAAGAAAGTGAAAGAAAATAGTGAGTCAGGTGGTTAAGCGCACGTGGCACAAAGTGCAAGGACCGGCATAAGGATCCTGGTTTGAGCCCCCAGCTCCCCACCTGCAGGGGAGTCACTTCACAGGAAGTGAAGCAGGTCTGCAGGTGTCTGTCTTTCTCTCCCCCTCTCTGTCTCCCCCTCCTCTCTCCATTTCTCTCTGTCCTATCCAACAATGACAGGATCAATAACAACAACAACAATAACTACAACAATAAAACAAGGGCAACAACAAAAATGAAAAAAATAAATAAATACTAAAAAGAAAAAAAAGTTAAAAAAAAGAAATTGACTTAAAGTATTGGAAATAGAAACTTCTTTGAAAGGTACAAAAAGTAAATGCAATAATAGTAGTATATGACAATCAATAGAGGTGTTGATTTTAATGAACATAATATCATAATTACATGGCTAAAAGGCAATGCATTGGGCCCAGCTTGATGGGCAGACTACATGTCTTGCCAGACTTCAGGTCCTGGGCTCAATTCCCAGGACCATATGAGAACAAACAAGAAAGCACTAAGTGAACTCCACAAAGGATAGAGTGCTCCCTTTGTGTCTCTCCCTTCTTCCTCCCCTCCCTCCCACCCCTAGTAAATGGTGGTGGGTATTGTGTGGAACTATACCCCATAATCTTACAACCTTGTAAACTGCAATAACAAATTGAAAAAAAAAAAAGTTAGGCTGGGAAGACTGCTCAGCAGTTTGAGGCATACATGATACCCTGAGTTCATTCTACTGCACCACTGGTAACAGCATCAAGGGTGATAATAAAAATAAAAAGTATTGCATCATAGGTTATTTGGCAGCGTTCTATCTTTCTCACGTCTATATAAGTGCTGATGACTTCTTAGATATGGAAAAACATCAGACACTTTGTTTACAAGAGACTTATCTGGAAGATAAGAATACAGAGAGGCCTAAGGAGATGCTATGCAACTGTAGAAAGGCAAAAGAAAACCAGTGTAACTATATGATATCAGATAAAAAAGATAGACGTTAATTAAAAGAGCAGTCAAGATGATAACTTTTCTTTTCTTTTTCTTTCTTTCTTTTTTTTTTTTTTTTTTAGCTAAAGACAGAAAGGCAGAGAGAGGAAAAGTGAAAGAGATCACAGCACTGAAGCTTCCTCCCTCCGTGTGTTGTAGGCTGGGCTCAAACCTGGGTCGTGCACATAATAAAATAACAGTGCACTGTCCAAGTGAACTGTTTTTCCAGTCTTAGATGATCCATTAACTTTGATAGTACTCAAAGATACTATGGTTCTAAATTAGTATGTGCTTATTAACATGGCCTGAAAAATTAAAAAATTGAAAAAAGCAAGAGATGGCATATATATATATATATATACAAAGAGATAGACCAATCCATATTTGCTAATTAATAAACTGAGCAGACAAAAACAAACAGAATATAGACCATTTAACTAACACTATTTAAAAAAAAAACTTAGGGAAGAGTGAGGACCTAAGTCCTTGTGGTGGGACAGGTTAACAATGTGATGGAGGGTGAGATGTACTGGCACCCGTCTTGGGGACATGGAGAAATGTAGCCACATGACGACAACTACCCTGTAAGTAAATCAACATTTCCTCAGTGAGGTGATATTGTAGTTGAAAGAAAAAACTTAATCTAATAGATATAAAATATGGCATTCCACCCCTCAAACCAGAAAACATTCAGTTTTTTTTTTACATGTGTGTGACATTTACAATAGTGAGCAATGAAAAAAAAAACTCAAAATATTTCAAAAGATAGAAATCATACAGAGGCTGTCTCTGGCCATAAAGAAAGGATATCAGAAACAAGCAAACAGAAAGCAACTTAGAAAATTTTCTTATACTTGCAAATGAGGGGGCCAGGTGATGGTGCACCTGGTTAAGCACACACACACTACAGTGCACAAGGACCTGGGTTCAAGCCCCTGGTCCCCACCTGCATGGGAGAAGCTTCACAATGGTGAAGCAGGGCTGTAGGTGTCTTCCTGTCTCACTTCCTCTCTATCTCCCCCCCTCTCAATTTCTCTCTGTCTCTATACAATAATAAATAAAAGAAAAATAAAATGAGAAAATACTCCTCTCAAAGAAAAAAGATATATATATTTCCATAAAGCCTATTGGCAAATCAATGGAAATGAAGACATTCTGAATTTAAAAAAATTTTTAAAAAGATACCACATAGGAAAATCTATGTGATATAGTGAATTCATATTTAAGGTAAACTTTAAAACTTGAAATAAATACATTAAAGAAGAAAAAAAGTTGGGACCATGAGGTGGTACACCTGATTGAGCCTACATATTACCATGACAAGGACTTGGGTTCAAGTCTTGGTCCCCACCTGCAGGAGGATGTTTCACAAGTGGTGAAGCAGTGTTGCAGGTCTCTCTGTCTCTCTCCCTCTCCTTCCCTCTATATCTACCCTTCCTTCTCAATTTATCTGTTTCTGTCAAAAATAAATAAATACATAAAAAATAAAAAGAAAGAAGAAAAGTTAAAAAAAAAAAGGAATGAGTCACATACCATTTTGTGTTAAGACCATTTTGTATAAGTCACATACTATTTTGTATAAGGGTTCCAATAAAATAGTTGTCACATTCAAGTTAAGAACTTATGGAGAATGGTTCACAAGGTACAAATAACACACTTGTGAATGGAGGGAAGGAAACTAGAAGAGAATGTGTTGCCTTCACTCCTAGGTGTTGTTGCAATCATCAAGAGATGTTGTTGCAATCACTCCTAGGTCCAAACAGAAGTTACTAGAAGCTGAAGGAAGAGCCATATTAAGCAGCCACCCTGAGGGAGACATTGCTTTTCAGTTAAGGAACATAGTGAACCCAAAGTCACCTTGTCAAGGGAACCCAAGGACATTAATAACTTGGCCTCACTCTTCTACCTTCCTCTAGCCTTTGGTCTCCTTACTGAGCCAAACTTCAAAGAAGCAAAGAGGTAGGAGCCCTATTGACACAGCCTATCAAGTAGACTTCCAGGGACAGAGAGAAGTAGGATGAAGAGCACAACTGGAGGGGCAGGGGCAGAAAGAAGCTCACTATCTCATCACCTTCATGAGTTAGCAACAAACTAGCAGAAATAATTTGTTAGATACAAAATGGATACTAAAAGAAAAGCCCATAAGTTCAGAAAACAGTGATGTATGATGATAAAGTGCCAAATGGTGGCTCTTTGAACAGATGTGTAGCATTGAAAAATCCCTGGTAGGACTGAACAAGAAAATAGTAAGTAGCAGCCAGGAAGCTGACTCAAATGGTAAAGTGAGGGCTCTCCCATCTGAGACTCGGTTCAAAGCCAGTGAACATGTACTAGAGTGGCACTTTGACTTTTCTCTTCATTTCAATATGAAACTCTCTGTCTCTCTAATATGAAATCAGTTTTAAAAAGTAAAGCTTTTTAGATTTGATTTACTTAAATCAAATAAGGTGTAAAAAAAACAACTACAATGACATAGACATTAAGTTTAAATATAGAGGAAATAGAAAATCTTAGAAAAATAAATCATGTGGCTACATGATTTCAACGTGTATGCCAAGATTTCCTGGGCCAGCTTTATTGTTGCTATTATAATACTAGTCAAGAAGAAATAGAAAGCCAAGGCGTCTTAGAGCAGTAATGGACTCTGGAGGAGGGAAAAAGGTTGGATGGAGAGTAGTCTGGGAGGTGGTGCAGTGGATAAAGCAATGGACCCTCAAGCATGAGGTCCTGAGTTCAATCCTCAGCAACACATGTACCAGAGTGATGTCTGGTTCTTTCTCTCTCTCCTCTTTCTTTCTCTTGTCTTTCTCGTGAATAAATAAAACCTTTAAAAATGGGGGGTGGTGGATTGGGGGCCAGGTGGTGGTGTACTTGGTTGAGTACACATGTTACACTGCACAAGGACCTGGGTTTGAGCCCCCAGTCCCCATCTGCAGGGGCAAAACATTGTGAGTGGTGAAGCAGTGCTGTAGGTGTCTCTCTCTCCCTCTCTAGCTCTCCCTACTGTCTCTATTTCTGGCTATCTCTATCCAGTAAAGAATGATAATACAAACTTTTCAAAAAAACACTTTAAAAAGGGGGTTTGAGGGTCGGGCGGTAGCTCAGAAGTTTAAGCACACATGGCACAAAGTGCAAGGACCGGCTTAAGGATCCCAGTTTGAGCCCCCCGGCTCCCCACCTGCGGGGGTGGGGTCACTTCACAAGTGGTGAAGCCGGTCTGCAGGTGTCTATTTTTCTCTCTCCCTATCTTTCCCTCCTCTCTTGATTTTTCTTTGTCCTATCCAATAACAACAACATCAATAACAACAGCAATAACAACCACAACAACAATAAAATAACCAGGGCAACAAAAGGAAAAAAAATAGCCTCCAGAAGCAATGTATTCATAGTGCAGGCACTGAGTCCCAGAAATAACCAAAAAAAAAAAAGGCAAAAAAAAGAGGGGGGATTGATGGAGATGTATTGGGGTCCTGGTGTATGATGATGGAAAAGGACTTAAGTTGGGGGAGAGCATGTCTTGCAAGCACGAGAAGATGATAGGTTGTACCTATGTGTAGACATCTGATCCCCCAATATAGTGTGTATGTGTGGGGGGAGAAGCTAATCAAATTTTTTTGCAGACACTCCAGATGCTTTCAAAAGTTCTAGATATTTATGGAATAATAACATAGTCCTCCTACAAATTATCCAAGGAACACAAGATGATGTGAATGGTGTGAATTTATACCAAAAAGCCAACAATAGTTGTGTGAAAGGGGACAATCCAGGCCAACTTATTTGTGGATATGGACACCAATGTCTTAAGTGAAGCATAAGCAAATATTAAATAAAAATGACCCAGAATGGTTCATTTCAGGAACAGGGTTGGTTTGACATGAAAGAAAATCAGTCAGTAAAATTTGCTACATTTAGAGAAAGATAGCATCATTACATCCATAGATAAGGACTTTCTTTTAAATTTTTATTTATAATTTAATAGTGTCTTACAAAATTGTAAGATGGGGGGGTTTCCACAACCACACATGCTATGCATAGGTTACTGCGCCCTCCACTAAAGTCCTGTGCCCCACCCAGAGGCAAACTTCTCTAATCTTTTAAATAAATGAAGGATGTATATCTTAAAGAAACATACACACTAGGGAAACATAGAAACAGGCTGGGGGTATAGATCGACTTCCCAATACCCATGTCTAGTGGAGAAGTAATTATAGAAGCCAATACTCCCACCTTCTGCACACCCATAAAGAAATTTGGTCCATACTCCCAGTGGGGTAAATGATGGGGGAAGATAACTAGGGAGCTCTGAACCCCAATTCCACTAGGTCCCAAAGTGTTTGTCACCAGGAATCTTGTTTTTATATTATCAATGAAAGGGAAGTGAATCTGGAAAACACCAGAGGAAGCCTGGACTATTTCTCTTGTCTGAGAGAGAAAAGGAAAAACAGAAGGATACTTGGAAGTAGGAATAGGCATAGGTGTAACTTAGAAAGGAAGTGAAGACATATAAAAAAAATGGGGAGTTGGGCTGTAGCGCAGCAGGTTAAGTGCAGGTGGCGCAAAGCACAAGGACTGGTGGAAGGATCCCAGTTCGAGCCCCAGGCTCCCCACCTGAAGGGGCGTCACTTCACAAGTGGTGAAGCAGGTCTGCAGGTGTCTTTCTCTCCCCTTCTCTGTCTTCCCCCTCATCTCTCCATTTCTCTCTGTCCTATCCAACAACAACGACAGCAATAATAACTACAATAATAAAACAGCGAGGGCAACAAAAAGGAATAAATAAATAAAATACATATCTTAAAAAAACAACAAAAAATGGAAAGATACTTGGAAGTAGGAGTAGGCATAGGTGTGACTTAGAGGTATAAAAAATGGACAAATATGTAGATATAGATACAGATATAGAAGTTATAGATATGAATATGAAGTCAACCCATATCTGTGACCTTGGGAGAACTATTACAATTTCCAGTGGAGGGGATAGGGACACAGAATACTGGTGGTGGGAACAGTATGGAACTTTACCCCTATTTTCTTAGAATTTTGTAAATCAATTTTAAATCACTAATAAAAAATGGCAGAAAAGGAGAGAAATATGACATGTCTACTTTACTACATACTCAGTGCTCTATAGAGTATTGAGCTAATTCTACGTACTAGTGGAGGGCAGTGATGGAATCAGTTTTTGTTCAGTATCTAGAAACAATGTGTTATTTGAATGTTGTTTCTTACAGTTAAAACCATTGTGCAATCAAAACATATATTAATTTATTCTTGTCATCATTGGGGCATTACCACGCTGTCAATTACTTTTTAAAAAATATTTATTTCCTTTTTGTTGCCCTTGTTGTTTTTATTGTTGTTGTAGTTATTGTTGTTGTTATTGATGTTGTTGTTGTTGGATAGGATAGAGAAATGGAGAGAGGAGGGGAAGACAGAGAGGGGAAGAACTGCCTGTGAAGCAACACCCTGCAGGTGGGGAACCAGGGGCTCGAACCGGGATCCTCACGCCAGTCCTTGCGCTTTGTGCCACATGCGCTTAACCCACTGCACTATCACCTGACCCCCAGCCAATCACCTTTTTAGCTAGAAAACAAGAGACAGAGAAAGAGGGAAAGATGCCCCAGCATCAAAGCTTCCTTCAATGTGGTTGGGGCTGGGTTTGAACCTGGGTCACACACATGGCAAAGCAGGTGCACTATCCAGATGAGCTATCTTTTAGTCTGATCATGCATTTTATGATTCTCTCCTCAGTGTTTAAGTGTGGGCAGTAAGAAGCATAGCCAATATTTGGGGCTCGGTGAGGTATAGGGAATGTAAGGAAGTGCTAGATGCCCCTTAGAGGATTAAAGGGAGAGCAAAGACCCAGATTCAAGTTTTTATCAACTTTTGGCCTCAGGATCTTTTGCTGGAAATGAAAGTGACCATTTGTTCTTGATTTTTACAGGAACCCACCTCCTGACCACTGGGCTTTAGTAAGTGGTCTCCCCACTTATGTTGCCCAAAATGGCCTGGTAAGTAATACAACTATGAAGGGGCAGATTTTGAATCAGGAAGAACAGAGATAAGGAGTTCAGACCAAGAGAATGACTCTCTCTGTTCAATTCATTGAGCAGTTAGTCCAAGGAGATGAACAGAGAGTTAACACTTGAGAAGATACAAAATGCACAGATGGAAAGATACATAATTTCATAGACAACTAAAGATAATGATGTCTATCTGGTCTGCTGGGTTCACCACAGGCTGTCCTGACCACTCACACCTGAGACTTACACACACACACACACACACACACACACACACACACACACACACACACACACACACCTGGACATCCCTGCCATGTTTCCAACCATACAGCAGAGGGCAAAATTCTATTTCCCAGTCTTCCCAGCTCACTCAAGATTAAGGGCAGACTGACAGTGCTGGTCCCTGTTCGGGGCGCCATTTGCAGGGCTAGTTTCGCGGGCGGGAGAGAGACGACCAGGGACTCATGGCTGAGCGGGGAATGCAGTTCAAGCTTTATTGATGAGGAATGCAGTGCAAGCTAGCTATCTCTAATCACAGTCCTGTCCTATATATATCTCCTGAGGTGGAAGTGTCAGGTCAGAAGAGGATGTATGTAGGTTAGGGGGTGGGGAGAAGGAAAAATCTCGTGAAACAGTGGGGATTAAACCAATGCGAACAAAACAATGATTATGTAAATAGACCACAAGCAATGCAACAGAAGGGGTCTTAGAAGCAGAATTTAGAAGCAGACCAACATGACAGTATCCCCTGCCCCAGAGAGAAAGGTTGTCTGCTAGCTGCACATCACCCCTAAGCTGGGTTTTTGTTTGTTATTTGTTTGTTTGTTTTGCCAGAGCACTGCTCAGCTCTGGCTTATGGTGGGCTAGGGAATTGAACCTGGGACTTAGGAACCTCAGGCACGAAAGTCTCTTTACATAATCATTATTCTATGTACCCCCTCCCTGCAAATCACCTCTATATTTGAGCCAGGCTGTCCTTGTTTCCTGCCCTGGGCACACTGCTGCTCATCTAGCCGGTTGTTGACTTATTTATGTTTGAGTGTTTTCTATGTGCTCAACCCTGTGGCTGGCTCTGAAGCTACAAGGAGATAATGGGATCTAGTTTCTGTTTGGAAGTGTACCATCCAACAGCGAGAAGTTTCTATGCTCAGATGCCAGTACCACAGAACAGTCAGGATACCAAAGAGATGCACACGGCATGCAACGAGGGGACTCCTCAGGGTGTTGTGATCTGAGATAGATTTATTTGTTTATTTTATTAAAATTTATTTATTTATGAAAGTGAAGATGAGGAGGAGAGAGAACCAGAGCATCACTCTGATACATGCAACACCAGGGATCAAACTTGAGACCTTATGTTGACAGTCCAATGCTTTATCCACTATGCCACCTCCCAGGCCATCTGAATTCAGTTTTTAAAGAAAGAGGTCTTGGGAAGGTGGGAGCAGGAACAAGGATTCTGGGTGGTGGCAGTAGGCATGCAGCATAGGCATGAAGGTTTGAAGCAGTGCTGTGAGTACAGACAATGTGTGAGTTGAGACAGGAAGTTGAAAAGACACGAGACTGGGGCAACTTCACTGTAGATAACAGGAAACTTGGAGGCTGGGGTGGAGATGGGACTCTATCTACAGGCACTGGGGTTTTAAGAAAGAGATAGGAGCAAACTTTTTTTTTTTTTCTAACAGAAGAGGGGAAGGGCAGAGTAAAGAAATAGTTCCACACTCTGAGACCACAAGATGTCACTGTGACAGGCAAGGATGCTACATGCCCATCTGGTGCCTCTCTGGAGAACTAGAAAAAGACACTCCCATCTCCATGACTGAAAAAGAGAAAGATTGAAGGGCCCAGGTGGTGGTGCACCTGGTTAAGCACACACATTACAGTGTACAAGGACCTGAGTTCAATCCCCTGGTCCCCACCTGCAGGGGGAAAGCTTTGCAAGTAGTGAAGCAGGGCTGCAGGTGTCTCTCTGTCTCTCTCCCTCTCTATCACCCCCTTCTCTCTCGATTTCTGGCTGTCTCTATCCAATAAATAAATAAAGATAACAAAGAAAGTTTAAAAAAGAAAAAAAAAAGAGAGAGAAAGATTGGGAAGGTGATTTTGAAGGGCAAGGAGAGGCTGGACTTCTATGCTCACTCATCTCCACAGCCACGTAATTTTGTGCAACACACACACCACACAGCTGCCCACGGCATTCCCATGGGCAAGGGCATTAGAGGGAGGAATAATGCCATCTGCACAGTAGGGTAAATTTGTCCATGCTCCAGAGGAGGAACATGGCAATGTACTAACAGAGATACAACATACTTTGCTTTTGGATTTATAGCCCCAACAAGAAACCTTCTTAGAAAACAAAAAATATCAAACTCAAGGGCTGGCAAGGTTACTTACCCAGATGGTGCACTGCTTTGCTTTGTGCATGGTCCCAGTTCAAGTTTGACCCCCACAGCATTGGAGGAAGCTTCAGTGCTATGGAATAATCCCCTTTCTGTCTCTCTGTCTCTTCTTACCTGAAAAAGTCAGCATAGATAGCTAAGACCCCGGTGATGAAAGAATAAGGGGGAGTGGAAGGAAAGGAGGGAAGGAGTGAAACAAAGAAAGGAAGGAAGAGAGAGAATTGTGGGAGGAGAAAGGAAGAAAGAAAGGAAAGAAAAAGAAAGGAAGGGAGAAAAAAACAGCCCAAATGTAATTAATTTAAAAACACTTAGGTCCAACAACAGATGAGTGGCTGAGCATGTTGTGGTATATATATATATACAATGGAATACTACTACTCAGCTATTAAAAGTGGTGACTTCACCATTTTCAGCTGATCTTGGATGGACCTTGAAAAAATCCTAAGTGAGAAATAAGTCAGAAACAGAAAGATGAATATGGGATGATCTCACTCTCAGGCAGAAGTTGAAAAACAAGATCAGAAGAGAAAACAGAAGTAGAACCTGAACTGGAATTGGCATATTGCACCAAAGTAAAAGACTCTGTGGTGAATGTGTGTGTGTGTATGGGGCGGGGGGGGGGGGAGAATACAGGTCCAAAAAGGATGATAGAGGACCTAGTGGGGATTGTATTATTACATGGAAAACTGGGAGATGTTATGCATGTACAAACTATTGTATTTACTGTTGAATGTAAAACATTAATTCCCCAATAAAGAAATTAAAAAAACAACTTAGACCCCCCATTTGCAGAGGGAAATCTTCATGAGTGGTGAAGCAAGGCTGCAGGCATCTCTCTGTCTCTTCCCTCTTTATCTCCCCCTTTGTTGTTTACGTTCGGGAGCTCCAGCAGACCGGGCTAGCTTCGCGGCGGTGAACAGAGACTCGGGGACTCATGGTTGAGCTGTATGCAGTATCTCTTTATTCATGCAGGACACAGCGCAATCTATACCAAGCTAGACTAAACTAAAACTAAAAACTAAAATAATATACTTGCCAAGTAGGGTGTAAACAGGATGTGATGTAGAGAGGGTGGAGAGAAAAGTGACTGGTGAAAATCAGGGTATGACAAGGAGAGGGGGCGGAGCAGGAGAGAATTCTACCACTGAACCACCAATGCCCTGGAGGGAGTGTGGTGCTTTATGTAAATGTAAGAGTGATTTATGTAAATAGACTGCAGCAGTGGTTATGTAAATAGAATACAGTGTTAAGCAGGGGGTATTAAACTAATTAAACAGAAGGGGTTTTTAGAAGCATACCAACACCCCTTTCAATTTCTTTCTGTCTTTATCCAATAAACAAATAAATTAAAAAAAATTAAAGACACTTAGAGTAGCATGACTTGTATGACAGAAGAAGAACCAAACCCAGCCCAAATCCTTGACAATAGACGGACAACAAAACACGATGCTCTACAGTTTTCAATAAAGACAACTTGTGGTCTTAGTGTTTCAAAGCTAGGAAATGGCTGGAGAGAGAGAGATCCATGTGGTGAGAAGCAGTTGCTATATTTTCTGCCCAGTAGCTCTAGGTAATAATTAAAAACCATGTAGAGCATGTCTACCTGATGAGAAGAGCAGGAATGCCTCCGGCAAGGCTGTGGTGTTTTTGCAAACTGCACTCCTGGATTTCCATTCAGTGGGTCTAATCATAGCACTACTATTCTTCCCCATGACTTTCAGATCTGCAACATCATGAATGCACCTGCAGAGGACTTCTTTTCATTCCAGGTAAGTCACTTTTATTTTCTCTTAGTCATAGGATTCTTTTTCTTCCCAGAAGGGGATTAGAATACATTAGAGCTCACCTCTTACTTGTGGACACAGTCTCAACAAAATGAAGGCAGGAGTGGAACTAAGCCATGCCCCTATAGAAGTGGTGAAAGAGTACTTACCAAGGAAAGTCCCATTCAGTTTGAACATTCACACTCTATGCTTTTTTGGCCTCCAGATCTTTGCTTATGCTGTTCTCTCCCCATCCATCAAGTCCTACCCAAATCCTCCCCCTAACTTTCAATTGCTTTAAATGCTCTGAAACTTCTATGAAATTATGCTCTGTTTCCCTTAGTTGAATGTCATTTATATTTCCTCGATAGCTTCATGGGATATTGTTTAAAATTTAATTTGATTTAAATATATATTTTTATTTATTAATGAGGGGGGGAAGAGAGAGGGAGAGAGAGAGAATCCGAAGCATCACTCTGGCACATGCAATACTGAGTCTTGAACTTGGGACCTCATGTTGAAAGTCCAGCACCTGGGGACCAGGCAGTGGCACAGCAACTTGACTGCACATGTTACCATGCAGAAAAATCTGGATTCAAGCCCCCAGTCCCCACTTGTAGGGTGGAAATTTCATGAGCACTGAAGCATTGCTTTGGGTGTTTCTCTTTCTCCGTCTCTATCTACCCTTCCTCTGTGGCATATATATGTATGTATGTATATATATGTCACCTTATCCACTGAGTCACCACATGGGCTGCTCATTTGGTTTTGTTTTTTCTCTTTGCACATGTTCACAGAGGGCATTCTCTGTGCAGGCATTGACATGGTGCCCCACTGGCTACATGGTGGGCAGAACAACAAGGTCTTTGTCTTCCTGGGGCTAATGGTCATAGGTGGTATGCTGGACAGGAGAAGGGCATAGAGAATAGGGTAGCTATCTCTTAAAGGGCCTGGTTGAATGTGAGGAAAGTCAAGCAATGCGTTCCCAAGAAATGCCATCTGGATACTAAGGAAGGGAAGCCAGTGGGATAAAGAGGGCTTGATGGAAAGAACTAGAAATGGCCAGAGAATCAGAGGGAAACTCAGGGATTGCAGCGGCAGGGGAATAGAGAGAGAGAGAATCAGAGAGCCAAGCATAGCCATACGGTGGAGCTTGTCACTTTTCCTATTTCCCCTCCCTCCATCTTTTATTATCCTTCTTTACCTGGATTGGGTCTTATCTTTCTTGGTACCTTCATTTATAGCTAGCCTGTTAATATTTGATGAGTTTAATGTGAGAGGTATAAGGGGGAAAAATAACGATTTGTTAGTCATCTGGAAGTAATTAAGGAGAAAGTTCAGGTGACTCTTGAGGAAACTAGGGAATACTTGTCTTGCACTTAAGGAAAGAACATTCTGATGAATAGAGAGAGAACATGCTCCCAAGTGAAAATGAAACAACTCAGGTTGTGGTTTTTGACCATGTCAGCATGACAAGTCTAATTTGCTGCTGAGAGTTGGTAACCTGATTCTAACCCCAGCAAACCTTGATCTCTTGTCAAGTTGTTCAATTAATTGCATCTAGCCCACATTAATAAGTCAAACCTGATGTTAATTTTTAGACTCAGTCTTTCCCCTCTGCCCCACCCTCCACAAAGTACCTGAGTGATTGCTATACAACCCAGGCTGTGCCAACTAACTTCTCTGCTAAGCATCACTAGCACTTGTATAGTATGTCTCCTCTGTGTCTCCAGGGACAAGGGAATCCCTGCAAATTAGGTGAGGAGCTCTCTTTCTCTCTCCCTGTCTATATCCCCCTGCCTCTCAGTTTCTGGCTGTCTCTATCCAACAAACAAAGATAATAGAAAAATAAGAATCTTGGAACTTGGGGGCTAGGAGATAGCTCACCTGGTGGAGCACACTCCACCATGCTTGAGAACCCTGGCACTGCATGGGAACACCTACTTGAAGAAACTTCACAAATAGCAGAGTAGTACTAAGGGGTCTCTCTTTCTCTCTCTCTCACCCTGTCTCTCACCCTTGATCTAAAAAAAAAGCAAACAAAAAACAGCTCACCAGGACCAGAGAAATTGTGTAGGTCTATAGACCCAGCAATAACCCTGGTAGCAAATATAAATAAATAAATCATAGAAATCTTGGAACCTCTTGCCATGTTCTTTTTTTAAAGAAGCAGTTCATTATTTTGTTTATTTACTTATGTGTTTATTTATTTATTTTGGATAGAACAGAGAAATTGAGAGGGAAGGGGGCTATAGAAAGAGAGAGAAAGAGAGAAAGAGAGACATCTACAGCACTGCCTCACTACATGTGAAGCTTCTCTTCTGTAGGTGGGCGCTGGGGCTTGAACTGTAATCCTTGCACATGGTAATGTGTGCTCTGCTGGGTACACCACAGCCTGGTCCCTGAATATTAAGACTTTTGAACTAGAACACTCTCAAACTCTAGGGGTCACTTCCTTATTTTTTTAAGCCATATTTTATTTGTGATTAATAGTGGCTTACAAGATAGTAAGATTGCAGGGTATAGTTTCCACTGCACCCAACACCAAAGTTTGTGCCCCTACTTTCCTAATGATAACCACCATAGTTCTAGGAGTCCTTTCTTGATTTCTTTCTCTCCTCACACATAGCACAATTTCTTCTTCTTCCTCCTCCTCTTCTTCTTCTCCTCTTCCTCCTCCTTTTCTTCTTCCTCCTTCTCCTTCATTTTAAAGATTTATTTATTTTTGAGAGAAGAAGAGGAGATAGAACCAGAGCATCACTCTGGCATATATGATACCAGGGATTGAACTCAGGACCTCCAGTTTGTGGTTCCAATGCCCCTCTCCACTGTACTACCTCCTGGGCAGCTATAATCAGTTCTTCACCTTCCAGATTGTGTACAAGCAGTGGCTAGCATTTCTGTCTTGCTTGCCTTGATTTCTTCAGTTTCTAGCTCAGTTTATTGCACATCACAAAGTAGTTGATGAATCAGTGGGAAAGGAGTTTAGAAACAAGCAGCACAGTTATCCCCATTGTGCACACAACATATGTGAGGCATAGACAAATGGGAGATAAGTCATGCAAGGCCCCTGATGGTCAACCTCTGTTTTCTCAATGCCTTTCCCATCTGGAGATGAGAAGATAGAGGCCCTGGGAGATAAAGTTGGGAGTCAGAACAGCACAGAAAGTCAGGTACAGAGGCAAGCAGAACAGGATCCAGCTAGTTCATTCATTTGTTTAGAGCTGCCAGAATCATCGGCAAGGCCCCTTCTACACAGTACCCAGCAGGTAGCTCCTGTGTCTGAAAGGGACCTTATCTACCTTTCTTACCATCCTGGCCTGTTGTGCACATTGTTGTATCTCAGCAGACAGACCCCTGCTGGCCTGCAATGGCTCTGACCCCATAGGAGTGAGAATGCCTGGTGTTGGGTGACTGACACTTAACAAAAGGAGCTCTGGCCTCTTGCTGTCCCTCAAGAGGCTAAAAGCTCCCTCAGATGCTTCTGCAACTCAACCCCTCAGGGGGACACTTCTCTGACTCTTCTTTCGTAGAAAGAGCCCCTGGATGAGTCTGGATGGATGATCAAAAATGTCCTGTCTATGCCAATTGTGAATAAGAAGGAAGAAATTGTGGGTGTGGCTACGTTTTACAATCGCAAAGATGGGAAGCCATTCGACGAGATGGACGAGACGCTCATGGAGGTCACTTTGGCGGGAGGCCTTTGTGGTCTGGGTTCAGATGTTCAAAGGCAGCGTCTGATTTGTTGAGGTGCAACCCATCCCTCACCCTGGACTCCATGATGCTTGCCCTACCTGAGGAGGGAAGCTCGCCTCTGGGATGCTACCTCAGTTCCCACTTCCTAACATCCACTTCCACATGCTGTGTCTTCTCAGAGAAATCTTGTTCTCTTTTCAGTGTTAAAAATATTTATTTATTTATTTATTTATTTATTTATTTATTTATTTATTTAGGTGAACTCCAGAACTTCTACACTCTGGAATGACTCACTTTTTTCTTTTCTTTTCTTTTCTTTTCTTTTCTTTTCTTTTCTTTTCTCTTCTTTTCTTTCCTTTTCTTTTCTTTTCCTCCAGATAGAGACAGTTTGGAGAGGCAGAGAGAGAGAGAAAGAAACTACAGCAGTGAAATATCCTTGAATGCAGTGGGGACCAGGCTCCAACCTGGGTCATGTACATGATGAATCAGCACACTATCCAAGTAAACTAATGTGCTGGCCCGTCAATCTCTAAAAAATGTTAATACATTTTATTATTACTTTTTACTTTCTAAAATTGTATATTTGTAGCATTTACTGGCATTTACTCACATGCACAATGCCATCACTACCAGGCCACCTTTTAAATTCATTTTAAGATATATATATATATATATATATATATATAGAGAGAGAGAGAGAGAGAGAGAGAGAGAGAGAGAGACAGAGACAGAGAGAGAGAGAACCATAGCACTTTTCCCACCATCCATAAAACTTCCTGGTACTGTGGTGATCCTTTGTGGATGCAATCTGAACCCAGGGCCTTGTTCATAGTAAGACACATGCCCTACTGGGTGGGCTATCTCCTTGACCATCCCAAACTACCTTTTAAAGCAACTTCAGGTTCAGAACAGAACTAAGCATAACACACACCATTTCTGTGAAGTCATTATACTCAGGAGTAATTCTTTGTGTATGTTGTGCTCTAATTAAAGTGGGCCCATCTCATGCCTGATGCTCCAAAGCTCCAGGCTCAAGCCCCTGTATCACCATAAACCAGAGATGAACAGAGTCAGTTAAAAAAAAATAAATAAATAAAAGTGAAAAAGTGCACCCATACATTATTTCATGTTATGCAGAAGTGTCTCTGAGGAGAGCGGCACATACCTCATCAAACCCATTTTATAGCTGAGGAAGTAGAGGCTAAAAGACTGACTCTTGTCCTGAATTATAGAGGCAGAATCGAACCTAGACATTCTGCTTTCATTCTTCCTTCCTTCCTTTATTTATTTTTTCTTTTCTTTTAGTCTTTAACTCAATTCCTGGGCTGGTCTGTCTTAAATCCTGACACATATGAGTCAATGAACAAGCTGGAAAACAGAAAGGATATTTTCCAGGACATGGTAAAATATCACGTGAAGTGTGACAATGAAGAAATCCAGAAAATTCTGGTGGGTAAAGTTTTTCCCTTGTTATTTATTTATTTATTCCATATCTGGAACTTCACTACTACAAATTGAATATTTTTTTCAGATAGAGACAGAGAGGTGGAGGGTGGGTGGGTGGTGGTGGTGTTAGAATGAACCATAGCACCAAAGCTTCCTCCAGTGTGATGGGAGCTGGACTTATACCTGGGTTACACATATGGCAAGTCAGCTCACTATCCAGGTAAGCTATTCTGCCAGCCCTCTTTCCTTGCTTCTACTTTTGCAAAGAATGTGCCTGAGTGACGCGGCCAGAATAAGGTGAGACTTCAAATTCCACAAAGGCAGAGACTGCAGTTGGCTTGATCATATTCCTCCTGCCTAACACACAGATTTTATGAATGGGAGGATGGGTGGAAGGATGAAATGCGGAAAATAAGGAAGTAATGTAGGCAGGACAGATAGTTGAATGTCAAGGAGTTGTATACAATGACTGCTCTCTGACCTGGGGACAGCTGTCCCTTGCAGTACCAACTCAGATTGTCTCAACAGCTCTAGACACACATTTCCCACTATGTTCAGGCTGACCAGGGGCTAGACACAGAGTCCTTTAGTCAAAGCCTCTGTGGAGGTGCTCAGCCCACTTAGAAGTGCCAGTCAGACCACAGAAGTGATTGGTGAGCGAAGAAGTACAACAGAAGAAACGGAATATTCAGAGGAAGCACACACATTGCTTCACCACTTGACAGTTTATATAGTTAATAGGGTAGTTTCACACTTAAAATCCTATTTTTTAGAAGAGCTTATTTATTAATAAGAGAGATAGGGAGAGAGAGAGAGAGAGAGAATAAGAGCATCACTCTGGTACATATGTTGCCAGGTACTGAACTCAGGACCCCATGCTTTACAGTCCAACTCTTTATCCACTATACCACCTCCCAAATCACCACAATTAGGATCTTAACTGATATTTTCAGCAGCCAGTGAGAAAGGCAGAATAAGGACTTCTATCTCTAGTATGACATGAAGAAATTGAGACCCAGAAGGGGGAGGTAGGTAATTTGTCTCCAAATCATTCAGCTTGTTAAATAGTTTGAACCTTTTTTTAAAAATATATATATTTATTTATTTTCCATTTTGTTGCCCTTGTTGTAGTTATTATTGTTGTTGTTATTGATGTTATTGTTATTGGATAGGACAGAGAGAAATGGAGAAAGGAGGGGAAGACAGAGAGGGAGAAAGATAGACACCTGCAGACCTGCTTCACCACCTGTGAAGTGTCGCCCTTGCAGGTGGGGAGCCGGGGGCTCGAACTGGGATCCTTGCCAGTCCTTGTGCTTTGAGCCACCTGCGCTTAACCCACTGTGCCACGGCCCAACCCCCCCCCCTTTTTTGCATACCATTTCCCAGTTTTCCATATAATAATACAACCCCCACTAGGTCCTCTGCCATCCTTCTTGGATCTGTATTCTCCCCACCCACCCACCCCAGAGTCTTTTACTTTGGTGCAATACACCAATTCTAGTTCAGGTTCTACTTGTGTTTTATTTTCTGATCTTGTTTTTCAACTTCTGCCTGAGAGTGAGATCATCTCATATTCATCTTTCTATGTCTGACTTATTTCACTTAACATGAATTTTTCAAGGTCCATCCAAGATCAGCTGAAAAACGGTGAAGTTACCATTTTTATAGCTGAGTAGTATTCCACTGTATATATATATATACCACAACTTGCTCAGTCACTCATCTGTTGTTGGACACCTGGGTTGCTTCGAGGTTTTGGCTACTACAAATTGTGCTGCCAAGAATGTATGTGTGCACAGATCTTTTTGGATGGATGTGTTGAGTTCCTTAGGATATATCCTCAGGAGAGGAGTTGCAGGATCATTGGGTAGGTCCATTTCTAGCCTTCTGAGAGTTCTCCAGACTGTTCTCCATAGAGGTTGGACCAATTTACATTCCCACCAGCAGTGTAGGAGGGTTCCTTTGACCCCACACCCTCTCCAACATTTGCTGCTGTTACCTTTTCTGATGTATGACATTCTCACAGGAGTGAAGTGGTATCTCGTTGTTGTCTTTATTTGCATTTCTCTGACAATCAGAGACTTGGAGCATTTTTTTCATGTGTTTCTCAGCCTTTTGGATCTCTTCAGTGGTGAATATTCTGTCCATGTCCTCCCCCCATTTTTGGATGGGGTTATTTGTTATCTTGTTGTTGAGATTTGCAAGTTCTTCATATTCTGGTTATTAGCCTCTTGTTTGATGTATGGCATGTAAAGATCTTCTCCCATTCTGTGAGGGGTCTCTTGGTTTAAGTAGTAGCTTATTTAGCTGTGCAGAAGCTTTTTAATTTGATGTAGTCCCATAGGTATATGCTTGCCTTAGTCTTCTTTGTAATTGGATTAGTTTCATTGAAGATGTCTTTAAAATTTATGCGGAAAAAGAGTTCTGCCAATATTTTCTTCTAAGTATCTGATAGTTTGTGGTCTAACATCCAAATCCTTGATCCACTTGGAATTTACTTTTGTATTTGGTGAAATATAATGGTTCAGTTTCATTCTTTTGCATGTTTCAACCCATTTTTTCCAACACCATCTGTTGAAGAGACTCTGCTTTCCCCATTTAATAGTCTGGGCCCCTTTGTCAAAGATTAGATGTCAATAGGTGTGGGGGCTTACTTCTGGGCTCTCAATTCTATTCCACTGGTCAGTGTGTCTATTCATGTTCCAGTACCAAGCAGTTTTGATGACAAGTTTGAACCTTTATTATGATAATGAGCAAATGTTCTCCAACTTATTTATTCTCTACTACTTGTTATATTTCTATTACTCAATTATTTATTTTTGTCATTACCAAGGCTTTATCACTCTAGTCCAACTTTTTTAGATAAAGACGAAGAGAGAGAGAGAGAGAGAGAAAGAAAGAAAGATACTACGGTACCAAAGCTCTCCTCAGTGGAGTGGCAGCCAGATTCAAGCCTGGGCCAAACATGTGATAAAAGTAGGTACACCATCCAAGTGAACTATCTTTTCAGGCCCCTCCACCACTCTTTGTTGTTGTTGCTGTTTGTTTTCTTATTGCTGCCAGAGTTATCTCTGGGCCTCGGTGCCAGCACTACGAATCCATGCCTCCTGGAAGCCATTTTTTCCTTTTTTAATTTTTTTCTATTTTATTTTTATTTGACAGGACAGAGAGAAATTGAGAAGGCAGGAGAGGTAGAGAAAGGGAGAGAAAGATAGACACCTACAGACTTGCTTCACAGCTCATGAAGTGTCCTCCCTGCTGGTGGGGAACAAGGGCTCAGTCCTTGCACTTAACGAATGTGCCACCACCTGGCCCCCTCCCATTTTTAGCAATGAGAATGTTTTAGGTGGTAGTGAGGACTGCATCATTAGAGGTGTCCAAGTAGAAGGGAGATCACATGCCAGGAATACCACATAGGAGAAAGATGGGAGACGATGATTTAGAAGGTACATGAGAATCAATGACTCATCATGTCTGAGGTTTTTGGTCTCCAAGAGACCAAGATTTTCAATGTAAATTGATTTAGTTAAATGTCATTGCTGAGTTCATAACACCTTCCTTAGCTTATAGACCTTACACACTGAAACAAAACAGATTAATGTTTACAGAGGCTATTTCTAAACTAGGGAAGGTATGACAACAGGTTTCATCATGTCTGTTCAGTTTGGGTGAATTCATTTTTTGTGTGTCTCATAATTCCAGTCCAGTGATTTTGACCAGGTGAACCCAATGGTTATGTAACCTCAGTCAGCCAGTTAAAAGTTCAGAAACTGTGGGCCAGAAAATTAGATACAAGTATCTGGGTCCAGTGGCCTCCCTCCTCAGACCTTTAGGGAAGTGGGCCCAGAGAGGGAAGGAACTTCCTCCAAGTCACACAGCAAATGAAAAGGAGCCAGAACCATGAACAAGGCCTCCTGACTCCTAGTCAATGACAATAACAAGAAAAATGACACTGTTGGGAATCAGGTGGTAGTGCAGCGGGTTAAGCGCAGGAGGCGCCAAGTGCAAGGACCACCTTAAGGATCCTGGTTCCAGCCTCTGGCTCCCCACCTGCAGGGGAGTCGCTTCACTGGTGGTGAAGCAGGTCTGTAGGTGTCTAGCTTTCTCTCCCCCTCTCTGTCTTTTCCTCCTCTCACCATTTCTTTCTGTCCTATCCAACAATGATGACATCAATAACAACAACAATTACAACTACAACAATAAAAACAAGGGCAACAAAAGGGAAAATAAATAAATATTTTTAAAAACCAGACACTGTTTAATTCTAGTGTTTACTATATATGCCAAGCATATAGTACATGCAGTCTGTTTTTCAAGGTTGATTTTCAAGATTTCTTGTTGAGGGAGAGAGAGAGAGAGAGAGAGAGCGAGCAGATCTCTGCTCTAGATGTGGTTCTAGGGATTGACTGGAACTTGAGTTCAGGGCTTCAGGTCTTCAAAGCTTTTGCTTTACCCACTGAGGCACCTACCCGACCACTACACACATTCTTTAATTTAATTGTATTCGTGTTTACTAAAAATAGCTTTGCACAATCTAATGTTGAATCCACCAGTTAAGGACTCTACCTCTCCATCTTATAGATGAAGAAATGTAGGGTCCATGCGTTAAATAACACTGCTGGTAAGTGGCAGAGCTTGAAGTTGCATGCAAGCATGTCTCCAAGGTTTCCAGGCCCATGACTTTGAAGTTGCTCATCAATGAATACTGAACAGCAGCATCTCTGAATTGGTGATGCTGTTGCAAGGACTTGGAGGTGGGGGGCAGGAGGAACACAGGAATGAAAATGAGTAGGCAAGTTTACATCTTCTATAGAATGACTTTTTTTTTAATTGTCTTTTTCTGCTCTTTTGGGCCCTGGCAGAAAACCAGAGAAGTGTACGGGAAGGAGCCTTGGGAATGTGAGGAAGATGAATTGGCTGAGATCCTGGTGAGTGGGCTGATATAAAACAAAGGCAGGATGTCAGTTGGGGGTAGGTAGCACCATGGCCGGTGCGCCGCTATGTTCCATCGCCGGGGAGCCAGAGACGACCCGAACTGCCCCTGCGGCTACAGACTATGACCCACATAGTCAACGACTGCCACCTCTCCAGATTCAAAGGAGGTCTCGAAACTTTACATCAGGCTCAACCTGACACTGTTGACTGGCTACGGAAGAAGGGCAAAGGCTAGAAGAAGAAGCATAATGGTTATGCAAAGAGACTCTCGTGCCTGAGGCTCCAAGGTCCCATGTTCAATCCCCTGCACCACCATAAACCAGAGCAGAGCAATGCTCTGGTTAAACGGGGGGGTGGGGGGAAGAAAGGGAATATATTGGGTGTCTGGCATAAAAAAATCTCACTTGAATAGTGCTCCACTTTGCCATATGCACAACCCAGGTTTAAGCCCTGCCACTACCACATTGAGGTAAGTAAGCTTCAGTACTGTGGTCTTTTTTCCTCTCTCTCACAGCATATTACTGTCTCTTTTTCTAAAAAAAAAAGAAAAAATAAATAAGGAAATGAAAAGTCCTCCCAGAGAAGCCCTAGAGATGACTTGGTGAAAAAAAATAATACATGGGAAAGGGAGATCTCTCTACAAATCAGGATTCTTGTGCTCTGTTCTGACCTTCCCAGCAGACCCAGGATGTGGACAGGGCTGGGGGAGTGTCAGGGAGAGAACCACCGGGGACATTTTGAGGGCTCTGAGACTGTCTCCTATCCTCACACAGCAAACAGAACTGCCGAATGCAGAGAAATTCGAAATTAACAAATTCCACTTCAGCGATCTGCCCCTGACAGAACTGGAGCTGGTGAAGTGTGGGATCCAGATGTACTATGAGCTCAAAGTGGTGGACAAATTTCACATTCCGCAGGAGGTGAGGTCAAAGGCAACCCAATTTGCTGTCTCTTTTCTTTTTGCACGCTTGCTAAAAAAACAAAAACAGTATGTAAATTGCCTTTAAAAAAAGCATACCTTGACATTTGATATTTAAAAGCAGTAGTCTTGCTACACAGATCTGTTTTCCTGAGTCATCTGTCAAGAAAAAAACGTAGTGCCCTTGAACTGGGGTGTTTCTGATGCTTTGGCTCCTTGTGGTTCCCAGGCACTGAGTTCTGAAGGCTGTGGTGGGTAAGGGGTTGGGGAGGATGCAGTTAGACAAAGTGGAAAGCTTGGGTTAAGTCTACTGAAGCAGGGCTTTTCCCCTGTGGGTTCCTTACTGAGGTGAGCTGAGTCCAGGAGGACAGAGGATGGCCAGAGAAGGGGGGTGTATTATGTACACAGTTTTCCAGTCTTTCTGATTGAAGTCCACATCTTACAGGGCAGTCCAAACCATTCCAGCACCAGCAGTATCAGAAATGCAATCTCTCTCTTGCTTCTGCAGAGAAGGCAAAATATCTTCTCTGTTTCTGAATTCTTGGTTGAAGAACTCAGAATTCTTATTACTTCCTCTAACATAGCAGCAGATTAGCAAGAGAAGAAAAAAAGTTACACCTCTGGTACACATGGGAATGACCCAGGAAAACCCAGTAACAATGCTGACAAGTGGTTCAGGCCACTTCTGCCAAAATCATTGCCAGTTAATGACAAAAGAAGAACACTGGAGCCTGGGGTGATAACTCAGCCTGTTAGAGCACCAACAGGCTTGCCTGAAGCCCCAAAGGCCACAGGTTCAATATCCAGTATTACTTGTGCCAGAACTGAGCAGTGTCCTGGTCTCTCTTCTCCTATTCTGTGTATCTTATAATGAATAAATCTTTAATAAAATAATGATGACAAAGACCTGGACAAAGACCTCGAAGGACAGAATGACAAATTATAGGAAGGTGGGAGAATAAAGTTAAGCAAGTATCTGTTGGATCTGCTGAAACAAAGGACAGAGAAGACTTTCCAAAAACTTTTTTTCTTTTTTTTTTTTTAAATTATATTTATTTATTGGATAGAGACAGCCAGAAATCAAGAGGGAAGGGGGTGGTAGAGAGGGAGAGAGACAGAGACACCTGCAGCCCTGCTTCACCACTCATAAAGCTTTCCGCCTGCAGGTGGGGACCGGGGGCTCCAACCTACCCGGGTCCTTAAGCATTGTAATACATGCGCTTAACCAGGTGTGCCACTACTTAGCCTCTCCACAGACTTTTCTAGATCACCCTCCCCCTACCCCCTTGCCTGCCGCATTCAGCTCATAGTCTCTTCTGGCTAGAGAAAAAGAGACAGCCTGCCAAAGGAAGTATCCCTTATAGAGGTCAAAGTTTACAAAAGGGGAACTTCAGCTCAAAAAATGGTCCTTACACCACAGGGTACTTGGAAGTGGCACATATGTCGTTCCTTTGCTCCAATGAATCAGAAGATCTGTGCTAGGGGGAGTCGGGGCGGTAGCACAGCGGGTTAAGCGAACGTGGCGTGAAGCACAAGGACCGGCATAAGGATCCCAGTTCGAGCCCCGGGCTCCCCACCTGCAGGGGAGTCGCTTCACAAGTCTCTCCCCCTCTCTGTCTTTCCCTCCTCTCTCCATTTCTCTCTGTCCTATCCAACAACAACATCAACGACAACAATAACTACAACAATAAAACAACAAGGACAACAAAGGGAATAAATACATCTTTATAAAAGAAAGAAGAAGGTCTGTGCTTTAACTAGCCCCCAGGTGATGCTGATGGGTGCTTAGGCTGAGAAGCCCCTGTTGAAACACCCTGTGGTTCCCCTCCCCACCCCACCCCCACCCAAAGAAGCACCTGCTCACTCCCCACAGTGAGTCTCTGAGGTATGGTTTGTGGGTCACTGCTGATTCTCACTTGGAATAAGTGGAGTGACTCACAGCTACGTGACTTCACAATAATGTCCATCAGCTAGGAGAATATTTCAACTGGTGGAGCACAGGACTGGCATCTCTTAGCACCCTATGAATGGTGCTTTGACTTCTTCCCCCCCACACACACACACCCCTCTATCTCATGTGAAATAAATTTATAAAAAAGTTAAAAAGTCTTTTAAAAAAAGTGACCCAGGGTTTAGCAGGATAGCTCAGTTGAGTAGTGCACTGCTTTGTCATGCATGAGACCCACGTTTGAGTCTAGTCCCCACCACACTGGGGGAAACCTTTTGTCTCTGTCTCTATCTTTCTAGCTGAGATAGTTGATCTAGAGTGGTGAAGTCCCACTGCCAACATAAATAATAAATAAATATGCCTAGGAAGTGTGCAGCAGGTAGAGTGCCTGACTTACAGGCATGAGATCCCAAATGTGATCCCTGGCATACTCTGATATACTCTTGCTGTGTCTCTGTTAATAAATGAATGAATAAGTCTTGTGGTGGTGGTAGGAGGGAGAAGACTTGCCTAACACCGTCAATTTCTTCATATGGCAAGTTGGCAAGGGCCCTCACAGCATTTTAACATCTGGTGACTTCTTGCAACTTTCCTGCCCAGTGTCAGGTTGGAGGCATTCCCTGGGGGTGGCAGGGCTGGCAGCAAGACTGGGATCCCTGCTGGGGACATAGGGTCTCACTGCTGTGCTCGTGTTTGCAGGCCCTGGTGCGCTTCATGTACTCCCTGAGTAAAGGCTACCGCAGGATCACCTACCATAACTGGCGGCACGGCTTCAACGTGGGCCAGACCATGTTCTCCTTGTTGGTGGTATGTTGAGCAACAGGGACTCGAGACCTTGTTGGCACCACGGGGTGTGGCCTGTCCTTACTGCATTGTGCTTGTCCAAAGACTGTGCAAAGGGGGTAGCACATAAACTAGAAAGATGTCTGCTTCTTTCTCTCTTTCCTCCTACCCCTCTCATAAATACATAAAAAATAGGGGGGTGGGTAGTAGTGCAGCGTGTTAAGCGCACATGGAGCAAAGCACAAGGACCGGGTGTAAGGATCCCGGTTTGAGTCCCCCGGCTCCCCACCTGCAGGGGGTCGGTTCACAAGCAGTGAAGCAGGTCTGCAGGTGTCTGTCTTTCTCTCCCCCTCTCTGTCTCCCCTCCTCTCTTGATTTCTCTCTGTCCTGTCCAACAACAACAGCAGCAATGACAACAACAATAATAATGACAACAAGGGTAACAACAAGGGCAACAAAATGGGAAAAATGGCCTCCAGGAGCAGTGGATTCATAGTGCAGGCTCTGAGACCCACCAATAATCCTGGAGGCAATAAATAAATAAATAAATATACAAATAATTTTTTAAAGTGAAAATGGAGAAAAAAAGTAAAGAGAGAGTAGAAGCAGCTGCACCTCTCTCCTCTCCCTAGTCAACTACGAATAACAAAAATAATCACCTGAGAACACAACCAAGATAAGACTCGGAATACTTTGGGATCCCACTAAGTCAAGAGTGAGTGGCTTGTGGACAGAGAGGGCCTAGCGAGAGATTCCTGGGGCTGAAAGCCCACACCTCCTCGGGAGCAACTAGTCCAGCAGTTTGCCAGTTGAGGCACCACCTCTGGTCTGATTTGGGATTTATACTGGGTGAAAGTGCTTTTTTCACCCAGGTTGTGACACACATCTCTACCCTTGCCCACGCTCCTCCTCCTTTTCCTGTGCCATTCCTTCCCTTATAACTGCCTCCAGGCCAGAGCAGATGCTTAGGGACTAGAGATAGGAATTTTAGTGAGGCCACCAGATTCTCCAAGTCAACTTTAACTCTCTAGGGTTTTTCCCCACCCTTTACCCTATCACCCAGCATAAACAGAACCTAGAAACGGGGCTCAGGGAGACATTCTTCTGGTTTGCGCTCAATCAGTAGACCAGGTTTGGGAGGCTTGCTGTACCACACTGATAATGTTCAAAAACCTTCTATTCCTAAAACCAATGGCTGTAAATTTTTCAGCAGCCACCTAGTTCAGTGCTCTTGCCCCCAGTGTGGAAATTGGGGTACTTAGGCTCAGAGAGATAGGGGAGCAGTTAAGGGCAACTGGGAGCCATAGGACCAGCTATTCCCATTTGCTTGGGTCTGTCTTGGAATGCTCATCCCACAAAATCCTCAGGCCTAGACTGACATCTGGTCATCCTATGGAGCAATGATCAGAACTGTGCTTCTGAGCCCTGCTTATCCCACCCCCTACCTGCCCTGTCAGTTCTGCTTCCAGCCCCTACAAAGAATGAGTGGCTCCTCTGATTGTCCTTCCAGACAGGCAAGCTAAAGCGATACTTCACAGACCTGGAGGCACTGGCCATGGTCACCGCGGCCTTCTGCCATGACATTGACCACAGAGGCACCAACAACCTTTACCAGATGAAGTGAGTTGGCCCTTCCCTGCCTCCTGCCCTTGGGCTTCATCCTTCAAGCCTGACTGGGTCCCAGGCAGTCACCATCCAGAGGGATGTTCCTCTGTCTATCCACAGTTTTCACCCCTTTCCTGACCTTTGATTCTGGGTAAACTCCTGTAGTAAACAGAATCATGACTCCTTCAAATATGTCCACAGACCAATGCCCAGAGCCTGAGAATCTGTCACCTCCCTTCAAAAAAAAGCTCAGAGATGTGATTAAATTAAGCTTTTGAGATACAGGAATTATCCTGGATATTGTGAGTAGACCCACAAGTAGATGCGAGGATCCACATATTTTTAAAAAACTATTTTATTTCATGGGACAGAAAATTGAGGAGGAAGGGGGAATAGAGAGGGAGAGACAGACCTGCAGCACTGCTTCACCATTCATGAAGCTTTCTCTCTGTAGGGGACACCGGATATGTTGAACCCAGGTCCTTGCACATGGTAGTGTGTGTGCTCAACCAGGTGTGCCACCACTTGGCCCCAGGGATCCTTCTAAGAGGGAAGTGGCAGATCAGAGAGGAGAGAAGATGTCACATATCCAGCTATGAAGATGGAGGATGGGCCAGAAGCCAAGGAGTGTAGACAGTCTCTAGAATCTAGAAAAGACAAGAGCACAGACTCTGGCAGCCCTATAGACCCATTTTAGACTTTGGCACTCCAAGCTGTCAGATCATGCATTTTTATTGTTTTATACCATTAGTCTCTGTAACCTTTCTGTTGACTGAGATGGGCTCTTTGCTGGGCAAAGAAGGTGCCAGGCCGACCAACAAAGAAATGGTCCCTGTGCTCACAGGGCTCTAGAATGGCACCACCCTCCAACCACTGTCTGAGTAGGCCCTCAATACCACCTTGTAGGCTGGGCAAAGCAGGGACTAATGGTAGACTCACTATAACAGATGAAGACATGGAGGTTTGGCCCAGAAACCAGGAATTAACAGGCACAGCATTTGATCCTATGTGTCTCCTCTATTCTTGTACCTTCTCTGACACTAGAGACTATTCACATTTCACCTCATGAGAACTCAGTGCTTATCCCACCTAGTAAGTGCTCAACAAATATTTACTGAACAAAGACAAAAATCAACACTGCTTCTGAGAATTCCCTGCTTTCCCTGGAGAACTCAGAAATGGAGGGTTGGGTGATCTGGAAGGTGATAAAGCTTTGGACTCTCAAGCATGAGGTCCTGAGTTTGATCCCCAGCAGCACATGTGCCAGAGTGATGTCTGGTTCTTTCTCTCTCCTCCTATCTTCCTCATTAATAAATAAATAAAATCTTTACATTAAAAAAAAAATGGAGGGTTGGAACCACTGTCCAGGGATGACTATAGGGGATCTATGAGAAAAATCCCTGGTGCCCCCCCCCCAAAATGGGTATATATATATATATATATATATATATATATATATATATAGTCAACTTACATCTGTGACCTTGGGAGAACTATTGTAGCTTCCAATGAAAGGAATGGGGATACATAACTCTGGTGGCAGGAACAGTGTGGAATTATACCCCTATTATCTTATAATTTTATAAATCAATATTAAGTCACTAATAGAATTAAAATAAAATTTTAAAGAAAAAGAAAATTCCCTGTTTCCACTTGAAGCTTCATGAAGGAGGAAGCTTCAAAAGTCATGAGGCAGTGCTGCAGGTGTCTCTTCTCTCCTTCTCTATCTCCTCCTTCCCTCTCAATTTCTCTGTTTGTATCAACAAATCAAGAAGAAAAAAAACTGAAAATGCACCCGGCACTGTGCATGTTTGTGCCTTTTTTTTAGAGATAAATGCCCACACTATTGGACTCTCTGAGGAGTTTATAACCCTGAATAGGTTCAGAATCAGTTGTGGAGACAGCTAGAGCTTGGGAATCATGAGGCCTGAGATCTGGTCCTATCTTCCACAGTCTCCCCAGGTGAGTTTCTTCTTATTCTCAGACCTCAGATTCTCTATCTGCAGAATTAAGAGGGGATAGAACTGGATGATGTCCTCCACTCTCATCTTAGCAATCCTGTGATAATTCCCTTTTTCTCTCCTTTCTCTCTCTCATTCAGATCCCAGAACCCACTGGCCAAGCTCCATGGATCATCCATCTTGGAAAGACACCACTTGGAGTTTGGCAAAACGTTGCTGCGAGATGAGGTAGAACAGCCCCTCTGCACTGACTTTTGAGATGTGCCCAGGATCCCTTATTGCACCAAAGTCCTAGTGTGGTCAGGCATGCTCAATCCTGTGGCCTGGACTACCTCTCCCATCATTTGGGGTGACTGTCAGCCATGGGGTGACGTCACTGTCAGCACTGCTTCTTATGTCTTTACTATGTTCCTTTGGCAGGCCCTGAATATCTTTCAAAACCTCAATCGCAGGCAGCATGAGCATGCAATTCACATGATGGACATCGCCATCATTGCCACAGACCTGGCCTTGTACTTCAAGTGGGTATTCCTCCTGTTTAACAATGACGGTAATGGCAAGCACCTTAGTTCCAACTTATTTAATACACTTCTGGTGGAAATGAGCAGCAATTAGAAGTCCGGAGGTTGCCTTAGTCCATGATTTGCTTTGTTATCTTATTCTAAGCCAGCACACTGGCATCTTTTGTAGGAAGAGAACAATGTTCCAAAAAATTGTGGACCAGTCAAAGACATATGAGACTGAGCAGGAGTGGACACAGTACATGATGCTGGAGCAGACTCGGAAGGAAATCGTGATGTGAGTGAAAATAGAGTTACACCTAGGCCCTCCTAAGCACAGGGTCTTCAGATGTGGTGCTGCACCCACAGACCTTCCTGCCTTTGAGAGAGCCTGGGGCCACTCTCCATTGGCAGGTTAGGGGGTGGAAGTACCTGGTATTGAATCAAAAGTTTGTTCTGATATAGAATTGCAGCAATTGGGATACATGTTTAGTCTTTGTGCTAGCACTAAAATACAAGACAAATCCTTCTTTTATTTCCCTATACACAGAAGTAATATTTACCTTTCCTTCCTTCCTTCCTTCCTTCCTTCCTTCCTTTCTTTCTTTCTCTCTTTCTTTGTTATCACTGGGGCTCAGTTCCTGCACAACGAATCTACCACTTTTAGTGTTCATTTTTTTTCACTCTTCCTTTTATTTTTATATATTTGTAAAGGCAGAGGGAAATGGAGAGGGGAAAGGGAGAAAGAAAGAGAGACACCAGCCCCCCCCACCCCTGGTCCAGGTCCTCTCACCATCGGTCTTTAGGGCTGTTGAGAGTATCTGCACACATCTGTCCTGGACAGAGTTCCCTGTGGGGTAGCAGGGTGTCAGGAAGAAGATGGAGAAGGCAATGGTGGGGGTCGAGAGGCTGTTGATTATTTGGGGGGGGTCTCTGTTTTTGACTTACTGTTATTTGAGCTGAGAGTGACAATCAGCAATAGACATATTAACATTAAATGCACAAAAATAAGTCTCTTGCTGAGCACCAATAAAATAAAATAAAGGTATGCAGATTCCTCAAGTTCTGTTTTCTCCACTGAGAAACAAATACGGAGGTGATGTCTTCCAGTGAGAATCCCCTTAAGAAAAACTTACATGTGGACTTTTCATGAAAATCAACCTCCAATCCATCTTTTAGATCCTCTCCTAGAAGACTGACCTTTTCCAAAGACACACTTGGAGGTGGCTAATTTTTGCTCCCTTATACATCAAACAAAAGGGATCATTTGAAATATTGGAATCCTGAAAATCTCTTTAATCATGGCATTAGGAATCCAGAGAAGAATTACTGGGCTTCTCTGTGATGCATATAAAAGGAAAACAAGACTAAAGTGAGCTGACATCTATCTTGAGAAGATGTGAAACTGTACCTCCGTGGCAACAGGCTCATAAAACAGCATTTCCTCAATAAAGTGATTTGGAAGGAAAAAGCAAAGCAAAGCAAAACAAAACAAAAGATTAGGAAAGGGATATTTTGTCCTTAGGCATTTCCCTTATTTCCTTCTGAGAATGTAGCAGTGTCTGGGGACTATCCCCTGATGTCAGGACAGAGGAACACCAGTAATGAGTCTTGAAGGCAGAGAGAGAGAAAGAGAGAGAGAGAGAGAGAGGTCCTGTATTCCACCCACACCTCTCTGTTGTATCTATCTATCTAGTCTATCTATTGCTTCCTTTCTTAGAATTAAAAACAAAATAAGTATCAGAATGTATTCTTTTTTCCTTCTTTTTAAAAAATTATTTTTTATTTACTATTTATTAGATAGTGGCAGAGAGAAATCAAGAGGGGAAGGGTTGGGGTTGATAGAGAGGGGGAGAGACAGAGAAGACACCTGAATACCTGCTTCACCACTTGTGAAACTTTCCTCCTGCAGGTGGGAACCAGGCCCTTGAACCCAGGTCCTTATGCATGATAATGTGTGTACTCAACCAGGTGTGCCACCACCTGGCCCCAGGATGCATTCTTTTTTTTTTTTTTTTTTTAGTATTTGAATTTTTTTTTTTATTTAAGAAAGGATTAATTAACAAAACCATAGGGTAGGAGGGGTACAACTCCACACAATTCCCACCACCCAATCTCCATATCCCACCCCCTCCCCTGATAGCTTTCCCATTCTCTATCCCTCTGGGAGCATGGACCCAGGGTCATTGTGGGTTGCAGAAGGTAGAAGGTCTGGCTTCTGTAATTGCTTCCCCGCTGAACATGGGCGTTGACACTGGTCGGTCCATACTCCCAGTCTGCCTCTCTCTTTCTCTAGTAGGGTGTGTCTCTGGGGAAGCTGAGCTCCAGGACACATTGGTGGGGTCTTCAATCCAGGGAAGCCTGGCCAGCATCCTGATGGCATCTGGAACCTGGTGACTGAAAAGAGAGTTAACATACAAAGCCAAACAAATTGTTGAGCAATCATGGACCCAAAGCTTGGAATAGTGGAGAGGAAGTGTTAGGGAGGTACTCACTGCAAACTCTAGTGTACTTCTGCTTTCAGGTATATATTTTGCAGTAGTTTATGGATACGTGTGAACATATGCTCTCTCTCACAGAAACTGGTATCTATCTAGGTTTTGGGACTTTGTTAGAAAGTGAACCACCTGAGATGGAATTAGAGTATACTATGAAAGGAAAGGTCTCACCTGAGTAATGAAGCTGAAGGGTTGTCATTCCACATGTGAAGTCTCTGGACACAGTCTGAAGTGAAGCATGTTGAGGTGGCAATCATTGCGTTGGTTAGGTTGTGATCGGCGGATGCAATATTATTTGATATGGATTGGGAGAGGCATACGGGAAAGTGGGCCCTATCCAAGGGTTCCAGGACTGGGGGAAGTAGGGGCTCTATAGTGGAGATGTGAGGTTCCCAGGATGCATTCTTAAAAACAAATAAACAAAACTACCTCCTCCCCCCCCCCCCCCCCCCGCTAGAGCCCTATTCAGCTTTGGTTTATGGTAGTGCTGGGGATTGAACCTGGGACCATGGAGCCTCAGGAATGAGTCTTTTTGCATAACTATTATGCTTTCTCCACGCCCCCCCACCACCCCAAGATGTATTTTAACATGCTTGTCTGAATTTTAAAAAATCAAGTCAGATTTTGACAGAAACATGCCTTATTTGCTTGCTTCAGATAACAGTGAAAATTTACATTTCCAGTTATGTGACATGCCAAATATTTCCACAAATTAAATGAGTCACATCTGCAGCTTCAAAGTTTTGATGAAAATGTGTTACAAATGTGTTATCAGATAAAAGTACTTCATTAAAACCCAACACTGAAAAGATATGTTAAAGGAATGTTTAATTGGCCTTGTCCATTCTGAGTGTCTTGAGTGAAGCCAAGTGTTGTGGAGAGTGTCAGGAGTCTGATTAATAGTCATCTGAGAAGTCTTGGTTAGATCTTTTAGGCATGCTTCCCAGAAATTGAGGAAGTGAATGACTTGAATGCTGGCTTTAAACAAAACTGAAGGAGAATCTAATTGAATTATTGGCAGATACATTCTTCAGAAAAATGAACTCAGCAACAAGGGAGGAAGAAAGAAAGAAAGAAAGAAACCGAAAGAAAGAAAGAGACAAGGGAGGGAGGGAAAGTGAGAATACCAGTGAGAATATTCTTCCTGCTATCTTACTTAACATTTGTTTGTTTGTTTTGCCCTCTGTTCCCCTGGATCCCAGATGCCTGCCTGGCACATTACTTTGGCTCGCCAGGGGCAGTGCTTGACTCGAGGCCCTCCTCACATGCCATGCCCACATATCTTTGTCTCTAAGACACTTAAGTGTGTTTCCTCACCCTGGGAGGGACTTTCACATACTCTCCCCACCTGAGGAAGGAAACACCCAAAGGGGACTAGGTGGTGGCACACCTGGTTGAGTGTACATGTTACAGTGCACAAGGACCCAGGTTCGAGCCCCCGGTCCCCACCTGCAGGGGGAAAGCTTTGCAAGTGGTGAAGCAGTGTTGCAGGTGTCTCTCTATCTCTCTCCCTGTCTACCACCCCCTTCCCTCTTGATTTCTAGCTGTCTATCAAATACAATAAAGATAATAATAATAAAAAGGGAAACACCCAAGGAAAGTAAACACTCATTGTTTTCTGGGAGTCATATCTGAGACCTTGTGGTGTAAATGCTAACTCATTACAGTAGCCAGCTATTTGTGGGAACAGCATTCTTCTGCCCTGGGAGCATTCATTTGCTAAATCTCTTTACTGGTAGGATTAACAGGTCCATAACACTTAGCATTAAGTGGTGGGCACAAATTCTGAAATTATTCCAAAGGGTAAGGGTGTTTGTAAGAATGCAGTTCTAAATGTTGATCCACTTACAGAGTTATATGAGGCTTTGTGGGATGGAAAAAAAAAAAAAGCTGTTAATGGATAACCTGTAGAGCCTCCCAAACCAGCAACCACAACCAGAGCCAGGTGGAGCTGGTTCACTGTAAAGTGATTTTACAGAGTGAGTCAGGGCTAGAGCCTCAGTCTCCCCTCCTGTTCCTGTCTCCTACCCCCTGCCTCACTGGTCTTGCTCATGGTAGTGGTGACTAGTTAATAGTACTTAAAATGGTTCTTCAATTGTGTGTGCGCCAGATAATGTGGAAAAAGTTGATTGTTTTTATGTGACACTAGACAGGAAAGAAGAAATTCTGAAGATATAGTAAGATGTAAATAAAATTGATGCTTAAAAAATGCCAGGAATAGAGGTTGGAGAGATAACTCACTGGATGGGGCACATCCTTTGTCATTTGAGCTGCTCTCCCTGGTATCACATGGGAGTGCCTTGGTACTTGGTGGGGATGGGGGGTGCTATGGTACCTCTCCCTCTTTCTCTGTCTTTGTATCTGAATAAAAAAGTCGGGAGTCGGGCGGTAGCGCAGTGGGTTAAGCGCATATGGCGCAAAGTGCAAGGACCCGCGTAAAGATCCAGTTCGAGCCCCCGGCTCCCCACCTGCAGGGCAGTCGCTTCACAGGCGGTGAAGCAGGTCTGCAGGTGTCTACCTTTCTCTCCCCCTCTCTGTCTTTCCCTCCTCTCTCCATTTCTCTCTAGCCTACCCAACAACGATGACAACAATAATAACTACAACAATAAAACAACTAGGGCAACAAAAGGGAATAAATAAATAAGCATTAAAAAGTCAACCCAGGAGGAATGAAACTGGTCATGTATAAAAATCTAGTTCCAGGGGCAGGGACTGATAGCATAATGGTTATGTAAAGATGGTTATGTTAAATAAATAAAGTAATTTTTAAAAATACTTTAGAAAATGAAAGAAAGGAAATGTTTGTAAATATCTCAGTATAGTGCCTGGACATAATACATGCATCACAGATGGTATAGTGGTTATCATGAACACAAAGCAGATGTTTATTATGTGCCATACACTATTCTTGGTGTATGTGTGTGTTGTATATTATTGCATCGTTAATGCTATTTTATTTTGTCTTATTGGTGGAACTAGGCTTTTTTTTTCTTCTTTTACCAGAGCACTGATCAGCTCTGGCTTATCGTGGTGTGGGGGATTGAACCTGGGACTTTGAATCCTCAGGCATGAGAGCCTCTTTGCATAACCATTGTGCTATCTACCCCTGCCTTGGTTCTCTCCTTCACTTTCTCCTGTTACTAAATAAATAACTCTTTAAAAAAAGACAGAGGAGGAAAAGGAGAAGAAAGGGAGCAGGGAAGATAGCATATTGGTGATGCAAAAGACTTTAATGCATGAGGCTCCAAAATCCCAGGTCCACAGTGACCTTGGGTCCACACTCCCAGAAGGTTAAAGAATAGGAAAGCTATCAAGGGAGGGGATGGGATAAGGAGATCTGGTGCTGGGAACTGTGTGGAGTTGTGCCCCTCTTATCCTATGGTTTTGTCAGTGTTTCCTTTTTATGTATATATAAAAAAAAAACCCAGGTTCAGGTTCAGTCTCCATGTTACCACAAGCCAGAGCTTTTCGAAAGAAAGAGAGAGAGAAAAAAAGAAAGAAGGAAAAAGGGGAGGGAGGGGAGAAGGGAGCAGTGGAGGGAGGGAAGAAGAGAAGTAAAGAAAGAAAGAAAGAAAGAAAGAAAGAAAGAAAGAAAGAAAGAAAGGAAGAAAGAAAGAAAGAAAAGAAAGAGGGAGGAGGAAAGAAAAAAGAAGAAAGGAAGGAGGAAAGAAAAGAAAGGAAGGGGGAGTCGGGCAGTAGCGCAGTGGGTTAAGCGCACATGGCGCAAAGTGCAAGGACTGGAGTAAGGGTCCCGGTTCGAGCCCCCGGCTCAACCACCTGCAGGGGAGTCGCTTCACAGGCGGTGAAGCAGGTCTGCAGGTGTCTATCTTTTTCTCCCCCTCTCTGTCTTCCCCTCCTCTCTCCATTTCTCTCTGTTCTATCCAACAACGATGACATCAATAACAACAACAATAACTACAACAACAATAAAACAACAAGGGCAACAAAAGGGAATCAATAAATATTTAAAAAAGAAGAAATAAAAGAAAGGAAGGAGAGAAGGAAGGAAGGAAAAAAGGGAGGAAGGAAGGGAGGAAAGAAAAAGGAGAAATAGGTGGAGTGGCCCAGCAAAGGCAGCTGTCAATGACTCTGTACTCAGACCCAGTGTCCTTGTGCCCAGGGCCATGATGATGACTGCCTGTGACCTCTCAGCCATCACCAAGCCCTGGGAGGTGCAGAGCAAGGTATGAATCCCTGCTGACCCTCGAGGGGTGGGGGGATCCCCATCCCAGTTACAGCTGCCTGTGTGGCTTGGACTGGTCAAGCTCCAGAAGGAGTCCCCTGTGCTGCTCCATCCTCCTCTGCCAAGATGCGAACTTGATTGTAGGAGCTCTCCTACAATCTGGGGGTTTTAGCTTCTGCTGAGTTGGACATCCAAATGGGGAGGAAGGGTTGGTGTTGGGGCTGGATGCCCTGATGGATGTGGGCTTGCTTGTTGCAGGTAGCTCTCCTGGTTGCTGCTGAATTCTGGGAGCAAGGGGACCTGGAGCGCACAGTGCTACAACAGAACCCCATTGTGAGTAGGGCTGGGACATCCCTGTTGAGGAAGCAATGACCCTCAGCATAGGGAGGTGTGCCTTTCCCTTAGAAGTGATTTTCTTTTGTGACCCAGGAGGTGGCTCAGTGGGTTAAGTGTTGGACTCTCCTGAGTTCAGTCCTCAGCATTGCAGTCTGACTCTCTTTCCCATAAATAACTATTTAAAAAAAAATTGCAGGAAGAGGCAGGCGATATACAGCAGGTTAAGCACACATGGTGCGAAGTGCAAGGACCAGCGTGAAGATCCCAGTTCAATCCCCCAGCTCCCCACCTGTAGGGAGGTTGCTTCACAGGCAGTGAAGCAGGTTTGCGGGTGTCTACCTTTCTCTCCCCCCCTCTGTCGTCCTCTCCTCTCTCGATTTCTGCCTGTCTAATCCAAGAAAAATGACAGCAATAACAACAAAAACAACAACAACAACAATAAATAACAAGGGCAACAAAAGGGAAAAAATGGCCTCCAGGAGCAGTGGATTCATAGTGTAGGCACCGGGCCCCAATGATAATCCCAGAGACAAAAAAAAAAATTAAAAAGAAACTATTTTTTAGATTTTTTATTGTGCAAATGAGAGAGACAGAGACCAAATCACCTCCCCATCATTCATGATGTTCTACTTTTGTACGTTTTCTATTTGTGTTGTGCTGTGATGGCTGCTGAGGCCAGGAGCTCAGCATGGCAGGCAGGTGCCCTGCCGCTATGCTACCTTCCTAGCCCCTGGTGTTGCCATCTCTTCCTTAATATTTTAGTGTGTATCACTTAGAGATGGCTAGAAAACACACACAAGGCTACTCCCATGAGACTATCATACTCACTAATTATTTAATAGCACTGAATCTTGACTATCTTCTAGTTCCCTATCTCTGTCTTTCCTGACTGATTAGTAAAAATAATTCAGTTGATTTATTACACACATGCACAAGCACACACACAGTTGTTGGAAATGTCTTGATGTATTTTTCAATACTTTTCTGGGTTTTTTCTTTTTTTTCTTTGTTGGCGGTGATTAATGGTTTACAGTCAATAGTTTACACATGTGTCACATTTCTCAATTTTCCTCATAAAAATATAACTCCCCCCCTCCAGGTCCTCTTTTGCCATCAAATTCCAGCACCTGAACAACCCTTTCCCCCACCCCAGAGTCCTTTACTTTGGTGCAATACATCAATCAATGTTTTTCTATGCAAAAATGTGTCAGGGGCTGGGCAGTGGTGCAGTGGGTTAAGTGCAGGCGGTGCAAAGCACAAGGACTGGCCTAAGGATTCTAGTTTGAGCCTCTGGCTCCCCACCTTCAGGGGGGTTGCTTCACGGTGGGTGAAGCAGATCTGCAGGTGTCTATCTTTGCCCCCAACACACATCTTCCTGTTCTCTCTCGATTTCTCTCTGTCCTATCCAACAACAATGACAACAATAATAACAGGAATGATAAACAAGGGTAACAAAAGGGAAAAAGATGGCCTCCAGGAGAAGTGGATTTGTCGTGCAGGCACTGAGCCCCAGCAATAACCCTGGAGGCAAAAAAAAAAAAAAGAAAAAGAATTAAAAAGAATGTGTCATGACTTTTCTGTCATTGCAAGAACTTCACTGTTCCTAGCTGACTGTTTCAGGGAGAGAGAGAGAGAGAGAGAGCAAGTGCACAGCACCAAAGCTTCCCCTGTGCAGTGGGGCGAGTGCTTGAACCCAGGCTGCATACACAGCAGAGCAGGTACACTATCCAGATGAGCTGTTTTGCCAGCCATCACTGGTTTATTTAAGTAAGGGTGTAATCAAGGACTACACTTCCTTTTCTTGTTGTGTTTACTTGTTGAAGATGGTGATTCTTTGTTGTGTAGAGTCCTCACTTTATGGATCTGACTGACTGCACTCTCCTGTTGTCATTTAAGATGTTCTGCTATCCCCTGTACTTTCTGAAAACTTTGAGTTAGGTCTGGAATCTTGAAGACTTTCAGGTCTGGTTTCTTTATTTATTTATGAGACAAAGTGGGGAGAAGAGGAAGAGGAGGAGGAGCAGGAGGAGAGCCAGAACATCATTCTAGCACAAATGATACTGGGAGTCAAACTCAGGATCTCGTGCTTGAGAATCCAGAACTTTATCCACTGAGCCACCACCTGGACCACTAGTTTAGTTCAGTTTTGTTTTAGCAAAGGCCTCCCGGGGAGGGTGGGTTCCATCACTGCTCTATGCCAGGGGAAACCCAACACAGTGCTCCCCCTTCCCCCACACAGCCCATGATGGACAGAAACAAGGCAGATGAATTACCCAAGCTTCAGGTTGGCTTCATCGACTTCGTCTGCACATTTGTCTACAAGGTAGGTGGGCCCTTTGCTTTCTTGGACTCAACACAACAGCCTGGAAGAAACCAGGATTCCCAAAGGATGCTGGGAATGACAGTTCCAAAACTGACCCATAGGTGACACTCCACCAAGAATCTCTCATCTCTGACGGTAGGGGATTGGACAGTCAGAAGACTGGCTGGAGCTTTGAATCCCTAACTGCTCAGAAGACAACCCCAAGGTGTGGCTCCAGACAGGAAAGTGGAGACACAGCAGACACATGCCCCCACCCCCCAACTTCCATGGTTGGTGGAAACTCCATTGTTGGAGGAGAATGTGGAATTTCTCTCTGAGCTTGTGTCCACAGTGAAAGTTTCCCCTGAGAAGCACATTGTTCCTAAATTTATTATTGGTGTGTGTGTGTGACAGAGAGAGAGAGAGAGAGAGAGAGAGAGAGAGAGAGATACAGACACATAGCAGAGTACCACTCTGTCATATTCTTTGCCAGGAATCCATTCCAGGAGTTTACATATTCAAGGTACGTGCTTGCTGCCTGGTGAGCTATGGCTGTGGCTGGCGACCTCCCCAGCCCCAATTATAGTTTTTTCTTTTTCTTTTTTTTTAAATATTTATTTATTTCCTTTTGTTGCCCTTGCTGTTTTTTATCTTATCTTATTTTTTTTAATATTTATTTAGTTTTTTGTTTTTCTAACATTTATTTATTTAATAACACCAGAGGCTGAGAAAGTGTGTGTGAGAGAGAGAGAGAGAGAGAGAGAGAGACAGAGGGAGAGAGAGAGAGAGAGAGAGAGAATACCACAGCATCATTCTGGGAGCAAGGGTACCTGGAACACACAGTAGCACACAGGATGTCAGGAATGAACTCGAGCCTCATGCTTAAGAGTCTAATAGTTTACCCACTGCACCACCTCCTGGACTGTGTAGATTTGTTGTTTTTGTTCCTTTTATTAGTATGGGGTCAAATTCATGCGAGACATGTACTCTAACCACTAACTACCCCCCCTTCCAGCCCAGTGTTATTTTTATGTTGACACATGACAAGCCAGAGCTTAGAGGTGAGAAAAGACAGAGCAGGGTCACTAGTGTGAGCCAGGAGACAAGTTTGGAGTGTGGCTTCTGTCCCACCTGAGGCTCTCCCTTCCTGTCATGCCAGCCACACATCACCACCCCACACACAGAAGGAGATACGTGTCCCCAAAGTAGGATGTGTCTCTGGCATGCTCAGGGTGCTTGGGATCCCCAGGGGGTTCCCCCTTCATTAGTGATGTTATTAAATGGGGGAGACTGGGCTCAGTGCCTCACCTACTTTGTCACAACAACCAGGGAAGCAGATGTCTGACTACTCGATTTAGTAGCTGAGGCTATGCTAAGAGTCACCTGCCTGAGGTCACATGGCCCATGCCAGAGCCGGGACAGGAACTCTCAGGTCTGCTGCTCTGACTCTGAGCAAACCCACCCCCTCATCTGCACCTGTTTCCTGTCCTGGAAACCAGGGAATCACAAAGCTTGTTTACTTGCCCCTTGGGGCTTTCTGCAGACCGTGAACATGACCTTGGTCTCAGCCCATAGCACCCCATATAGGGGGCACTATGTCTTTAGTGCTGTGGTGTCTTTCCCTCTCTCCCTCTGTCTCTCTTTCTGAAAAAGCTGGCTGCTGGTCTGGAGTGGTGACAAGTAAATAAATATGATGTGCTATGTTTATTTGTTTTTGTTTTTGTTTTGGTGGAACCAAGACCTTATGCATGTGTATTTCACTGCACCCAGACTATTTTCCCTTCAGACAGAAAAAGAAACATGAGAAACAGAGGGAGAGAAGCCACAGTACTAGAGCTTCCTCTGGTGTCATGGCATCGTCCATGTGTTGTTGAGGTTCTTCAAACTTGGGCTGGATGCATGCTCTTTACCCAGTGAGCTAGTTCTCTGGCCCTGTGGTTCATTTAAAGCACTGTTTTTGTTTGATTGATTTTGTTTAGATGAATAGAGAATAGAGCACCACTCCATTTTAGGTGAGAGTTTTACCATTATGCCACTTTCCCAGTCCTACAGACAGGCATTTCATAATGAGTTTAGAGACCATAAAACTCCTCTTCATGGGGGCCAGGTGGTGGCACACCTGGTTAAGTGCACATTTCACCATGAGCAAGGACCTGGGTTCAAGCCCCTAGTCCCCACCTATAGGGGGGAAGCTTCATAAGCAGTGAAGCATTGCTGCAGATGTCTCTCTTTCTCTATCTCCCCTTCCCTCTCAATTTCTCTCTCAAACAAACAAACGAATGAACAAACAAAGTACAGCCTCTACACACACACACACACACACACACACACACACACACACACACACACACACACAGCTGTTTCACTCAGCAAAAAATATTTGCTGGGCAGCTTTGTGGCCCAGCCCCGTGCTAGACTGGGGGCCACGCTGGCCGCCAGCTGATGAATCCCAGCCTCCTCTTAGTTCACAGCACCTGGGACAGTGAGGAGGACTGGCACAGGTGTAATTCCAGTAGGGGGGTGCAGCGACGGCCTGGGACCTGGGTTGGAAGTGGGGTGGGCAGAGGCTTCATTGAGGATGTACCATGAAAATGGAGGGCTCAGGGGATAGAGGGGAAGTTAGAAGGTTCCAGTTAGGGCTGCACTTGTGGGAAGCCCAGGGAGGGAGGACACCTGCCCGGAGCCCAGAGTTCAGAGAAGAGAAGGAGGAGGGCATGGGGCTTGCAGGAGCACTTTGTCCTAAATGATAGGAGATGCCGCAGTGGGGTTTTGAGCAGGAATAGGGTGGGATCCTGTTGATGGGAGGCCCTACAGCATCAGTTTGCACCCCACTAAGGAGCCTCACACCCACAAAGGCTGCTTGCTCTTTTTTAAAAATATTTTTTATTTCTTTTTATTTTATTGGATAGAGAGAGAAAGGGCAGCTAGAAGAGAGAGAGAGAGAGAAAGAGAGAGAGAGAGAGAGAGAGACCTGCAACACTGCTTCACCACTCATGAAACTTCTACCCTGCAGGTGGGGACCAGGGGGCTTGAACCCAGGTCCTTGTGCGTAGTAATAAGTGTACTCAACTCGATGTGCCACCGCCCGACCCCTGGACTTTTCAAGCCCTGGAGCCTGGTCCCCCAGGCCTGTCTCTACTCTAGAGCTTACTGTATTCCAGGAATTCTCACGTTTCCATGAGGAGATCACACCCATGCTGGATGGGATCACCAACAACCGAAAGGAGTGGAAGGCACTGGCAGACGAGTACGAGGCCAAGGTGAAAATGCTGGAGGAGGAGAAGCAGAAACAGCAGGCCAAGCAAGGTTGGTGGGAGGGGCCCAACTCCACAACTCCACCCACAGGGTGTTCAGTGTTCCCCGCCTGCTCTCATGCTGTCAGGCTCACTCAGCACACTTGTCATCGTTCCCACCCTACCTACGGGGGTACTGAGGCTCAGAGACGTAAAACATCACGGCCTTGCCATCATTGGCTGGAAGGGACTCTAGAGACTATATTCCCAACCTTCTGTTTGAGGTTCACAGCCTGTCTACTCCATCAGAGGAGCCTTCCTTTGCTTGTACGCTGTCAACTATAGGGGGGCTTACTACCTTACATGATGTCCTCCGTGAGTAGAGAAAACTCCTGTGATCTGAAGCTGCTTTTGTTGAACTTCAGTTACTGGCTGCAGTCCTGCCTTCAAGATTTACTCCACCCCATGGTGGTTGGTTTGCTCCATTGGTAATGCCCACGTTCATCCATCTGTCTTTTTTTCCCTTCCTTCCTTATTTTTTGTTAATTTTGTTATTATGTATTATTGGATATACAGAGAGATTGAGAGGGGAGGGAGAGATAGAGAGGGAGAGAGACAGGCACTTGCAGCTCTACTTCACCACTTGTGAAGCTTTCTCCCTGCAGGTGGGGACCAGAGGTATGAACCTGGATCCTTAACCCCTGCACTACCACTCAACTTCCAAAATAAATATTTTTCAAATAGAACAGAAGATCTGTTTATGTTACAGATAGAGAGAGAGGATGCAGCTAGAGCACCTCTCTATCACATGTAGTGCTAGGAACTGAACTGAGGCCTCATACTTGCAAGAACTACTCTTCACCCACTGAACCATTGCCCTGACCACTGGCCTATATAACTTTCAGTTTCATCTACTGATTGACTGATAGGTTGAAAGAGACCATAGCACTGGGGCCAGGTGGTGGTGGACCAGGTTAAGTGTTCATATTACCAAGTGCCAGGGTCCAAGTTCAAGCCCTTGCTCCCCACTTGCAGGGGGTCTGCTGCATGAGCAATGAAGCAGGTCTGCAGGTGTCTATCTTTCTCTTTCTCAATCTCCTCACCCCTTCGCAATTTCTCTCTGTTCTAATAAAAATTAGAAAGAAATGAAAAATAATGGCCTCTAGGAATGGTGGATTCATAGTGCTGGCACTAAGCCCCAGTGATCACCCTGGCAAAAACAAACAAACAAGCAAATACCACAGCACTAAAGCTTCCTTCAATGAGATGGAGCTGGTATCAAACCTGGGTCATATACATGGCAAAGCAGCACACTATCCAAGCGAGCTATTTGGCCTGATCTATCTATCTATCTATACATACATACATACATACATACATACATATATATATATATATATATATATAAATTTTTTTTTAAAGCAAATTTGCCACTCATACTTTTAACACTGGGATAGTTCTGATGTTTGGAAATCCAGATCCTGCATTTCATTTCTTTTCTCTCTCTCTTTTGCCTTCAGGGTTATTGCTGGGGATTGGTGCCTGCACCACAAACCCACTACTCCTGGAGGCTATTTTTTTTCCCCTTTGTTGCCCTTGTTGTTTTATTGTTGTTGTGGTTATTATTGTTGTTGGATAGGACAGAGAGAAATTGAGAGAGGATGGGGGGACAGGAGGAAAGATAGACACCTGCAGACCTGCTTCACCACTTGTGAAGCGACTCCCCTGCAGGTGGGGAGCCAGGGGCTCAAACTGGGATCCTTCCGCCAGTCCTTGCATTTTCCTGCCATGTGTGCTTAACCTGCTGCACTACCACCTGACCCCCAAGATCCTGAATTTCTATAGGTCCAGGGTTGGCTGAAGCTGTGGCAGCTTTGTGGTGAGGGGGTGAGAATGGCTCCTCCACTTCCTATTCCTATTGTCTCCCATATATTGGTGTCAAGGGTCAGCTGCTTATCTATCTGATTATAGCTCCTTTGTCTGTTTTCTGTCGCTGACAGTTTTTTTTTTTGAAGATTTTATTTATTTGTTAATAAGGAAGATAGGAAGAGAGATAGAAAGAACCAGCTATCATTCTGGTACATGTGCTGCTGCAGATTGAACTCAGTAACTCACTCTTCAGAGTCCGATGCTTTATCCACTGCGCCATCTCCCGGACCACAGTCACTGATAGTTTTTAAAGATGTATATTATTTTTTTTTATTTTAAAAAATTTAAAGTAGTTTTAGGTCTGTGAAGTGCAAATTCTTTACTACAAAAATGTTAATTTTGTTTTTAAGACTGCCACCAGGGTTGTAGCTGGGGCTTGGTATAGGCACTATGAATCTACTTTCCTGTGGACAGTCTTCCATTTTTCTTTCTCTTTTATTTGATAGGACAGAAGGAAATTGAGAGGGAAGAGTGAGATAGAGAGGGGAGAGAAAAAGAGGATAGACCTGCAGACCTGCTTAATTTCTCATGAAGCTTCCCCCCTGCAGGTGGGGAGCAGGGGTTCAAACCTGTGTCTTTGTACATGGTAACGTGTGTACCTCTGTCCTGCCCCCTAAAGATTTATTTTATTTATTTTACAAGAGAAAGACAGAGAGGGCAAATGTTGGATATCCCTCTAGCACATGCACTTGGTGAGGCTTAAACTCCAGACCTCATACTCCAGAATTCTACCACTGCGCCAACTCCTGGGCCACACTTGTGATATCTGAGCTTTTTTTTTTTTTTTTTTTTTAATGCGCTACCTGGATTAAACCTGGGAGTCCTCACACTCTCTGGTCCCAACTTAGTGGAAAGAACTAGTCTGGCTTCTTCCAATTCTCCCTACACCTGGCTTGCTTTCTGCATGTGTGGTTATCTGTTGGCCTTGAAATTCATTCAGTTTGCAGTTTCTGATCAGACCAGGGTGAAGGACAAGGGTACTGCAGCCTGCTCTCACTCAATATGCTTTTTCTTCTGCTTGCAGTTGCCATGGGGAATCAGCCTGGGGGGAACCCCAACCCAGCAGGGGGCGCGCCTGCATCAAAGTCCTGCTGTATCCAGTAGAGCTGAGACTCAGCTGACTAGAACCACACCAGTCTCCTAGGAAGCAGATGCCCAAGATGGTGGAGAATCACACATGTGCTTCTTGAGAAGTAAAAAGAAAAAAAAAAAAAAATCCTAGAATCTGAAAACTCTGAAAGAGAATTGAGCTTACCTCTCATCTAGTAGCCTACAAACATTTTTCAGCTTCTAGAGCTTTGCCTTGAGTAAAACCCTGATATTCTAGCTTGCACAAGTACTAAACAGGCAAGTAATGCCAGATACACGTGCTTGCTTGGAGTCACTATTGTTCCCTGATTTATAAACTCTTCCATCACTCTTAAAAATAGAGAATTGTACCAGGAATCCCCTCAGACCTCAGCCACATTTACTCCATTTGTCTTCTTGTGTTCCCCGCCCCCTTAGTATTTAAAAAGCACATTTAGACATAGGATTACTGATCCCTGCAGATGAAATTCACAGCTGGGGCTGCCACCTTGGTAAGCCTGCCCCAACCAGCTTTCTCTCATTGTCACAAGAACCCCATTTGGGGTGGGGGAGATAGCACAATGGTTATGCTGGAGGCTTCAAGGTCTCAGGCTCAATCCCCAGTAACACCATAAGCCAGAGCTGAGCAGTGCTCTGATAAAAAAAAAAAATCCTCTTATAGTTGGTTTATTTGAATTCAATCCAAACATAATTCACATGTTCAGTTGCTATTGTTTCTTTGGTCTTTTTCATCTATAGTGTACCTCATCTTTGCTTGTGACTCGTTGCAGGACCAACGTCAGTTGCCCTGCTTTGAATTTGTCCCATTCATGTCCTCATGGTCCTGTTAGGGCATGCCCCTTGTCCCCTGTTCTGCTCTATGTGCAGGTCAGCTCTGGGGCCTCTCTTGTTCCTGACTAGGAGGCAGTGCAGAGGTCAGTACATGCAAGCAGTTGCTCTCAGGCAAGTTTCTGGTTTCAGCAAACATGTTTTCAACCACTGCTCTACTCTAATCTTCCTTTTCATATAAGTGAGGAAACTGGAGGCCAGCAAGATAATGGACTAGGTGTTCCCTGGCTCCTCTTCAGAAGCGTGCCCAAGGTCACAGAAAACATGTCCTTGAAGCTCGGCTGGCAGTGTGATCTTGGTGCTTGACACATGAGCCCGTTGGCTTTTGCCGGTCACGAGGCTGAAAGGGAGCTCAGCCGGAAACCCTCATCTTTGAACTCCCACACAAGGTCTCCTTCCCTTTCTGGAATGCACACTTTCAGAACTTGGTCTCTCTGCATAGGCAAGCCCCAAGCATTTAGTAACCAAGTGGCAGAGTAGAGATCAGGGACCTTGTGGTACTGCCCTCCTCTCCTAGGCCCAGGGCCCTGTTATCTCTGGGTCATGGTCCCTGTCTCCCAGGACCACAGTTAGTCCCAGATGAGACTTAGCGACTTAGCATGAATGAGGATTGAGTCCGAGATACACTGAGTGCTCCACATGTCCTAGTTAATGGGTATCATCCAATGCCTTTTCTCTTCTTTCTTTTTTTCAGATAGAAAGATGAGAGAGTAGCGACAGACATACACACACAAGGGGTGGGAGGGGGGCAGTTGGTGGCACACCTGGTTGAGTGAACATGTTATAGTGCACAAGGACTCAGGTTCAAGCTCCTGGTCCCCACCCACCCTGCAGGGGGGAAAGCTTTGCGGGTGGTGAAGCAGGGATGCAGGTGTCTCTCTCTCTCTCCTTCTTTGTCTCCCCCTTCCTTCTTTATTTCCAGCTGTCTGTATCCAATAAATAAAGATAATGAGAGAGATTGAGAGAGAGCCTATATAGCACAGTAGCTTCCTTCAGTGCAGTAGTAGCTAGGGTCAAACCTGTGTCACATACATGGAAAAGATGCACTACCCAAGTGAGCTATTTTGCTGGTTGGGTGCCATTCAATTTCATCCTCAGAACAATATAGGTAGAAAATTGTGGTAGACCTATTTGTCACACACTGAGGAGGGAGACTCAGAGAGGGTAAGAAACCTGCTCAAGGACACCTAGCTGGAAAGTGGTGGTATCACAGGAGTCAAAGCCAAAAAGCCCAGCCCCAGAGTCTCTGTGTGGAGTTACTGTCTTCCAGAAACCAACTTTTGTTCTGTAAGAGCATTAGGAACCTGTGTTCACTTAAACTTCTTCATAGGCAAGGAAGCCAGGATCAGTTGAGGTGGCTTGGCCAAGTCCAGGTCCCTAAAGTAGGTCTCCTAGTTCAAAACCTCTATTCTAAGCAACCCTTCTGAGGACCAGTTCATGCTAGAGAAGGCTGAGAAGGCTGTGGCTAAGTGGAGACATCCCCATTCACCTGAAGGGGGTAAACCATGCTGTGCTTCCTTCCAATAAAAGGTATCTAAACAGATTGCGAAGACTGATTAGCTGAACAGCAAGAGCGGTGCAGGTAACAATGGCGTGGAAATGCACATCACATGGGATGTTATGGCTTATTGGACCTGTTCTCATTCTTCTGTGATTTTTCTTTACTGCTGTTTCACACTTTGGGGGGCACATGGGTCTCTTGAATTCTGTACTTATTATCCCCCCCTTTATTTATTTATTTATTTATTTATTTTAAATGTGAGTTCAGAAACTCTTTTTTTTATTGTTGTAGTTATTATTGTTGTCGTTGTTGGATAGGACAGAGAGAAATGGAGAGAGGAGGGGAAGACAGAGACAGGGAGAGAAAGATAGACACCTGCAGACCTGCTTCACCACTTGTGAAGTGACTCCCCTACAGGTGGGGAGCCAGGGGCTCGAACTGAGATCCTTACGCCGGTCTTTGTGCTTTGCGCCACCTGCACTTAACCTGCTGCAGTACTGCCCGACTCTCCTCCCCCCTTTATTAATGTTATAGGACAGAAATAAAGGGGAGGGAGAGACAAATGGGGAGAGAGACACCTTAGCACTGTTTCACTGCTTATGAAGCTTCTTCCCCGCCCCCTGCAGGTGGGGACCAAGGGTTTGAACCCAGGTCCTTGTTCATAGTATTGTGTGTGCTCAACTGGGAGTGCCACCACCTGGTTCCACAAACTGCACTTGAAAACAGAGTGACAAGCAGGTTTAGGGCAAAGTAGAGGCTAAACCCAAGAGTGATTCAAGATTGAAGTGTGCAAGGCCAAGAGTCTTGCAAGATGCCACTTTTCACTGCTCTCACTGGAATTAGGTGAGTAAAGGGAAGGGCTTAGGGACTGGGATATACCATGCCTGGTAGAATACATACCTCACCACACATAAAGCTCAGCCTTCAATCCCCAGCACTGCATGGGGCCGCCACAACTGTACAGTTTCCATGGATGCTGGAGTGGTTCTGTGGTATCTATCCTTCTCCCTCCCTATCTATATATAACTGATAGAGAAAGAAAAAAACGTCAGCCTGGAAGTATCAGAGTTGTGTATGCACAAGGTCCTGGAGTAAAAAAATAATAATGGAGGTGTGTGTGTAGCACTGGGTTAAGCACATACAATAAGAAATACTAATTGACGGGAGTCGGGCGGTAGGTAGCGCAGTGGGTTAAGCACATGTGGCACAAAGCACAAGGACCAGCGAAGAATCCCGGTTTGAGACCCTGGCTTCCCACCTGCAGGGGAGTCGCTTCACAAGTGGTGAAGCAGGTCTGCAGGTGTCTGTCTTTCTCTCCCGCTCTCTGTCTTCCCCTCCTGTCTCCATTTCTCTCTGTCCTATCCAACACAACGACATCAACAACAATAAGAACTACAACAATAAAACAACAAGGGCAACAAAAGGATATATATATATATATATATAATAATTGACGAGTTTGAGCCCCCCCTTTGCACCTGCAAGGGGGAAGCTTTACAATTGAAGAAGGTCTGCAGGTATCTTTGTCTCTTGCTCCCTGCTTCCCCATTTCTCTCAATTTCTCTCTATCCTATCAAACAAAATAAAAAGAAAAAAATGGCCACTGGAAGCAATAGATCCATTGTGTAAGCACCAAGCCCCAACAACAACCTTTGTGGCAAAATAATAATAATAATGAAAAAGAATTTATATTAGAGTTCTAGGAGTAAGGGTAGGAGGTAGCACACTGGACTTGCATGTATAAGGTCCCAAGTTCAATCCCTGGCACCAAAGATGCCAGAGTGATGCTTTGTGACTCTCTTATTAAATATATCTTTTATTTTTTTAAATTCTGTAAGTTCATACAAATAGGGTGTACAATTCAAATCAGCTTCTCTCTCTTTTGACTAGATGTTGCTTTGCAGTTGTGAATGAAACTTTGTCAAAATGTCCCACTCAGTTACTTATCCCCTCCCAATTTTAATATCCTAAAATACTCATAAATATAAGAAATACATTTATACTAGATTTCATAGAAGCTATAAGCATACTGGGGTATCTTTGCATATACCTTTTGGAATTTAAATTGTAAAAGACAAGTTTACTTATGATCATGCATTGAAATGTAGGTATTATTTGGAAAATACTAGTCACCAACAGTGTCATAGAGAATCTTTGATTTTCTTCCCATTCATTTTTACAACTTCCTATTAAATTATTTTATTGGGGGAATTAATGGTTTACAGTAAACAGGAAATAGAGTTGTTGGTCCATGTGTAAAATTTCTCGGTTCTCTGCAAAACATTCTGACCTCTCACCCCCTTGCCTGGATCCTTCTCCACCATTGTACATCAGGACCTGTTCCCCCTCCCCCCCCAGAGTCCTTTACTTAAGGTTCAATACATTTCTTTACTTGACACCAGAATTAACCCTGGGGCTATGACTCCATAGCCATACAGAGACCATATGTCCCCCACTTCCCTCAGACAGACAGTGAGAGCCAGAGAGAGGAGAGAGACTATAGCATTGCTTCACCACTGCTAAACTTCCCCTCTGCAGGTCCTCCCTCCCATGTGGTGGTCTGGGGCTTGAACCTGGGTCGCTGTATATGGTGCTAACGTGCACTTTGCCAGGCAAGCCATTTGACAGCCCTTCACCTGGCATATAGTACACATAACATATGCATAACTTTACCATTCTTCATAAAATTTTCTCATTCAGATAGAGACAGAGAGGAAGAGACAGCCCAGCACTGGGGCTTCCCCTGGTGCCATAGCATCTCCCATCTAGTGTTGGGGCTTGAACCCAAGCTATATGCATGGCAAAGCATGGACACTCCCTGCTGAGCTATCTCCCCAGCACATTTACTCAGTGTGGTGATAGGGAGAAGCTGATACACCACAACCCAAGGAGGTCCTGTCAGTCATGGAACAGAACTTCTGTTCAATAAGGTAAGTCTGGATGGTTTGTTATGCAGCACAACAGTTGCTGTGAGGGGAGGAGTGAGCCCAGGGAGCTTAGGGGGCAGGGCAGGGCACTGTGATATGGTCCCCTCCTCAGTGACACTGATATTTTTTGTTCCCACTTGGTCACTACCAGTGAACATGCAGGGGGCAATGAAGACACACACAGGCAGGGCTGTAGGTGATAGTTTCTTTTTTAATCTCCATACGATATTTGTTAAGTTTATTTATAAGCCGATCACTTCACTATTTACAGTACATGAGCATAGAGATTCTACAGTTTCTGTGATGTAAACAATAACTCCACAGTGGGAGCTTGAGAAAAGAAGCCAGTTTGGAAGTATTTACAGACGTTAAAATAGAACTTTATACTCACGGGATAATAATACATAGAGCAATTTGGTTAAATTATCTAGGAAACTATAGAATCTGACAATGTACAAATACAGGAAAACATCTTCTCATTTAGAAGGTAAGACAAGAGAAATCACACCAGAAAGAAAAAAGGGACGATGACAACCATAACAATTAAAAGCAAAGAAGGCCTCTTCCTTGCCTCTTTACAGATAAAGTATTTATATAAATAAGGACACAACCCAACAAAAAAATGGAAAAAATATATAAAAAATCCTCTACCAATTAAAAAAAATAGCAAAACTAAAAACTTGATTCTCAATCATTAGCAGTGTCCTTTAGAAAATTAAAATTTAGCTCTCTATTATAAATAACAAAGCAGATGTGTCCCTCTGTGTAGGTGAAATTCTTGCACCTTTCTCAAGAAATGCATCAATGTAAGTTCACATATACACACAGCACAGGCTTCTGTACACACACACACACACACACACACACACACACACACAGCCTTGCACTCACATACGTCCCAGTTACCTTGTTGAGCTTTCTAATAAATAATGCCCCCTATGGTAGTTATCCCTGTAGATGCCCAAACCTCACATTTAGCCATTCCCTGGCTTGACCCTGTGACAGAACCAGGGGAGGTCCTGGCTCCCTATTGCTCAGAATTCTCCAGGCTGCATGGTTAACACCAAGAGAAAAGAATTTGAGTCCAAGATTTGGAAAAGGCTGGAAGGGACCATAGGGACCACCATGCCCAGTTGATTAAGGCTAGCTACAGACACCATCTCTTTAGAAACCCGTGGAGTGGGGAGGAGGGTCCACGTGGGCTTCATCTTAGCAGCCGCTTCTGGCAGAGAAGCAGGTACTCAGAACCCAAGCTAATGCTGTGGAACGGAGGCTGAAGGGAAGGGAGGGGCGACTCCCCAGAAGGGACCTCACTGTACTAGGTCATCTCCCTTGAAACCTCTGGAAACCCAAAGTGGTCCCCTTCCCCGACCTCGGGGTCCTTTGGGATCACCAACCTGCTTCCGTTGGAATCTGAACATCCCACAGGAAGACCAAGTTGGGAATTGCTTATGACTTTTTTATTCCTAACACGCATGCACGCACACATACAAAATAAAAAACACAGGACAAGATTTTTAAATATAAAATACAAAAACTAAAAAAGAGGAAGAAAGTAAAAAAGGAAAAAGCAACAAACTTATTCGGCTATTCGGTGGATCTGATCAAAGGTGATGGCCAGTGCCCATCCGACCCACCCCCCTGAACCCTTGCACCCCACCTCTTCCCTGGTGCCAAGAGTGTGGTGTGGGCCCCTGAAAGGTTCACTCAACAAGGTTGGCAGCCTGGCTGCCAGTATTGCAGTTACAGTGAACCCTTCCTGGGCACAGGCGTCCGACTCCTGTCTTCCCTGCCCAAGTGATAGCTAGTGCGTTTTCTTGGGCTGCGTGAGAGTTTACCAAATGGCTGCTCTGGGAGCCTCCTGACTGGATTACTGTCTCGGAACGGGGCTTTAAACACTGGAGCAGGTTGCTCCTGCGCTTGGCCTTTGCTCCCACAGTTGGTGTTTGGGCAGGGAGGTGGCGGAAAGGACTTAATTTGCCTTCCATCTGGATAGCTGGTGGATACAGTCTTTGGCCACTAGGTGGCGACCAGACATAGATAAGGCAAAGTGCTGAGGTGGAAGCTGACCAATCCCTTCAAGTCCCTGGGGAGCCAGGCTGGGGGTGTGGTGTGTGGAATAAAGGGAAGCTTCCTGGTGGATCCTTCGATAAGATAACAAGCCCCAAGGGACTTCTAGCCATATAAATACCTCCCAGAGACTCTGTTGCTCGGCCAGGGATCTACAAAACTGGAGTTTGCAATCCCCCAGGTTGGGGCAGCTAGATTTCTGTGATGCTTCCAGATGTGCAAAAGTGGGAACTAATCCCCCAGCCTGCTCTTGACTCCCTAGTCACCCAGGCTCTACCATCAGGGAAACAAAGCTGCCTTCAGCATATGCAGTTTAATAGGGGCCTCCTGCTGCCCCATATGTTCCACAGGCATTGGAAAGACATGTGTAAAAAGTGCCCAAGTTAAGCTGCTTAAAAAAAAAAGAAAGAAAGAAAGAAAGAAAAAGAAAAAAACAGACAAATAAACAAAACAAGTGTATTGCTAGAATTGTTTGAGAGCAAGAGAAACAGCCGGGTGGTAACCACATTCGGATTAAAGCTGTTCGGTGGGGACGATGACAAGGCTAATCACGTGAGATCCAGCATCAACATCCAGGCTCAAGTTTCACCTCTCACCAGCAACACCCCCCAAACCCCCCCTCCCCACACACACTTCCCTCTAACCTATGGCTTAGACTGGTCCTGGGAGCTGGCCTCTGGGGACAGGCAGAGTCACTCAGCTAGGACCTGGTGGGCTGGCATCCACTCACCCCTGAAGAGGAGCTGTGAACAGCCAGAGAATGGAATTGTCTTCCCTGGTTAGCAATGGCTTCCTACAGCTCTGGGGTGGGAACCAGAGCCTCTCAGGGGTGATAGAGACTCTCACATTCAGCCCATTCAAGATTCTCACACGCTTGATGGAGAAAAAGGCCCCTAGATCACAGAGCAAGTAAGAAACGCTGGGTTTCTTACTCTGAGATGGCTGATAGTTATACAACATGCTCACAAACCCATTTCAACTGGCTGGGCTGTCCTCATTCATTTCTGCAAAGACAGGCAACCATGATCTGAAATCACTGCTGTTTCTGAAGTCTCCAACCAAAAAAGCACAGAAATACTGGCCTCAGGATTGCCTCCCCTGATGCTGAGACTTTGGGAGGCAGCCCTGTCCTCTCTCTCTTACACTAGCCCCCTGCACCCACCCCCACCCCAGTCCTCAGAGAGCACCTCACAGTGCATAGGAAGACACCCACCCCCCTTTGCCAGTGCATAAACACTATGTTGTGGTTTCCTCAAAGTGCTTTCATTAGTTCAGTGCAAAGTTAGCCTCTGCCTCCTTCCTGGGGACCCTGCAGCCAGCTCTCTGGGGCTCCCTTTCACCCCACACCTCTCTGGGACCAAAAGCATCTCTATGAATTTCCAGCTCCCAAGCACTGCCTCCACTTACCCTGTAGCCCTGGGCTTGGCAGATAGCCCTGGGATCCAGTGTGTGCAAACACCCCAGGGACTTGGGGACTAACTTACTGTATTGCACATATGTACTAGCTGGTGTCCTCTGACCCCCTCCCCACCCCCACCACCATAAGGAAGGGTGAGAGGATCCTCTTCTTTGGCCAATAAAACTTTAAGGCTCACCTTATTTGCTACTGTACATCCTGTAACTTTCCTTGGTCATAACTGACATTAGGATATGGGGTTCCCCCCTCCCCAAACTTGAAGGCAAGCCACTCAACCTCAGGTGTGGAGCAAATACTATAGCTTTGAATTCTTGAGTGGGATGGATCCACAGACTCTTGGGGCTGACCCTCCTGCAGTGTTGGGATAACAAGCCATCCCTCAAGCTGCAGGCTCAGCTGTGAGGTCAACAGAGCCCAATGCCTGGGGGTAGGTTTCCAACCTGACCCCCTCTCCCCCCAAACCCACTTTGTCGGTGGCAGGGAAAGCGCACTGCCTTATGTGTGGAAGAAATTGCTCTCATAACACTAGCCTCTTTAGGTGATGAAAGACGTCTTATTGCACCACATTCTGGGTCAGGTCTTAGGTACTGAGACTACAGTTCACAGTATTCCTCCCAGTATTGTCTGCCCCTCCCACCCCTTGGCCCCCAACTGCCTTTTTACTCAGAGCTGTAATGGGCAAAGGGGGAGGGGGCCTTAGCAGCACTCCATCCACTCACTTTCTTTACCTCTTTGATGCATTTTCCTTCAGTAACCAGAGCACCCCTAGAGAAGGAGGGTTCTGATTCAGCCTTAGAATGACTGAGGAAGGAGATGGAAGAATTCCACATATCGGTTGGACTGGACGGGTTTTTTTTTTTTTTTTGAGAGGGGGTATTTTGGGGGTGGGGTGGACACTTGCATAGCACAGAAACAGATGGCACATGTGGGCGGCTACGGACAGAGCCTACAGCAAGCTTGTATGGCGTTCACATGTAAACATCCAGAGCAAATACTAGGACAGAGCTACAATGAGATGGTTGCCAAAGGCAGCTGCTCCCTCTGGGGAACTCCTTAATTTGGGGGCTGGGAGAGGAGAAGGGGGCAAGAGGTGTGAGATCAAGGTTGACTAGTTTTCCTGGGGAGATCCTGGAATCTCAGGAGCAAGTGATTCACAGCACCGAGTGAATGAGTCTTTTGGATGGAAGCTGCCTGCAGGATTACTGAATTTGAGGACCCAGAGCGTTTGATGAACAGGGTGTGTGTATGTGTGTGGGGGAGGAGTCCTCTCCCATCAGTACTGCCCAGCTCTCGCCTAAGGCGCAGTGTGTTCCCATGTCAGACTAGTGACCCGATTGGTCCAGAGTGAAAGGACCATTTCAGCTGACTGGGAAGAGGGCAGGGGGCAGACTTGTTACCAAAAACAAAACAAAACAAAAACAAACAAACAAACAAATAAAAACAGCACGTTTCTCTCTACCTTTACCTCTACCTCTACCTCTACCTCTACCTCTACCTCTACCTCTACCTCTACCTCTACCTCTACCTCTACCTCTACCTCTACCTCTACCTCTACCTCAGGTCCCATGGTGGGACGTCTGGCCTGGTGCAATTGAGGAAGAAGCAACCAGGAGCGGCTTAGAGATCGATCTAGTCCCACCCCCTAGAACTCAGGGGCTCCAGGGAGGACAAGGGAATGTGACTTATCTAAGTCACAAAACAAGTTCGTAGTCGAGCCAGGATTCAACTCGGGTCTCTGAATCTAGACTTCTTGCCCCATAGTTTGTGCAAAGTGAAATTTCAGTTGGTGCGAGGGAGGACTTAGGGGAGGCAGCAGGTGGACTGAGTCTATTTGTTGTGCCCCTTAGCCATACATGTGTGCCTAGTGTGTGCGAGGCAGTGAAGAAGGGGAAGTCTAGAACATTCAGGTCTCCGCTGTGCAAAGTTCCTCTTTTGGTCAAATCTGCCTTCCCCAAATGTGTTCATGGTCGCTGATCCATTTGTCCTCCTACCCCAATTGTCACAGTAGTAGATGTGAGTCCTGCACCAGGAATGGCTTTGGGGATTTTGTCTCAGAGCAGGACACAACAGATAGGGATGGGATAGTAGGAACCCAGCCACCACATGGTTCTGTGTGATAGAGCAGGATGTCAAACGAGTTAGACTCTGAGTGATTTATAATGGCTGCCCAGAGTACTGTGTGAAGCATGACCAGGTCTGAAGACTATGAGTACTGTAATTGATTAGTTATGTCTGCCATTGGTTAAGGATGCGGAAGTAGTGGTGCATGATGAGCTGGGGAGCTATCGTCTGGCAGGGATCTTGAAGACCAACTTGCCTAACTGTCCCCCAGTTCAGGAAAATGGGAGCCAGTGGTTTCAAATGGCTTAATGAACATGAGTTCAAATTCCTTGTCTTTCCCCCGTTTCTTCTCTGTATATCTGGAGTGTTCTGGCCACTCAGGACAGGTTCATCAACCTATTAACTTATCTCTTAATCTTTTCTTTTCTTTTTTAAAACTAATGACTGATTTTCAAAAGAATTAGACCCAGCATACACAATAGACTATGTCAGCTTTTTTCATTTCATGAATCCATCCCAAACTTTTTTCTAAAGTAGCAGGGTCTTTCTCTCTCTCTCTCTCTTAATACATACCTTCTCCCAGGATCCCCAGTGCCTGAAAAAGATCAAGCTAGAGCTGTTTTGTGTACAACAGTCAGGCCCTCAGACCCTGCCTGGCCATGTGGCTCCTTTGACACAGTCCCCAAGGCAATGGCTGAATATCCAGTCCAGAAACACCTTGGACAGCGTAACTCAACAACACCTGGTTTAAAGCAAAGCTCAATGACAGCATGGAAAATGGTTTGGAGGCTGCCATATCCACATACCTCCTGCCTCCAACTCTCACCTCCTTCTCTTTTTCCCCATCTCCCCCCAGCCTCATGGCACCAAAACAACTTTACAGAAGAGGAGCAGGTCAGGGTAAAAAGAAGGGAGTGGGATGGGCTGACAGCTGGCCTCCAAAGGATTACTGCTCCCAGATAACCTGGCTATGTCCCTCCAAGTGTGTATCTGAGGCTGTGACAGAACAGGCCAATCACAGGGCCCTAATCTCACCACCCCACCTCCTCCCATCCCAGAAATCAGCTCACCTACTGCCCAAGCTAGCTAAACTCACTCTCCAGCCTCTGCAGTTTTGCAGCGTGAGCCCAGCCACTATGGGGATGTGACGCTACAATCAGGAGGTTTGAGCTGGTATGGACCTCAGGTAACTCATTCTCCTTTTTGGGCCACAGCTCAGACTCCCCTGGATAAAAGGTAAGACTACAGCTCACCTGCCTTCCTTACCAGATGCAGAAGGTTAGAGCACTAAGGAGCAGGTGCAAGCTCAAAGCAGGAGGTGGGCACATGTTGAGGACTCTGCAAATGGACCTCAACTGCTCGGTGAAAGCCAAAGCAAGCCTTGGCATTAAAGGACTGGAATTGCCACCTCACTACCCCTAGGGGTCAGCCCACACCAGCCACCCAGCATCTGACAAAAGGAGCAGAGCAGCTCAGTGGCAAACACCTTAGGACAGTGCATAGTTAAAATAATCAAGGAAGCAGATACAATAACCCCAGGCACAGTATATCTGAGCCATAAATACATTATTTTAAGGATATACTTTTTTTCAATTAAAAATGAGTTTATAATCCTGATTCTATTCACAAGTAACAATTTCATCATCACACACTACAGACAAGAAATGTTATGGGAACACAGCTGCATGTCTACAAGGGGAGTCGGTGGAGGGAGGAGGGCTGGGGAGGGGGTGACTGAGCCAAAGTAGGGGAGGGGGCCCCCCCGTCCTCCCCCTCCCCCTCTGCCCTGGGACAACCCACCAGAAGCTAGGACACTAATGTGGCAGTGGGAACATCAACACCATGGAAACTCACAGACAGAAGCAGCTTTGTTCAATGTAAACATTGATTTCTTTTTTTTGAAGGACAGCAGTTTCAAAGTCTCTCTCTCACGTGTTCTCTCACGCGCTCGCTCTCTCGACTCCTCGTATACTTAATTTCTTTGAAAACGTAAACATATTGGAAGGGCCTTGTCTGAGGTATTGAGGTATTCCTCGAAGGTTAAGGCTGTGATCAATGCAGGCTCTGCTGGGCCTCCTTCAGTAAGCTGTCAAAATCCATGGCTTCGTACTTGTTTTTCACGGATGTAGGAAGGACCTCTTCAGAATTGGAATCTGGGGGTGGAAGGGAGTGGTGGGGGGGTGGTGGTGAGGAAAGTTGGTGAACCAATTCAGAGAGGCCAGAAGGACAGGAACTCTGCTGCCAGGGTCAGCCCCAAGGAGTGGACATGCCCTAAGGCCTCAGGGCTTTGTGCTCCTGTTTGTAGAATGGAGGTAAGGAAAAAAAAAAAATACCCCAGAGCCCGATTTCAGCTCAGACCCTCTATAATTCTACTATCACTGACAGTTTTTTGCTCACTGGACAATCATTGTGGTATTCACAGAAGGGGGGTAAGGAGATGAGGATGTCTTCCCTGTGTAGGGATGAAATTAGGTTCCACTAGTGGACACTGGTAGAGGGGAGGGTATAGTGCCCCCTACAAGCTTCATGCATCTCCTGACACACAGTCTGGGTTATGGAGATTGTATCAAACTCTTCCCTACAAATCAATCTCTCTTCATCAACTGTCAGTAAATGGCATGAGCATGGTGACATGTGGCACCTTAACAAACAAAGCTATGGCCTGTTGGGGTCACTATAGACTGCCCCTCAATGGGAAAGGGTGGCCATTGTTCTTATGAGTAAAAGACACAACAGCTACTATTCTACCAGTGGCCTGTGAACCCTAGGTTGGCCTTTCCAAGAGGTTGCAGGGGCGGCGGGGGGGGGGGGGGGGGGGCGGAGAGGACTGACAGCTGGCTCTTTTTCATTAGCTCTAGTCTGGGGACACAACAAAGCAGGATGCACAAGGAAAACAAGATGGCAGCCTCCAGGTGAAGTGGTTTAGTCGAACTTTAGTCAAAACAATGGACCTGAGGTATAGGAGGTGTGTGTGTGTGTGTGTGTGTGTGTGTGTGTGTGTGTGTGTGTGTGTGTGTTGGGGGGTGGAGGGCACTGCATCTGGGTTGCCTTAAAGGAAGTCACTACCCTGCCTGCCCCTGGGCCTCAATGAACCATGGCAGGCCTCCTGTACTCACCGTAGTCAGTGTACCTGGGCCAGCAGAAGTGCTGGAGTCCACCGTAGCTGAGCTGGAAGGAGGGCTCATTGCGTTTCCGCAGGGCAGCACCGTTCCTCAAAGAGTGGGCGGCGTGCTCAGAACACTGGTAGGTGATAAAGCCATACTTCTCACCTCTAGGGGAGAGGACAAAGGGAGACGGTTACTGGCCCATCTGGTAGACCCTGTCAGACCAGGAGCAGAAGCCACAATAATGACTCAGTATCTGTGACGCAGGTCCCCCACCCCACTCCCAGACAGAGATGGCAGTGTCCAGGCTGATCTCTGCTACGTAATCCTAAGAGAAGGCAATTACTGCTTCAGTTACTGTATAAACATCACTGAACACTTGCCAAGGGCTGCCCAGTAGATGCTCCAAGCTCTGATGAGTAAGTGGGCTCTGTGGGGTTCAGCATTCGCCCACAGTTAAGGAGGAGAGCAGGGTCTAAGTCCAGGCCTCTCACCACTAATGCTGCTGCTCTCCACATGCCCCATGGCTTTGTCTCACTATTCTCATCTTCTCAGATCTGTTGTCTTTTTATTTCATTTTATTTTTATTTGATAGGACAGAGAGAAATTTAGAGAGGAAGGGGAGGTAGAGAGGAAGAGAGAATGAGAGACACCTGCAGACTTGTTTTTACCACTCGTGAAGCTCCTCTCTCCCTGGGCAGGTGGGGGCCAGGAGGCTTGAACCTAGGTCTTTTGTGTGTGGTAATGTGTGCACTCAGCCAGGTATGCCACCGCCTGGTCCAGATCCACCATGTCATTGGATCCCACCATCCTCTGCATACTTCTGAGTCTCCTCAGTTAGCACTCTCTTGGCCGGCACTTCCCCTAATGTTGCTGGTTTCAGAGCTCTGCCACAGATGAACTGAGCTGCTCAGTTAACTCGGTCGCACTGCTCCAGAGAGGAGAGTGACAGAACACAAGCGCAAATGTCGTAGGTGCCCTGGTAAGTTTGTCAGTCATGCCTGGCAGTCACCTGATGCCCAGTAAACCAGCAGCCTGTGTTGATCACTACAATTTTAATTAATTAATTTTTTTTGTAGTTATAATTGTTTTTGCACCAAAGTTATCCACTGGGACTCAGTGCCTGCATGACTCCACCACTCCTGACGGCCACTATTTGTTTACACTTAATCTTTTAAAAAAATCTTTATTTATTTATTGGATAGAGACAGCCAGAGATCAAGAGGGAAGGGAGTGATAGAAAGGGAGACAGACACCTGCAATACTGCTTCACCACTCGTAAAGCTTTGCCCCTGCAGGTGGGAGTTAGGGGCTCAAATCCGGTCCTTGCGCATTTCAACCCCAGGTGTGCCACTACCTGGCCCCAATAGCCACTATTTTTTATTTTGATGAAGAAAGAAATGAGGGAGAGAAAGAGACAGTGGAGAGACATATGCCACATTGTTCCACCACTTGTGAAGCTTGCCCGGTGGGGACTAGGGACTTGAGCCTGGGTCCTTAGTAACATGTGTCCTCAACCAGGTGTACTAACACCTAACCCCTTGTTCATCATTATTACTGACTCTGGCTCTATATATGCATACACACATACATACACACACACATATATATATTTATATAAAGTGTCACAGTTATGAAATCACATGCATGATACCCTGGAATGAAATTTAAATATATATATATATATATAAAATGTTAAATTATATATGTATATATATTTCTACTATCATTGACAATTTCTTGCTCACTAGACAATCACTGTGGTATTCACAGAAGGGGGGTGATGAGGTTGTCTCCCTTGTGTGAAATATATATATTTCATTGCAGGGTCTTATACATATGTGATTTCACCACTGTGACAACTTCTTCTAACAGAAAGACAGAGAAAGAAGAGACACTACAACACTAAAGTGACCCCCCAATGCCACAGGACCTCCTATATAGCAGCAGGGTCTGAATCTTGGCCATACACCCCCCCCCCCACACACACACACACACACAGAGACTCCCCGCCCCATGCTATGGATCTGTCTTTCAAGTCTTCTCCTTCCCAGGCAGGGCCTCCCCCTCACCTCCCCAGTCATGTGTACCCAGCCTCACCTCTTGCTCCTGCTCAGCACCTGGCACTCGACAATCTCACCGAACACTTGGAAGCGCTTCTTAAGCTCACGAGAGCTCATGTCCCTGGGGAGGTTTCGGATGAACACCACTCGGCCTTCTCCCTGCTCGAGGGGGTGTGGGTGGGACAGAGGGACCCAGTCACTACTTCGTTGGCTGGGCCCCCACTGGTGGTAGGCTTGCACAGGGTCCTCATTCCCAGTCCATGACACCTGGCCAGGTGAGCGACACCAGCTGGCCCAGAAGACCCCTTGCTGGAGGAGGGATGCTGAGTGTGTGTGTGTGTGTGTGGGGGGGGGAGCTGCCCAGTCCCAAGAAGCAAGTATTTACTTGATGAGCAGATGGGGTTACGACGAGAGAGGGGTCCCTCACATCACTCTAAGTGCACAAGGAAGCTTTGTACCCATTTTCCTTATTTGCTAAGGGGAGTGGGAAGGTGTTAGGCTACAACAGCTGCCAGGGTGCTAACACACAGGTACTGGCTTCGAGTACCAGTGCATTTTGTGCACTGGGAAAGTCAGGCTGTGAACAACCAACACTGTTGTCCTAGCAACAGCCCCAGGAACAGCCCAGCAGAGGAAGGGTAGGAGCATCCCCCTCCCCCTGATCTTTGACCGGGTCCAGGAAAAGCCACCAGACTGGAGCATCACTTGATGTTCTGGCCCACCTGTAGCTGTGCGGCCAGAAATGTGTGCTTTCTGGTTACAGAAATGCTTTCTCTGGGGACAGGTAAAGGCTAACTGATTCTGGGTGTCGGGTGGTGACACACCTAGTAAAGCACATGTTATCAGGTAAAAGGATCTGGGTTCAAGTCCCTAGTTCTGCTAGTTCAAGTCCCTAGTTGTGCTGCGGGGTGGAGGAAGGGAGAAGCTAGTGGTGAAGCAGTGCTGCAGGTTTCTCTCTTTCTGTGTCTCCCTTCCTTCTCAATTTCTCTGTCTCTATCCAGTAAATAAATAGAGGCCACAGATCCTGGGCTGCACAGACCCTGAGGGCACAGTGGGACTCTGCCAGCAGTCACAGGAACCCCCACCCCCATAATGTGGGGTTCCCCAAACACCACCCACGTTGTTCCAAGTCTCTGCTCTATTGGCTCCTGTCAGATCCCAAGGACCAGCACCTGGACGGAGCCCCTTGTGCACTGGACAGCCACGTGAATGCACTGCTGTTCATCTCAGAGATCTTCACCCAACAGTCGACACTTCACAGTGTCTCTCCACAGCTGTGGGCACAGTGCTCATGCCGAGCACCTGTAGTCTTTCTCTCCTGTCGTTCTGTCTCATGCCCTAGAGGAAGACCTAGCCTGCTTTGTCCACTGCTGTCTGGGACCCAGACACCACCAGGTACAGGGTCTAGGAGCCAGTGGTTTCAATTCCAGCCTGCAGACAGCTGTGTCCATGTGTGTTCCCCCAATACCACGTCCCAGGAACACAGCCTTGCGAGAGTGTGTCCTCTCTGTTCTACCCTCCTTCCTTCCGAATGACACTGACTCTCTCCAGCTCCTTGCTGGCATGTCCTGATCAATTCTCTCTGTGGGGTGCCCTGTTGCAGGGTCCCCAGTCCTGACCTGGGCTGTGTTCTACCTATGAAGGAGTGTTAGCAGAGCAGGAGTAGAGGAAGGAACAGGCTCCCTTGGTCCCTTATTCCCGAGCCAGCGAAGGGACACCCTTAACAATACAAGGCCTTGTAAATACAGGTGAATAAACTGAGGCTGGGGAAACAGGGGCAATGGTTCAAGGTCATATGCAAGTTGGTGGCAGGGCTGGCCTGTGGGCTGGTCAACTTTGCTCCCCAGTCTGCTTTCTCAATCTGTCAAGCCCTAAATACTGCCTGCACTGAGCACAGTACTGCCAGAATTCTCTTCTGTAGGCAACAGGTGCTCTGTCCTGCAGCCCCTGTGTATGTCCCCATCACTCCAGGCTCCAGGTTGCCAGATGACTTACAATGGCCTTTTCCCGCCGCTTCCTGGCGTGCCGGACGCTTGGTGTTCTGTCTGAACACGAACCTCTGTTCTCACATCTGTTGGTGAACAAGCAAAGCAGAGGCACTCACTCTCAGGCAAGACCATGCAGGGCAGGGGCGAGCTGGCAGCCTTGTCACTATGAGAAGACCCTCTCACAGAAGCCAGGCTTGTTCCAGGACTGTGTGTGAGTCTGAGTGCTTAGGGAAGACAGAGAGGTAGAGAGGAAAAGAGATCACATCACCAAAGCTTCCTTCAATGTGGTAGGGGCCAGCCTTGAACCTGGGTCTTGCACATGGCAAAGCAGCACACAATCCAAGTGAGCTATTTCGCCAGCCCAGGGCCTGGGGCACTTTGACACATGCTTTCTGCTTGCTCTGGGATAAATCCCTGGGAATCACCACCTTGCCAATCACAGCCCATAATGCCTAGCTTCTTATGCTACTAGGAGTAGAAAAGTTTTTTTTTTTTTTTTTTCTTTTCAGTTCACCATCATATTTCATTTAGTGAAAAACATAATCCTTGGGGTAAGGAGCTAGTTCACCTGGAGAGTGCACTTTACCTTACTTGAGGACCTGGGTTTGAATCCCTGGTCACCACACGAGAGCACTATGCATAGCAGGTGTCTCCCCTTTTCTCTGACTCTATCTTAGAAAGGGGGAAAAAAAAGCTTATTTGGATCTTGCACAGTTTTGCTATGTGCATGACCCAGGTGCAAATCCAGCCCCCACCATAATGAAGGAAGCTTTGGTCTCACACTTTCTGAATTTCTCTTAACCTCTTCTATCACCGCCCCCCCCCCCCGCAAAAAAAAAAAAAAGATTCCCCCAGAAGCAGTAGAATCATAGACACAAAGCCCCAGTGGGGGATGGAGGAAGACTTTATAAAGTCCTCATTTTCCGGCTGAAATACCCAAGACAATGTGGAATTCACCGTAAGCCACAGTGGGGGAAGTCTAGGCTGGAAGAAGTACTGCTCATTCTGGCCACACTGGCCTCTAGTGATTGTGCCCTCACAGCAGCGGTCCCCCCACCCCCCCACCAAAGCCTAATGGACCAGCAGGTCAACCACTCTGCAGGCACAGCCCCAGAAGGCCCCTGCACCCTACAAGCCTGCAACTTCCTGCCTGTCTGCTCTCTGCCCTTTCCTCCTGGAGAACAGACTGCCGAGGTGAAAGGAGAGAGGTGTGGGAGGCTTCTGGCCCCACTAGCCTCATTCCCCTATTCTGTGTTCGTTTGTTTGTTTTTTTAAGATGTTATTAATTGGGGCCAGGCAATGGTGCATCTAGTTAAGGGCACACATTACAGTGCGCATGGACCCAGGTTCAAGCCTCTGGTTCCCACCTGCAGGGGCAAAGCTTCATGAGTGGTGAAGCAGGGCTGCAGGTATCTCTCTGTCTCTTTCCCTATCTCCCCTCAGCCCTCTCAATTTCTTTCTGTCTCTATCCAATAATAAATAAGTAAATAAATAAATGAAATATTTTTATTTACTAATGAGAAAGATAGGTGAGAGAGAAAAAACTAGACATCACTCTGATACTTGTGCTGCAGGAGATTGAATTCGGGACCTCATGCCTAATAGTCCACTGCTTTATCCACTGCGCCACTTTGCGGACCACAACACTCCCATTCTGCATGCTGGGACACAGCACAGAGGGTGAGGATGTGGCTCTACACTCAGATGGTCTACATTTGGGTCTCGTTCTCCCCTCTCTTCACTGTGTAACCTGAGGCAGGTTGACTTAGGGGCCCTCAGTTTCAGCTGTAAAAACACGAGAATCCATATATCCAACCACGAGTCCGTCTGTGTGGATCTGATCAGGAAGTGCCCACCAGCGCTCAGTCCTAGAAGCCAGTTCCAAAGCCGCTTGCTCTGTTTTATTACTGAATTCCTCCTCTGAGCCTCAGTGCCCGGTTTATAAAATAGGATGAGAGGCAGGTGTGCCTTCCAAGTGTAGCCTCTGAAGCGCAAGCAGGGCCATATCAGGGAGTGCGGCCTGCAGACCTTACAAACCTGGCCTCCAACAGTGTTGCCTACGGCCACCAGAGTGGGCAGTTTCCCTGTGGAGGAGGAGGCAGTGAGCAGGAGGCACCTGGAGCCAGGGTTGACGCCATCAGCCTGCTGACCAGACACTTACGTGTGCCCAGCAGGTGGCTGAGTGGTAACAAGATGACCAAGACCCCTTCTCTCGGGGGACTGGAAGACAGCATAGTGGTTTATAAGGTTCCCAGGTCCCGAGTTCAATCCCTGGCACTACCAGAAGCCAGAGCTAAGCAGTACTCTAGTAAAAAGCAACAAAAACAAAAAACAAGTCAGACCCAAACAAGGCTCTGAAGCAGTATGAGGAAAAAGGTGATCAGTAGGAGCTTCTCCCCTTGCAGCAAGTCCATCAGTGTCCCCTCCCCACAAAGCCTTGCTCCACTGTGTGTGCACAGGAAGCATCCTAAAGGAGACGCAGGGTCATTCAACTCCCAGTGACGCCTGGGCTCAGAGGATGGTTCTGGCAGCTGTCCTGCTGCACCACACTGAAGGGCTTCAAGAGAAACTGCTGGGTACTCCTGTTGTATAACAAAATAGCTCAGGGCTTCTCAACTTAGCATCGGGGAAATCCACAAACTCCTAAAATGGATGTGCAGTGAGATACCCATGTACTTTTTGTGTGTGTGCTGTCATCAGATTATTGCTAGAACTTGGTGCTGGCACTACAAACCTAATACTTCTGGTGGCCATTTTTTTCTCCACCCAACCCCCACTTCTATTTCATTTGATAGGAGAAAGAGAAATGAATGGGGAGTGGGAAGTAGAGAGGGCGAGAGATAGTCTGTAGACCTGCTTCACTGCTCATGAAATGTCTCCCCTGCAGGTTGGAAGCGGGGGCTTGAACCTGGGTCATTGCACACAGTAACAGCTGTGTCACCCTCCAGTCCTAATCAATGCACATTAAAAAAATATTTATTTATTTTCCTTTTTGTTGTCCTTGTTGTTTTTATTGTCGTTGTAGCTATTTTGTTATTGTTACTGATGTCATTGTTGTTGGATAGGACAGAGAGAAATGGAGAGAGGAGGGCAAGACAGAGAGGGGGAGAGAAAGATAGACACCTGCAGACCTGTTTCACTGCTTGTGAAGTGACTCTGCTGCAGGAGGGGAGCCGGGGGCTCAAACTGGAAACCTTACGCTGGTCCTTGCACTTGACGCCACATGCGCTTAACCTGCTGCACTACCACCCGACTCCCCTCAATGCACATTTTAATGGAGGTAGGGGAAGAGCCTTTGCTTTAATCAGATGTCCAAACAGTAGAGAGACATTAGTGCAGATATGGAAAAATAAGTTGACAGCCATAGGGGTGACATGGTAGCTAGAGGGCTGGACTTTAAGCATGAGGTTCCGAGCTCAACCCCCGTATTGCATGTGCCAGAGTGATGCTATGGTTCTCTCCCTCTCCCCCACCCTCATGTCAATAAACATTCTTTAAAAAAATAAACAAATCGGGAGTTGGACGGTAGCGCAGCAGGTTAAGCGCACATGGCGCAAAGCGCAAGGACCGGCGTAAGGATCCCAATTTGAGCCCCCAGCTCCCCACCTGCAGCGGGGTCCCTTCACAGGTGGTGAAGCAAGATAGTTTCCCCCTCTCTGTCTTCCCCTCCTTTCTCCATTTCTCTCTAAAAATAAATAAATAAATCTATAAATAAATAAATAAACAAATCAGGACCGGGTGGTGGCAAGCTAGTTGAGTGCACCTGACACAATGCACAAGGACTCAGGTTCAAGTCCCCAATCCCCTCACCTGCAGGGGAAAGCTTTGCGAGTGATGAGGCTGTGCTGCAGGTAGGTGTCTCTGTCTCTCTTCCTCTATATTACCCCCTACCCTCTCGATTTCTGGCTGTCTCTAACTAACTAATAAATAAAGATAATGACAAAATAAACAAATCAAATTTAATCTTCTTTTTATCACCTGAATTCTGGTTCTCAAAATATGGTGCTCTGGCCATATCACCATCATCTGGGAACTTGTGAGAAATGCAAATTTTTCTCAACCAGAGGTTTACCCCTATGGTTAAAAAAAGAAGAAGAAAGAAAAGAAAAAGGAAAAAAAAAAAAAAGAAAAAGAAGGAAAAGAAATGCAGATTCTCTACTCTTGTGCCCAAGACCTACAAAATGAAACTTGCAGGATGGGGACCAGCTTGCTCCCCCAAGTGACTCAAACACTTGGCTTTAGACCCAAGAGCACCATCTAGTGGTCAATCTCGTCTATTTCAGGCAAAGGGTTTGGGAGCTGCATCCCCTCCTCTGCCTTCCTTGTACTCCCAGGCTCTTAAAGTCAAGTCCTGCTGAGATCAGGGAAAGCAGCCACCTGTCTCCACCAAAATAGCATCACACTCCCCTCTTTCTGCCTGGCTGCCTGATAACTTTTGGATTGGATCCTTCTGCAGTCTGGGTTCAGTGTGCAAAGATGGTCTGAGCAAGCAGGCTTATGAGTCATCCTGGAGTGAAGGGACTAGCTTGGAGGGCTGGTGGCTGCCTGCTAGCATCACAGAATGCCTCAGCAGAACCAAGCAGTGGGAATAAACAAGCCTCAGCACTGCTTTACACGCAGCTATTTCTGAGAGCACCTTTTAGATCTATGCTTGTCTTTCCTTTACCTGCAAATTGCCCTGTGGGTTCTAAACTGTGAGCACGTGTATGCCTACATGAAAACCGATCCCACTTCACACCTGTAAAAACCAGTTTGGGGATGGGTGGTAGTGCACCTGGCTGAGCACACATGTTACCATGCTCAGTGACCTGGGTTTAAGCTCCAGGTCCTCACCTGTGCGTGGGGGTGGGGAAGAGCTTCACAAGTGAAGCCGGACTGCAAGTATCTTTTTCTCTCCATCTCTATTTCCCTTTGTCTCTAGAAAAGAAAAATACCATATGATGTCTCAGGAGATGGTGCACAGGGTAGCATACTGGACTTTGTACAAGAGATCCCAGGGTTGATTTCCAGGGTCACATATGCCAGAATGATGCTCTGGTTATTTTTATTTCTCTTGTTACTAAATAAATGAGGAAGGAAGGAAAGAAGGAAGGATGTAAACTGAGTTTTGGTCTGAGAGGTGCTGCAGTGAACAGAATGTTGAATTCTAAAGCAAGAGGCCCCCCCTTTGATCCCTGGCACTGCATGTACCAGAGAGATGCTTTGCTATAAATAAATAAATCTCTAGAAAAACACAGAGATGAAGGAGTGGGGTCAAGTTCATTTTAACATAAAGCTGAAAATGGCCAGGAAATAGGTTCTCTCCTTCTCCAAGGCCAGAAGATTTGGGGACAGTCCCGACTGTAACATAGCAGATTCTGCTTACCCTGGGGAACCTGCCGAGGAGATGGCCTTCAGGGCTCTCACCAGGCCATGGGCTGGGCAGCCCTCATGCCTCAGGAACTGGGGTCCTTAGCCACCCCCACCCCTCCTGGGACACTGCTGCCTATACCTGAAGGTCCTTCGGGTGGCTGGTGAGCGGGAGCGGCAGGATGAGGAGCCGGAGCTAGAGCGGCTGCGGGAGCAGAGTGGGCGGCCAGCCTTGCTGGGTGGGCTCTGATAGGGGCAGTGGTCAGAGCGAGGGGGGCTGATCCCCGAGTCGTCCTCTTCATCATCTTCATCCTCGTAGTCTTCTAGAAGGAAGTTACTCTCGCCGCCACTGCTGCTGCTGCTGTCTTCAAAGATGGTGTCGTACTCAGGGCTCTTGCAGGAGGCCTGGTCTTCGTCCTCTAGGGCTCTCTCCAGGAGCCCAAAGTGTTTGGTGAGGCTGGCGCGAATCTCCTGGTCCCTCAGCAGCACACTGTCCTTGGGGGTGGTGCCAACGTCACAGCTCCTGTCCTCCTCCTTGCTGGAGGCTTGTGTTTCAGCCCTTGGGCTGCCTGGCTGGGGCCAGTCCTCTGAGTGGACTCCAGATGGCTCCCAGGACCTCAGCACCTTCCTCTGCAGGGCCCCCCCATCTGGTTTGAGCACCTGGCAGTAGTCATGGTCTCCAAAGGAACAGGAGAAGGGGCGCTTCTGACCAGCCTGGGTGGTGGATGGGGCTGTGGCATGACGCAGGTGGGACAGCAGCTCACTGCGCTGGGGGTGCTTCTTTGGCTGCCTGTGGGCAGCCCCGGGAGCGGGCTCAAGCTCGAGGCCCTCTGGGGTGGGGAGACTAGGAGGTCTGTCTTGGCCTGGGCTGTGCTTGATGTCTGGTTTGAAGGGATCCTCCTCTGTGGGCTTGTAGGGGGGTGTGGTGGGTGGAGTGAGTCCTGCTCAAGCAAGAGAATCATGATATGAAGACTGCTCATGTCTCCTTGATTCAGGCTGGTAAACAAACTGCATACATGCCAGCACTTCCCCAAGCCGACAAATGGCAGCCATAACCAGTAGATCACACACTGCTGGATGAGCCTGGGTGTCGCTTGGGACACCTTCTCACAGAACCTATCTTCAATTCTTTGACTGACTGTCATTCCTTCTGTAGCCTGGCTATGGTGGCCACGATCTCTAGTCATCAGAGATATATCTTCCTGTGCTACATGCAAGCATTCAACAAGCCCTCCTGACTGCCCTGTCCAGGGTGGACACAGGGCAGATACCACCCCAAGGTGCCCCTGCACCTTACCTGGGCACACCCTCCCCAAGGGAACTTGCTAAATGAATGTCGGAGATCTCTTCTACTCTGGGACTCCCAGAATCTTCGGGATAAAGACCCAGTCAGGCAGGCTCAAATTCTGCCTGGCCTTTCCTGAGTCTTCTCTCTGCCCCCCCACACCCACCCCTCCTGGTTCTCCTGTGGAGCCTCTCCAGGTCATCCGGGACTTTCCATGCCTCTGAGCCTTTCTGGGATAAGCCTGCAGCCAGGGATAAACACACCCTTCCCTGCTGTCTTTGCCTGCTGCAAACCCAGCTCATGCCCGCCCCCTGCTGGACACTCTGAATAAAGGCCCTGTCTTTCCTGCCACTCACCTCAACTCACGTGGCCACTGCTGACAGCAGAAGAGCTGAGCCCAGCCTGACTCTCAGTTAACTCCCTCATGGCTACCATATCTTGAGACCTGGCTTCACAGGGCCACCCCCTCACTGCCCTGGGGGACTCACTGTTAACTTCTCCAAGGTCACCCAAATGAGATGACACCCCACCCCTCCCCACCCTGGGACTCACCTGCAGTACCACAGAGCTCCACAGTCAAAGTCTGCTCAAAGCTCTTCTTGCCAAACGAAGGCTCACTGGTGGGGGCGGGAGGACAGAAAGGGAAGAGGCCGGTCAGCAGTGGATTTGTCTCCCTGAGCACAGGAGAGTAGTGGGACATGGGGACAGACCCTGGTCCTGCTGCCCATGGAAATGGGGTCTGGGGAGAGTCTACAGGGACCCCCCCCCCCAACACACACACACACACACACACACACACACACATACATCCTGCCCATCCTGACTACTAGTGGGATTTCAAGCTGCTTTTAGGAGACAAGAAAGATTTGAGAATGGAAGAGGAGCATTGCCAGTCTCTTCATTTTACAGATGCAGCACCTTAGGGTTAGAGAGGGAAAGAGCACAAAAAGCTCAAAGCCACACAGCACCACTAGCTTTTCCCCACAGAGAAAAGGACTCTTTCCCAGGTCTTGGAGAGGAAGTACAGTTTGTGAAATGACCTGAGGCTTTGACTTTCCATTTTCCCCTGAGGCCTGCAGAGCTCAGTTTCAGAAACTAACTCTGTTCTCAGGGAACCCAACTCCTGAGGTTTCTGCCAGCAAGCAGGAGATAGGGGCAGGGCAGGGACTGATGAACCACCCCACCTCCCAACACCCACCCCCCATGACCCCATGAGACAAAATTTCATGAAATCACACGCCAGCAATTTCTAAAAATCTACCTTTGTGACAAGGCCAGCATGAGGCACCTGGGAGAGTCTGAAAAGAAGACAAAAAAGAAAAATAATAATAATGATTTTCCAACATGGCATCACAGATACTCCTCCCTCTGGAAGAGACCAGGAACCTGCATTGGCACCTAGCACAGCTTGTGACCCAAAGCAGCTGGCATTTTTAGAAAAGGGCAGGAGTGGGCTAAGAAGATAGCATAATGGTTATGCAAAAGACTTTCATATCTGAGGCTTTGCAGTCCCAGGTTCAATCTCTAGCAATGCTCTGGCTCTGGTCTCATTATTTTTCTCTTTGTGTCTCTCTCATTAAAATAAATAAGAATTTTAAGAAAAAAAAAGGGTAGTGACAAGTCAAAGTCTTCTTTGCTCCCCAGCTCAGAAACATTAAGGACTGTCAGATGACTGAATTGTAAAGGGCAAATAGGTGTGAGGGTGACCCCTGCTGGCCAAACAGTGTAGCACAGAGGGAAGGGCTGCAGTCAGGAGCTTCCGATGCCATCAGGGATGGAGGAAAAACTGGCCTCTAATATTCTTGTCTCCCCTTCTCTGTCTTAACATGGGGATCACAGTAGCTCCCACACAGGCTTCCTAGTTGCTGGGGATAGTCTATGGCAAGTCTCAATCTGACCCTTTCAGTGCACAGCAAAAACACCCACCCACTATCATCACCAGTCAATACTCAACCTCAGAGCCTGGGAAGTGGTACAGTTGACAAAGCATTAGGGTTTGCAAGCATGAGACCCTGAGTTTGATCCCAAGCATTGCATGTGCCAGTTTCCTCTCTTTTTCTCTATCACTAATAGATAGATCATTAAAAAATAAAAAAATTAAAGCCCAGCCTCATCATTGAACGTGTTGCCACAGCTCCTCCTCCTCATACAGGAAGTCCTTGCTATCAGAACTGGCAGATTACAGCTGACCTCTAACCACGGGCTTGAAGTCCACAGGTCCACTTACACACAGGCTTTCTTTTCTTTTAAATCAGAGCCTTGCTTAACAATCACTGTTGGTAGTGCCAGGAATTGAATCTGGGAACTTGGAATCTCAGACAGGAAAGTCTTTTCTTAACCACTGTGTTACCTCCCTAGCTCCAACACACAAACTTTCTTGACATAAATATAGTAAAGTACTGTAAGGGCATTTCCCTCCTCTTATTATTTTCTTCTCTCCATCTTACTAAACTATAGAAATCTACTGTCTAGTGGCCCAGGAGGTGGTACAGTGGATAAAACATTGGACACTCAAGCATGGGGTCCCAAGTTGGATCCCTGGCATAGCAATGTGCCGGAGTAATGCTCTGGTTCTCTCTCTTTCTCTCTCTCTCTCTCTTAAATGAATCTTTAAAAATCCATTGTTTTATATGTACAGCATAAAACATGTTAACTGATGATGTTATAGATACGGCTTTTGGGGGGGGAGGGTAGATAGCATAATGGTTATGCAGACTGACTCTCATGCCTGAGGCTCCAACATCCCAGGTTCAATCCCCCATACCACTATAAGCCAGAACTGAACAGTGTTCTGGTTAAACAAACAAACAAACAAACAAACAAAAAAAGACAAGGCTTTTTGCTCAAAGTATGGTACTAACAGTTATGTTTGGAGACCATCAAAGTTAAAGGGTGGGGTGGGCTATAGACAAGTGGAAGCTCACTGAGTAGAGGGCACACAGATGAGGTTCAAGTTTCTGGTCCCCATCTATAGAAAGAAAGCTTTACAAGTGATGGAACTGTGCTGCAGGTATTCCCCCTTCGTTTTTGTCTCTCCCTCCCTATCACTCTCAAGGGAAAAAAAGGTGATATGGGGATTTTGGGCAAAATAGGGGCTGGCACCCCTAACTCTCAGCCTGTTCAAGGGTTGAGTCTATCTTCCCTTTTGGTTGATTTCCTGGTTGCCCCGCTTTCTCACTAAAATGTACACTCCCTAAAGGCAGGCATCAGGCTCCTGGTTCACAGAGCGGAACCCAAGCCTTGCATGATGGACACTCTGAGCTGTGCAGTGTTCTGTGGGAGCCCCGCCCAGTGCACCCCCTCACAGAAAGAGGAGCTTGAGAATCAGGGAGATAGGGTGTCACCAAGCCCGCCCCTACCCTGAAGTGGACTACCTCTGGAAGGGAGCCTCAGGCAGCTGGGGTCGTCATCCGTGTCCCCACACCCGCTCTCGCAGGGGCTCTCCAGAGCCGGGATCTGAGGTCCCTGTAGAAGCTGCTGGTCTTGGGTGCCGTCCTCGTCTGTGGGGCTGCCTGGGGCCCCGTCGGGGGCATAGGCCTCTGGACCCAGGTGTCGTGGAGACACAGCCTCTTGGGGCTCCTCGGGGCCCAGAGACTCCTCGGTGAAGGTCAGCCAGGGGCCCAGCTCCGGGTTCAGCCTCCGGGAGCGGCGCACGGGACACACTGAGCTCTCCAACTTCCTCCCCAGCTTGGTCCATGGCAGGCCACGGCCTGGCCTTTTGCGCCCCCACTCCTCCTCCTCCTCGTCCTCCTCCCCTTCCTCGTCTCTGTCATCTTCCTCCTCTTCATCATCTTCCTCTGGAGGTAACCTGGCTGGCCTGCAGACCTGTCCCTTCACTTTTAGCCGCAGTGGGCGCAGGCTGGGCCTAGGCCCCACACCCTTGGGTGAGGCTGCTACCCGCACCTCCTCCACTTGGGCTGGGTGCCCGGAGGAGGCCTGACTGTCTTTGGGGGGCCGGGGCCGGGGCCTGGGTGTGAGGGAGGCATAGACAGGCGTGGCCAGGCGGTACGGCTTGCTGACATCGCACAGGACGTCCTGAGCCAGAAGTTCCCTCAGGATGGAGAACTCAGTCCAGGAGGCTTTAGAGGGGCGCCGGGGCCTGGCCTGTTTGGAGGGGCTGCTGTAGGGTTGGGGGGCTGATGGGGGTAGCTTCCTCGGGGGGAGGCAGTATGTGTGCATGTAGCGGATGAGTTGCACCATGGCCTGCATGTCCTCCTGGGGGGCCGGGGGGATGCTGGGACCCACCCTGCTTGGTGCTGGGGAGTCACAGGGAAAGGCCAGAGCCAGCCGGGGGCTTGTACAGTCCTCACTGGGCTCTTCCTCCTCTGTGGGAGAGAGCTGGGGACTCGGGGGTGGGAGCCGCAGGTCCCTCTGTGGGGACCGGGCATGAGCCCGGGGGCAGGCCACCTCAGAGGTGAGGTGCTTGTGCAGTTCTGTACAGCTGCGGCCATGGGACGTCATTGGAGGGGCCTTCTTGTCTTGGGTGGCGTCCGACTAAAGAGGGAGAGAAGCTCCAGTCACTGGTGGTTCCATCACTGGAACGGCCAGGGATCACCTGCCCTCCCTCAACTTCCAGCCTGACATCCGACAGTGCTAAGATGAAAGAAGGAAGGAAGCAAGAACCAGCCTGCTAACAGTCCTCCCTGACAGGGACACCCCCTGCCTGAGTCAATCCCAATCTCTGGAGGGGAGGGACAGCCATCACTAAGGCCTCAGGAGAAGCATTAGAGATTTCCCAGGGCTGGGCATGGGGACAGGGATTAACCATGAGTGGAGGGCCTGGGTGGTCTTTCTGGAACTAGGGAGAGGTTTTCAAGCTGGAGTATAGTCACTTACTAAAGATTCATGGCACATTAACTAGAGAAAAAAAATTTTTTTTTTTCTTTTTTCTGC